>NW_022437116.1:91225-362439 GCF_009761245.1 Sapajus apella | reverse complement strand
TATATATATATATCCTTATGTACACATATAACCTTAATGTCTAACCAATATACATGTGCCTGCTAAGTGCTTGGCATGGTGTTTGATGCTAGGGATATGGTAGTGAACAATGTGGATGTGGTCCTTGCAAAAATGGTTCCTACGGTTTGGTCAGAGAGACGTTGAACAAGCTAGAAAAAGGTTACAAAGGGAAAGTTACTGGGTATTTTGAGACCGTACAGTAGGACCTAACCTGATTATTAATTTATTTTGTGTTATTGAATACCTTCCATCCTTCCATGTTTCAGATACAGTATCATGGCCTAGAGCTTTAAATTTAAAATAATAATATCAATGTTATTATTATTATAGCAAACATATAATAATTATGTGTTAGTCACTATTGTAAGCATTGTACATATATTAACTCACTAATAGCAACTCTATAAGTATGATAATTATGCCTACTTTACAGATGAGGAAACCAAGGCACTGAGAGGTGAAATAACTTGCCCAAAGACACTCATATAGCTTCTGGCTTCACAGTTCATACATTTCACTACCATACTGCACTGTCCTCTAGGAATTCATCATCTAACTCACCATGTATAAAAATGTATCATTGTTGAACCATGTCCAGGGCCATGTGTCACAGAGCATAAAGGAGGGAGCAGTAGGCTATTTTTGTGAGAAGAGGCCTTATAGTCAGGTAAGGCTTTGTAGAAGTCTTAACATTTGAATTAATACCAGAATGATGATTGCATGTTTATCACATGGACAAGAGGGGAAAGAACATTCCAGGCAGAATGAGGAGCTTAAACAAAGACATAGAGTTATGAATCTACATGACACATTTGGGGACTTGCAAGCCATTGGGTATAGCTATAGCCTAGGAGTGCAGAAGGAGATAAAACTGGTGAGATGGGCAGGGGCCAGAACATAGGGAGTTTTATTTACACACTCTGCTGAGGAATTTGCATTTCCTCTTGACACAATAGGAAAGCATTGAGTGATTTAAAACAAACTACCTTTGAGATAGACTACTGTGAAGACCAATTGTAGCTGAATGATACAGTATAAGGAACTAAGAGACATGTGCAACGTGACTATTGGAGTAGTCGAGGAGCATGATGGTGAGAAGGGCCTGAATTGAAGCTGTAGTTGTGAGAATGGTGAGGTGGAAACAGACCAGAGACGAATTACCATGGTAGATATAAAGAAAAGAGACAGGGTAACTGCTTTGGATTACTAGGTAAAAGTAAATATCACCAACTGAGAGAGAAAAGGCTTAGTCAGAAAAGTAGGTTTGGGGCCGAGGGGCCAGCTACGGTGAACTCAGTTGTAGACATGCTGTGTCATAGGTACCTGCAGAAGATCCCACTTGCATATGTCCAGCAAGGGGTTGATAGTCAAGAATGAAACTTAGAAAAGAATCCTGAGCTAGAGACAAATATTTGGTACATAGTTGGGACCACAGGAAAGCAAGTTACTGTCCAGGGAGGGTGTGGAAAATGAGAATGAAGAAAATCAGAACCCTAGAGAACACCAACATTTAATGTTTTTACTCTGATAGGGTACTTTACAGTGAGTCAAAAGCTTGCCTCTTTACATATGATTTAATAAACACGTATTGATTGAACAGTGATTCTGAATCATATAATTCCTCCCTCAGATCACTCACATCCTTTATGTGCCCTTCCTGATGCTTCAGAATTAGATAAAATTCCTGGTAATGTACTAATCACCAGGTGCATAAATTCAAATATTTGTAATTTCCATTGAATTAACATTAAATTCAAGGTACTAAGAATTTCTCTTTCCCTGCCCGTTCCTACTCCCTAACACACAAAAACACGCCCTAGTCCTATTGGCTAAGAAGAAAATCACAGAAGGTGAGGAAAAGCGTAGTTATGAACATGGCTGTATGTTGCCCCTCCTTCTCTCTCTTCCAGGTGAAGTACCCTAAACCCCACCCCACTCCTTCCTCACCCCTAACAACCCTTACCCACCAAAGCAAATGAAATGATGACAAAAAAATCAGAGCCCTATAGAATATCACATCTGGAAAACAGTGTAGATATCTGATTCAATGTTCCTTAAATGTTCCTTCTCCATCCACGTCAGCATTTCTATGGATTTTAATGCACTGAGGCACAGAGACGTTAAGCAGCTTGCTTCAAAGTGTGAGAACTACTGCACTAATCAATCCTCCTCATTTACTTCTTCATTTCCCTAACATTTCTTGAGCCTGAGCCTCTATTATGTCTCCAACAGCATGTGAGGCAATAGTATATAAAGAAGGATGAAACATCTATAGTGGGGGAGACACGTGAATAAAGATGAAAATACCTTGCACTAAATGCTAAAAGATAGAGAGAGAGAGAGAGAGAGAGAGAGATACAATGTGCAAAGGGTCTTTAACATTACCTGAAGGTCGAGGAATTGATCACAAAAGACCACAGATCATGAAGGCCTCTGTATGCAATGCCTAGAAGCTTGGACTTGACCCTGAGGACAGCAGGAAAAGCCATTTAAGGAGTCTAAAGAGGGTAGTATCATGACCATGCTTGCATTTTAGCAAAGTTACTCTGTAGATGGTTTGGAGAATATAGTCAAAAAATGATGCAAACTTGATATAAGGGAATTTAAGTGTAGATGGAAAGGAAAGGACAAATATATGAGGGGTCAGGAAACAGCACTTGGTGACTATGTGGGTAAAAAGGGAGACAGGAATTTTCACTGACTCTATGATTTCTATATTGGGAGACTGGATGAATAGTAACACTACTAATTGAGATGTGAAATATTCATCTATTAAACAATTTTCATTGAGTATCTTCTGTGTGCTCTCTGTTACACTTTGGCAATGCATCAGTGAAGAAAACAAAGATTCCTGCATTAATGGAGCTTGCAGTCACGGAGAGACAGATGGTAAACAATGAAGAAGAAATATATGAGTTTTTGAAACATGAGGAAACTGAGAACCAGAGAGGTGAAATAATTGGTCCAAGGTCATAGAACTGGCTAATTGCAAACTTGCCAGTAGAAACCAGGTCTGCTGATTTTATGTAATGTCTAGCATTCTTTTCAGCCTTAAGGCCCCACTCCTGCCAAAAGAAGGAAGAGTTAGACAAGGAGACAGAACTCAGGTGAATAGATTAGCTTGCTGAAAAGAAGATGAAGGACATCAAATACCAAGTACATAAATGACACATTTTTGTACAGAGGTCTGGACCAAAGCCACATTCATCCATTCTGGACCACAAAGAAAAAGGATCACTAAAATCATCTCTTGTTCGTAGAAGCAAAAGGGTGGATAGGTATGACCCAAAACTCAGCAACCTCTCTGGCAAAAGGCTTCCTAATAAAACTAGCAGATTGAAAAATAGGGGAAGGAAATGCCTTCCAAATCTCCAGTGTCATAGTAGAAATAGTCCTTCTGTGATTTTTAAGCTCCATAAAGGTTGTTCCCACAGAGCATATTTAACCATCGAGATGATCTCACTGTGCAGACTTTTAATTGAGTGTGCTCAGTACAGGAAGCAATTTAACATCTGATTCTTATAATGGATCGTGTCATTTCAAAGGTGGATATGCTCTGCCATTGATCATTTTCCTCTACTAAGCACATGAAGCTTAGCTGTTAGCATGTTAACTGTGCTGCTCTGATACCAGGGGGACTATAGTGAATGGTTTACTGATTATTTTCAGTCTGTATTTCTAGGTACATTGAGTATTATTAGCAGCTCGAAATTGATACTTCATACAGGCTTCTTTAACCGGAGATGGTCTCATGGCACTTCACAAAGGTTAACTCTTTATTCTTTAAAAATACCTGAAGAGGAATACAATAGAAGCTTGTAATAACGGCCTTTAGATTTGGATATACCACAGGTCAAATCATGCTCCCTTAAAACGCAACTCCTTATCATGAAATCTCAGTAAAACATTTAGCCTATTCTAAGGGTATTGGCCCTAGCCTCCAAGATCAGCATTGCACAACGTGTCTGCTATATTTCCTTTGTAAAATCTTACTTCTCCTGGTCACATAGTCTTTGAAAGGGAGCATAAAAGCAATTTAGAACTTTATACTACTCTCTTCTTGATGAAACCTCCTTTGAACTACTCCCTCTGTCATTACTTGCAAATAACTGACAGCAAAATTTATAAGTGTAAGCATTTAATAGACAGGCCAACTCTTGTCCTTTCTCTACTACAATCCCCTCTTATTATACTGTATTTTAGAAGTGGGTTAATCAGCCGGAGAGATGTGAAGCATTAGGCCTTGAGGTTCTTTTGAACATACTCTTTACTATTCAGCAGAAATCATATAAGGTATTACCATGATGTGCCCCTTTTAAGGAAGGTTAGTTTTTAAGATGCCAGAAGGTTTTGTAATAAGGATATTTGTTTTTGAACTATCCTGTGGCATGTGTCCACCTTGTCCATCAGAGAGATAACAGTATATGTGTGGGTGTGCACGTATTCACACACAGTGACCTTGCATAACTTGATTTCTTTTAGTCTTAGCCACCTCATTTGTGAAAGGATGGAAGATTAGCAAAATGGCCCATGTGGTCTTTTCCAACACTGAGATCTATGATTCTTGATGCTGTATATTGAACTATTGACACTGATTATGAATAGTTCAGAGATTTCGTTCATAAACTCTTAAGTTTATTATTGTAAATAGTTTTGTTTTCATTATAAGGACATCCACACTTTGATATTTAGACGATGTTATTTGAGGATTTACCTCTATATATGGAGATACACATACATACACACATAAACATGTGTATGTGTGTATATCTTCATTATAACAATGTCTCATTATGTTTTGAAGTGTTCCCTAGTGGATGATGATATACATCTACTAACGAAACAGATAATTAGAGGAGGAGGTTGTAAGAGGTTTATATAATTATTGTTGCTAAGGAAACTTTCCTTGATTGTACAATTTCCTTTAAAAATATTATTAGTTCTCCCGTTTATTGAAAGTGCCAGTGATTAAAAGCTTTTCACCTGACTACATATCTAGCACATATAATGCATCACTTTCCTGCAATTTCCAACAATTTATTAGGTCTTATGAAATGATTCATTTATACATAGTATTTTTTCCTTTACACATAACAGTTACAGCAGGCTCATACAAGCCATTTGTTAAAGAGTCTTTGTTCAAAATGTAATGCACACACCATGAGGATGACTGTGAAGCTATTCATCGTGTCACTGAAGGGAAAAGTCCACTCACATACAAGGTAACTACAATTTAGCATCTTTGGTAGAAAAAGAGACAGTTAGTGTAACCATGTTAAGAACCTAGGATTGCAGGTACTTTCTTCTCTGCAGCTCTAGACACATACCTGGGTTTCTTAGAAATAGTAGCTGAGTTCTCAAAAAAAAAAAGGTTTTATTAGTTAGCAACAATGTTAATATTGCCATAATGCTACAAATTCCCTGGATATAAAGTTCATTTTTACAGATTATATGAGGCAAGAAAAAAATTTAAATATAATTCATCACAGAAGCATGATAGGAGGGTTTATAGTGCTTTTTTAGTGGATAAAAGACAAAAAGTTATGCCTAATTCATATGTAGGCTTCTTACTTTCTCTTTGTTTCCCTTTGTTATCTCATAAGCAATTACTCCATATTTGTCTTCTAGCTCACTAAATCTCTCTTTGGCTATATTTATTGTAATGTTTAACCCGTCTATTAATTTTTTTATTTCAATGATTACTTTTTGTTTCTAAAATAATTACTTAGTTTTTTTTTTTAAGTGCCAAATTATTTTGGGTAATTTTTTGCTTCTTAATTGTGTTTTTGGTTACATGAAACATGGTTATTTTATATACGGTATCTGATAAATACAGAATACAAAGTCTCTGTAGGACTGAGTTTATGGTTTGTTATTTCTATGAACTCTTGGATATGAATTTCTCTCTTTTTTTGGCTTTTTTAAATTGTGGGCTCAAATATGTTGGAAGTCTCTCTAAGTCCTGTATGAAGAAAGCATTCTTCTGGGGAGGATTTACATTTGTTTCTGTCAGGAACCTGCCTACACCACAAATCAGTGTAAACCTTAAAATATCAGGCTGCAGTTTTTTAGACCAAATAAAGAATACAAATATGAACCTTAAACCCACATGAAACCTGACTAGTGGCCATGAAGTCTCAAAGGAGGCTTGATATTTAACATCCTCATAGACTCAAGCCTGAGACAAATCATTTTCTTCTAGTCTGTGTCTGCAAGACACATTTTCTTCTAGATTGGATATATACCGTAATATATATCCCTAATCTTGCACAGGTCCAAGGTTTAGCTAAAAAATTTATCTCACTCTCGACTCTCATGAAATCTCTGGGTCATTCAGATCAGCAGATGACCCATGTCCTGGCATGGCTCTGATTCTCCAGGTAATCTTAGGCACATGAACCACTATGGGTTTCAATTTACACATCTGCAAACTATGTTTAAGCTAAATTCACATTTCAATTCATTTTTAGTAATTAGCATTTTTACTCTAAGTGGATAAAACAACGTAAGTTCCAGTAAAATTAAGAATGTGGCCGGGCACAGTGGCTTACGTCTGTAATCCCAGCACTGTTGGAGGTCGAGGTGGGTAGATCACTTGAGGTCAGGAGTTTGAAACCAGCCTGGCCAGCATGGTGAAACCTCATCTCTACTAAAAATACTAAAAAATTAGCCAGGCATGGGGGTGCATGCCTGTAGTCCCAGCGATCTGGGAGGCTGAGGCAGGAAAATGGCTTGAACCCAGGAGGCAGAGGTTGCAGTGAGCCATGATCATGCCTGGCAACAGAGCAAGACTCCCTCTCAGAAGAAAAAAAAAATGAAAAAAAATGTATTCTACTAAGGTATGGGTAACAATATTAGATCCAGTTCAACAAAACTAGAAGAGCTTATTCCGTGATAGCAAAGAATGTTCTAAGAAATCTTGCTCAAAAGGAGCCATAGCAAAGTCAGTGGGGTTAATAGTGGAGTCAAGAATAAGTAGTTTCAACAATCAAAACAAGCTTCCCACAGTTCTCGCTAGGTTCATTCATTTTTTTTTCTTTTTTACCAAGAAAAGTACTTGAGCTTCATTCATTTTTAAAATTGAATTCTGCATATCAAGCAATGAAAGTTAAGACACTTTAAATATGATTGCCTACTTTCTTTTCCAACAGTCTTCTTTTTGTTCATTTCTTTTTTGACAGACTTGTCATAATCACAGAATATTGACACTAGATGAGATTTTAGATGTCACCTAGTTCTGCCCTTTCCTTTTATAGATGAGGAAACTGAGTCCCAGAAAGATTGAATGACTTATGGACACTTATACAGCTCATTAGGCACATAGGTAGTATGCAAAACAGGTGTTGTGATTTCTGGCTTAGAACTTATATCCAATATACCATTCACAGAGCCTTCTATAAATTTAACAGATGCTACTACCCATTGTCAACAGTTCCTTTGAATCTCTAGAAAGTTAGCAATGAGCATATACGGGCAAGGATCCCAGGACCTTTCTCTTGACTATCAGAATGTTATAAAAGTTGTTAGAGGGCCGGGCGCGGTGGCTCAAGCCTGTAATCCCAGCACTTTGGGAGGCCGAGGCGGGTGGATCACGAGGTCAAGAGATCGAGACCATCCTGGTCAACACGGTGAAACCCCGTCTCTACTAAAACTACAAAAAATTAGCTGGGCATGGTGGCACGTGCCTGTAATCCCAGCTACTCAGGAGGCTGAGGCAGGAGAATTGCCTGAACCCAGGAGGCGGAGGTTGCGGTGAGCCGAGATCGCGCCATTGCACTCCAGCCTGGGTAACAAGAGCGAAACTCCACCCCAAAAAAAAAAAAAAAAAAAAAGTTGTTAGAGATTCAGCATGGAAAAATTTAAAGAGAAATGAACTCAAATCTCAAGCCTGTTTCTAAGTTACTTTCTTACCTTGAGTAAGTTGCCTGGATTCTCTGGGCCTCTCCTGTAAAACAGGGAAATAATTAGTATTTTGTAATATAGTTGTAGGGGTTAATTGAGATAGCATATGTGCAACACATAGCATGATGCTTTTCCCATAGTAGACACTAAATTATAATGATAGATTGTAGCTATTGTTAGGTTTGTATTTCAATTCTCGTTATAAAGACACATTTCAAAGACAACTCTTTTGTAAGTAGAAGATAAATTAGTAGAAGATAAATCTCAAAGAAATTCATCTTTAAGCACTGTAATGCTGAATTAATTTGAAGGAGTGTGAAAAAAAAAATTTTTTTTTTTTGAGACGGAATTTCACTGTTGTTACCCAGACTGGAGTGCAATGGCACGATCTTGGCTCACTGCAACCTCTGCCTCCTGGGTTCAAGCAATTCTCCTACCTCAGCCTCCCGAGTAGCTGGGACTACAGGCGCGCACCACCATGCCCAGCTAATTTTTGTATTTTTAGTAGAGACGGGGTTTCACCTTGTTGACCAGGATGGTCTTGATCTCTTGACCTCATGATCCACCCACCTCGACCTCCCAAAGTGCTGGGATTACAGGCGTAAGCCACCCCACCCAGCCAAAAAATCTTTTTACTCCAGAGTCTTTATGTTCTTTTGTTGCTACCCAAGTGGTATTGTTTCCTGTGTTTGTAGAACATAGATATATGTTTTACTGGAAAGTTAGGTAAAAAGTAGCTGTTCTGCCTCTTCACTACGTTTACTTTCAGCCATGCTATTTATTATAAAATCACATTTGGGGAAAATTTACATTCCTGATGTGTCAGCTAGGATTATAGTTCAGTGATAGGCAATACCTCCCCAAGGAGAAAAAAAGAAATAAACAAGATAGGAGTATTATTTTATTTTAGGCAAAAGAAACCTAGAGGTAGGCAGACCAGGGCTTGTATGGTGACTTCATAAAGAAAGCTTCTTCCAGCTCACCACTGTACTATTTCTAGGATAGAGCCCTTACCCTTATAGTACACAGTGGGAGACAGTGCTCCAGCTATTACATTCTCACTATAGGCAAGATGAAGAAATGAGGAGGCAAAGGGACCTCTCTACTTTCTTTTAAGAAGACTTCACTTAAGCTACTGCCAGAAACGTTCACTTACATTTTATCGATCAATAACTTAGTCATGAGAAAATACCTAGTTGTAAAGGAACTGAGAAATGTAATCTTTATTTAAGGAAGTCATGTGCATAGCAGAGTAATATCTAATTGTACTGTAGCTTTCTAACTCCCTCTTAACCAACATAAGAGGACAGAATGATCAATTATGTGATTCACGGTGTCCTCAAGATAAAGACAAACCCATAGATCAATGAAAATAAAACTTTTCTTTGCCCTGAAACCAATGAGATACTTCTCCTTTAACTCCTCTTCAAAACTCGTATGGAAAATTAATTAAAATATTAATTAAAATATATCCTTATTAATTTTTATATTGATTACATTATGAAATGATATTTTTGATGTATTGGGCTAAATCAAATATATTATTAAAATTAATTTTAATAATAAATTTTACAAATTAGTTTTCTTTTTTTTTTAATTTTTAATGTGGCTACCAGAAAACTTTAAATAATATATGTGGCTTACACTTAAGGCTCATGTTATATTTTTATTGGGCAGGAGTGCTGTAGCGTATGGCAACGTCAAGTTTTGCCTGGAAAATATAACTAAATATATCTTCTAAATTAAACTTATTCTATTCCAATACCAAGGTAACTCAACAAGTTAACTTGCATTATAAAATTATTGACAAAGTACATTAAATATGGAGAAGGTATACCAAAAATGATTCTTTGAGTCTTAGTGTAACTGATCAACCATCGTTTTTGGCAATAATAAGACAGCAAGCATAACCATTTTAAATCTACTTCTAATTTATGACAATAACATCATATCCAAGAAATATAAAAGAATAAATATATTTATATTTCCTAATACAGGAGGAGCATCAAGTTATTAATACTCAGAGCTCTACACAAGATGATAAAGAATACAAATATGAAATGATAGTAGAATAATTAAATACCTAACAATAACCTGTTTCTTATACACAATATAGGCCGGAGAAGTTCAGGCTTTCACTTTCTCAAGAAGGAAACTAGCATGTGCTTTAGATAAAATGTCTAATAAAGTAACAGGTTTGTAACTTGGATAGAGTACAGTTTTAATGTCATAAAATGAGTTAGACACACTCTGGGTCCAGCCAGACAGAAGACCTATGGAGAGAATAACTATAAACAAACTGGTAAGGATTAGAGTTTATCATTTAGAACAGTCCTTGAATAGTTCTCCAGGTATAAAATCTTCCTCTGATGCTTTATTTAGCTTCTGTGTATAAAAAATCATGTGTGCTATATAAGGGAGAATTACTAGGACATAGACAAAGGTGGCTCGGGATCACCAAGCTGTCAGTTGGCATCCAAGCTGCCATGACCTCATTCTCCAAATCCATACCTTGTGTAACTG
This sequence comes from Sapajus apella, assembly GCF_009761245.1. NCBI lineage: Eukaryota > Metazoa > Chordata > Mammalia > Primates > Cebidae > Sapajus > Sapajus apella. The sequence goes on along the minus strand of NW_022437116.1, from coordinate 351,993 downwards.
CCACGGAGCCTGGCCTTTCTAGGGGAAGCAACGGCCAAATTCACATCTTCCCATAGATCATATTAAACCTGAGGTTTTACTTTGCAATAAGTTTTCATAAACAGACTTGACTCTGATAAAATCCAAATGGCCTTTTCTAAATTTATTTTTGCTAGTCACCACATTAACTTAGCCAGAATTTTTTCTTTGTTTTTCTCTGCCCAGAATTCTTAAATTCTATCAAACCGGATACTATGACAGTAGGACAGAGTGCATATATCCATGTTAATTAGCATCAATTCATCTATAATGGGAGATGTCCCTCACTTTAGGCACATTAGGGCAGAGTTGAAATGGTCCTTGGGAGTCAGTGCCCATAGAGTGGGAAAGCCTCTCAGTCCATTCACCACCTCTTAGCCTCCTTACAGAGTAAATCAAAATGTAAATGCGAACATAGCTCTGGAACAGCTATACCAAAGGCCCAAATAGTGAAGAAAAGATTAATGTCTACCTTTTTTGGAATATTCATCTTAAGGATGGGTAGTTAGAAAGGAGAAGCTAATCCTAGTCAATAGTACTATGCAGCAAGTAAAACCTATCATGTTTGCCTGCAGGCTAGACACAAAGTTTCCTACAGATTTATCCCACAACCTACTACTCAGTACCAGCAGCCTTGGTGTATAAATACATTTTTATTTGTGTGAGGAATTTTCCTTTTGGGTTATTACATCTCCCTCTAAAAGATTGCTTCATGGGAAAGCAGCTCACACAGTCCCTTAAGACTTCTGGTAGAAAGCAATAGGATCCACCACCATTCTGAAATTCAGCTCCCAAGGTAGGATTAACTCCACCATAAGGAGCAGGGAATGGATAAAACTTTAAAGATGATTTTAAAAGGACCATATATCTAAGCAAACTGTGTGCACCTTGGCAGGAGATATACAAGAACAAAGGCAAATCATTTCCAGATCACTGGGAAACTGAATCAGGACCAAAACAAAGATCATCCAGTTGTATGAGTCAGGCATTCAACAGCAGTCCACCTGACATCTGTCAAGTTTTATGGTGGCAGTTGTTTCTTCAATAAGTAGAGAGAGAAAGAAACAAAACTCACATACAGGAAGATACCTGTGCTAAAACCAAGATCGTATGAGAACATTAAAACCAATCAGAAAGTGCAATACAATAAGAGTGCTCACCTGTGGAATTCTAACCTGGGGAGTTTCAGAAAAATCTTAGTTATCAAAGAAACATTTGGTGACTCTAAATAAATCTATTTTAATAAATAAATATACTCTATGAAATTATGTGGTAGATTGTCTGCTGAAGCTTCTATCTCCATTGGACTAGCTCACCCCAATCTGGCAAACAAAATCCTCTGGATGTACAGTTTGTAGACCTGTATTCCTCGGGGTGTGTTAGATATGCATTTTCTAACTCAGATCATCTGCATACTGGTAGGGCTTTTTAAATTTTATTTTTTAATTGACAGAAAATTGTATAGATTTATCGTATATGACATGATGTTTTGATGTGTATATATATATATATATATATATATATATATATACACACACATTGTGGAATGGTTAAATCAAACTATTTAACATAGGTATTACCTCACTGGTATGGTTTGGATCTGTGTCCCCACCAAATCTCATGCAGAATTGCAGTCCCCAATGTTTGAAGTGGAGCCTGGTGGATGGAGCTACTCTAATCATGGGGTTGGATTTCTCACGAATGGGTTAGCATGATCCCCTTGATGCTGTTCTCATGACAGTGACTTCTTGTGAGATCTGGTTGTTTAAAAGTGTGCCGCCAATAAGCAAATTGAAAGCGAGCATTAATTTGCTTGTTTGCACTTAATGATATATGTGCATGAACATTTTTCATATCAATCACTCAATGAATATAGTCTATACTATTATTTTTCATAGTTGCATAGTATTACATTTAACATAAGTATCAAAGTATTTAAAATCTAATCACAAAAATAATGTATAAAATTTATTTTCTATGTAAAAAATTCAAGCAGCCTCGTCTTTAATGTTAAAAGTTATACACTGGTATCAGTGTCGCATGAATGTTCATAGGCATTTTTCTGCATGTTTGCAATACATATCTATGTTCACATGAAAAAAAACAGTTTGTCGCCTTTCTTCCCTCCCTCTATCTTGCTCCTGCTCCCACCATGTGAGACACCTTCCTCCCTCTTTGCCTTCTGCCATGATTGTAAGTTTGCTGAGGCCTCCCCAGGAGCAGAAGCCACTATTCTTCCTGTATAGTCTGCAGAACCATGAGCCAATTAACCCTCTTTTGTTTATAAATTACCCAATCTCAAGTATAGCAGTGTGAGAATGGACAAATATAGTCACACACTTATTTTGTTTTTAATGAGAACACTTAAAATTTACTCTCAGCAATTTTCAATTTTATAATATATTGTTATTAAGTGTAGTCACCATGATGCGTAGTAGATCTCTTAAACTTATTCTAATTCCCTCTTAATGATTATAGTGATGATTATGGTAATGATAATAATAATACTGTTGCATTTCTTGAGCTCTTACTGTATATATGTGCTTTATAAATATTATCCATTTAATCTTTGGGACAAATCAGTCTTTCCAAAGTATCTTCTATATAATCCTTTTATTGCAATATATTATAGAAAAATGAAAAAGCGTTTTTATAGTAGAATGAAAGGGAAAAACACTGCATATGTTACTCCACCTTGGAAGTTCACAAAGTGCATTCCCACATTATAGATACTTTAAAAAGCCCCGTATGAGGAAATCTGTTTACCAGAGTTTTCCATGAATCTTTGATCAGGAAACCCAGTTGTCGCCTCACATTTTTAAACATTGTGTGCAGGTAGCAGTGTTCTTTGGAGTATACTTTAGGAAAAGATGCTGTAAAATGGTACCTTCATTTTGTGGGTGAGGAAATAAAAACTTAGAGAAATTCAGTAGCCTTGAATCAAATAGACAGTAGGAGGCAAAGTTTTTGAAGCCAAGTTTATTTAATCCTAAAGCTCATACTCATTATTAACAATAATGGTTCAGATAATAGCCATCATGTGTTAACTATCTAATATGTTCAAGATGTTTTATGTATATTGTCTCTCAGCTTTATAACTCCTAGAGTGAGAGTACCATTATCCCCATTTTATACATGAAGAAACTGAGGCTCCGTTAGATCTATTGACCTACCCAGATCTCACCAAAGAAGCTGTCAGCAGGGATTTATTGGTTCTGCTTATGTATCATTAAGCAAATTACCTAACCTCTTCAAGCTTCATTGTCCATTTCTGTAAAATGGGTGTAATATGTGTAAAACCTCTGGCACATAATAGTTATTGAGCAAATAGTATCTATTACACAGACAGTAGTGAGTTTAACCAAGCCAGTATACTCTAAAATAAGTACATAGTGAATCTTAATGTTGGAAGTATGATTCATAAATTGGACATATTGCCTCTAACGTAGATTTGAACTTGACATCAATCAAGTTTTTAGGAATCATTAGAGAAGACAATTGAGGGGCAGAGAGTAGCAGGCAGGCAAAGCTCAGTGAGGGAAGATATAAATACTAGAAAGGTCATACCTTTCAGCATGGTGTAATTCAAAGAATACAGTGTCAGAGTGACACAAACTCAAAATTGATACCAGTCTCACTCCTAATTAGCCACATGACCTTAAGCACTCATTTAACTTCTCTGAACCACAGCACCTCCTCTGAAAACTGGTACTAACACTATCTTGCAAGGTTGTAGTGAAGGTTAAATGAGATAATATATGTAAAGATCCTAGCTCTGAATCTAGCACTTACTGCATGGTAGCTTTGGCCCCTAGGGTTTTGCCTCTACCTTCTAGTGCAGCATGTTTTAACCAACAAAAGGAAAATGTTGTATCAATGAATCAGCATCAGCCTCATTCCAGAAATGTGCCTAGTGCTCTCTGCAATTTCAAGGGTGGTCTGGGGTAAAAACGGATGATAATTACAGTCTTTTAAATATTAATCCCAAAGTATCCTCAATCGCTGTGAGACTGGCATGTGTCACTGTGAATGAGGAATCCTGAGAGAATAAAGTAATCAAAAATGTTTTTAAAAGGCAATGAGGAAGGAAGGTTTCCCAACTTTGGCAGCTGATTTACATCTATTAAACTGACATTACCAGGTGCAGATTTTGAATATAGCTGTTTTTTCCCTGTAAATTTCAAGCAAGGTATATATTGTATATGTGTTTAATGCAAATATCTTATAGATGTATTATAGATACTGTTGGGAGGCATTTAATTTCCCTCATTTTATTCTGAGGTTAGTAAAATAATTCCTAGAGCACACTCAACTGACTGCCTAAATAAAAGTGCAAGTAACATTTGATCTTCAAGCTTATATTTAAACCAGCAAAATGCACACTCACATATTCATACAGTCGAACACACAATCACAAAGTCAAACAAATACACAAACACACATACATGCAAACACATTCATGTACATCCACCCAAACAACCCTCATACACTCTCACATACACATGTACTCAGACTCTTGCACACTCACACATATATGCACACTCACACATATATGCACACTCACATGATCACACATATACTCACACTGTTGCACATTCATGCACTCACTCAAGCCCTACTTACCCACTCATATACACCCATGCATATTTGCACATAAATTGACACACTAACACATTGCTGCTCTTACACACATACACACAATGAGTTTGTTTCCATTTATAAAGAATATTGTCATTATTTTGAATAAAAAGAAAATTATTTTATAATAATGTCCTCATCCTAAGCTGATTTTATATGCTCACTGAACACTTAAAATATTATTTACTTAGGTTACATTCTACATCAGGGAGGGCAGAAAATTTTAAAGCCCCTAAATTGTATTCATGCCCTTTAAAAGTTAACACTCTCTCGTTCTGTCTTGAAATACAGAACATCTTTAAACGTGAAGTGGTTTGGGAAAAAATGTAAAATTTTGTAATAGTTGTAAATTGGTATGTGCACTGTAGAGTAATTTAAAATCATTAGAATGATGCATTTTTTAAAGTAAGTGCCTTGCTAGAAAATGAGTGAAGCAATATCACAGTGTATTAATGGAGCTCAAGACATCTTGAATTGATTTTGAAATTAAACATCCAAAACTGCAACTTGAAAAAAAAATAATTAGGTAAACCATTATAGAGCAATCAAAAAGAGAAAACCCTCTTGAAATTTAGGAAATTGTAGATTAAGAGTGTCAGTCATCCTGATTTGGCAAGGGCAAGGATTGTCAATGAAAAGAAAACATATACAACTTAAAATATTCTTGAAAACTGAATTGTGCTCACAGTTTGCTACTCTGTTTTGATTTCTTGCTTGGGTCTTTCTTTTGCTCAAAAGAAAGACATATTGTGAGAGCTTCATTCAGCAAAAGACTTTCATGTCTTGTCACTGAAAGACTTGACCTTGTGAGAGTTTTGCAAATGAAGCTGATGGTTGACCCTAGACTGGAGGAAATGGTCAGGCTATGCGTCTCTCCCTCTTTCCCCACCCCTAATATTAGATTGAACTGTATGAAATTGCTGATATTCGACCTATGAATGTGATATTTTCACATAGTTCAATCTAATATTTCTAGTTTAACTAGATTTGGGAGGAAAGGGAGTTGTGATTATCTGGGAAGTGGCCTTCTTGTTCTGATGTTAACAGTGTAATGAAAAGTAACATAAAAATAATTTCTGAGACATGTAGCTAGTTACTTAATTGATAACAATTTATTTATTTAAAACATGGAAATGACACCGATCTGCCATACATAACCCAAAACTCAGTAGGGCAAAATTAAACAAGAGGCATTTTGTAAATAGTCGAAACTACAACACAAATTCAAGTGCATTCTCACCTGTCTGGATCTTTTATTTATTCAGAGTATACTCAGTTGTAAGCTAGCTTGCACAAAGGTTTCTCTATTTTTAGTATCAGGGCCAAATGCTTTCAAAGTGAAAATATCTCTGTGCTAAAAACATTCACCTCCAGCTTTCCCTACATTAGAGGGAATTTATGAAATCTTTTTCAACATTGCAAGTTGAGCATACATAATCTGAAATCAGAGCTGCTCCAAAATCTCAAAGTTTTTGAGTACTAACATGACATCATAAGTGGAAAATTCCACACCTGACTTCACAGTCAAATGCAGTTAAAACTTTGTTTCATGCACAAAATTATTTAAAATATTATGTAAAATTACTTTCAGACTATGTGTATAAGGTGTGTATGAAACATAAATGAATCTTATATTTAGACTTGGGTCCCATTTTTTTTTTTTTTTTGAAGCAGAGTCTTGCTGTGTGACCCAGGTTGGAGTGCAGTGGCGTGATCTCAGCTCACTGCAACCTCTGCCTCCCAGGTTCAAGAGATTTTTGTGCCTTGGCCTCCCAAGTAGCTGGGACTACAGGTGCCCACCACCATATCTGGCTAATTTTTTGTATTTTAAGTAGAGACAGAGTTTCACCATGTTGGCCGGACTGATCTTGAACTCCTGACCTCATGTGATCCACCTGCCTTGGCCTCCCAAAGTGCTGGGATTACAAGCATGAGCCACCATGCCCAACATTGGGTCCCATTTCCAAGATATTTCATTATGTTTATGCAACTATTTCAAAATCTGAAAACATACAAAATCCAAAACACATCTAGTCCCAAGCATTTCAGATAAGGGATACTCAACTTGTACCTAGATTTCTCTATTACATGGATTGAACCCAGTCTCTGATGGTGAAGGTGCCTATAATTCTGTTCTATTCTTTTCCTATCTCTTTGGGCCTCTAAGTAACTCCTTGTTAAATATAATGATGAGATATAATCCACTCCCTTCTTCTAAGTAACTCCTGTATTCTTCAGTGACACAGTGGTGATATTTTATACATTGTTTAGTTGTGGCCTTAATCATGTATAATAATTATTTCTATAAGATAAGAATAATGATTTCAGCCCTGAGAATACTTGACTCAGGCTCTATGTAAAACAATAAGCATATATTAAGCAGCTGCTATGTGCTGAATCCTATGCGTTACATGAATGAGATATACAAACAGAATACTATAGTAAATATAATCCATCTAGTCTTTCTAGATAGCAGTTTGGCAATTTGGTTATTCACAGCAATTATTCAAAGTAGGAGGGAATCAGGTACATCTTAAGTGTTCAACAGAATCAGAATGGTTAGGTAAATTAGGATGCATTTGGAATATTATATAGCTATTATAAATATTGGTGAATAATTTTAAATTTATATTAGAAAGTTTTTAAAGGCAGAGGAAGTCCAAAAATATGCTAAAATATGTATCTAATATCTCTACAAGGTGCATAGAATACAGAATTGATAGAAAGATGCCAAAATATCAAGAGCAGTTTTTACTAAATTGGGAGGTTTTTTTTTTTTTCTTTCCCTTCTTTACTCTTTTTTGTCTTGAGGACTCAGAGGATTTGGAATGTAGAAAGCAACACAATTTTAAATCATGGGCAAAAAGATCATTGAGGACAGGTTGAGGCCCCCATTCATTCCAATAAAAGAGAGTTCAGAAAAAAACTTAGTAATAATCTTCAAGTACAAGCTATAAGATAGGGTATGGCGACCAAGCCTTCTCCAATTCTTTAAAGAATAGAAAAGACGTAATTAAAATATAGAGAAATCAAGTTTGGCTAGAAGGGAGAATTCATTGGGAGAAAGAATAATTTAAAAATTTGAATAGCTTATGGTGGCATATATGGCCTTTCCCTTTTAGCGGATTTGAACAGCAATTTTTCATCTGCCTATAAAGATTTAGGAACAATCAGGCAGTCTCCTGAATGCAGAAGGGTTGGCTGATTGTTCTCTTGAAATCAGTTCAAGTCCTTTGATTGCATCATTTGTTCCATGCCCGCAGGGTAAGTACATGGTGCAACTCCGGCCTCTGAATATTATACCTTTTACGATGAGCCATTCTGAAATCTGTTCAAATGCATCTTGATAGTTTTTTTAAAAAGCAATGGAAAAAGATGCTCGATTCACTAGTTATCAGGGAAATAAAAATGTAAAAGAAACTTTTTTTCACTCTTCCATATTGACACATCAGTGAAGTGTATCAAGAAACAAGTATCCTATTACTCTGATTGTGGTTATATAAATTAGTACAATCTTTTATCAGTATCAAAACTTAAAATGCATATAGCCTCATCTCAGTAATTCCATTTCTAAGAAGTATTCTAGAGAAATGCTGGCACATGTGCACAAAGAGGCATTGTTTATAATAGAAGAAAGGTCTAAAAACAATCTAAATGTCCATTTGTAAAGGGTTAAACTATAGAACATATCCAGACTATGATGGTATGCTATATAACAGTCTAAAACAACAAGTTAATTTTATATGGACTTAACAGTATGTCTTGGAGCTATTTCCCAGTTCTAGAAAAATAAAAACAATGTTATACCATTCAGGTTAAAATATACCCACCACAAACTAGTTATGCATCTCCATATGTATTTATCAATGTAAATGTGTTAAAAAGTACAGAAAAGTTATTTATTAAAGATATTAGGGGTTGTCTTCTCACGAAGGAACTACAATTGGCAGCTCAAGGTATATAATTGTTTCATTCATAGCAGAAATTTTTACAATATGAATTGTATTTTTCAATTCAATATGTATTGAATCTTTATTATTTTGTTTTTTATTTATTTTTGTAGAGACAGGGTCTCACTCTGTAACCCAGGCTAGAGTGCAGTGATGAGATCATAGCTCACTGCAACCTGAAACTCCTGGGCTCAAGTGATCCTCTTGCCCCAGCCTCCTGAGTAGCTAGGACTGCAAGTGTGCTCCACCATACCCTGCTAACTTTTTAAATTTTTTGTAGAGACAGGATCTTGCTATATTGCCCAGGCTGGTCTCAAACTCCTGGACTGAAGTGATCCTTCTGCCTCAGCCACCCTAAGTGCTGGGATTACAGGCATGAGTTACTGTGCCCAGTCTTGAATGTACCTTTAATTACTTATAATAGCATGTAATTAAAAACACACATAAGTAAAACTTAGGAAATATGGAAATGAAGACAATTGGTTAAAATAGATGTTGTGGCATTTGTCAAGGGAAAAGAGTGACCAAATCTAGAAAGAATGATGGCAACAGGGTTATGGAGGAGACAGAAAATATAATGGAAAAAAATCACGTTTACAAAAGCAAACAATTTTTTAGCATTAAATAACGCAAAATGTGCAGAAAAAATAGAATACTGACTAATGAATGAGGACTTGCTCTACCAGGTGTCACAATGTGTTATAAAGCTTGAGTAAATAAAACAAGTTGGTACTGATGCCTCACTAGACAGATCATGGAAGACTAGAAAGTCTAGAAAGTAACACAGGTACATATACATAAATAATTTGGAGTATGATAAATCAGTAAGGATAGGATGGATAATCCAGTATATTCCAGAAAGCTTCATCCCAGTCCAAGCATCATAAATGTCTGACCATATCTCTCTAAGTAGGAAAATGAAGGGTGGAATGGGAAAAATTACAGAATTCCTTCGAATAGGAGTAATTCCACAGGATAAAGAAGTTTGAATGCTGCTGATTTAAGTATATGACATTTCATAATTCTTTTTTTTTGTTTTGTTTTAAATATTCTTTTTTTTTTTATTTATTTATTTAAAAGACGAGGTTTCACCATGTTGGTCAGGCTGGTCTTGAACTCCCAACCTCAGGGGATCCACCCGCCTTGGCCTCCAAAGTGCTTGGATTACAAGCGTGAGCCAGCACGCCCAGCCCATAATTCTTAAGGTCTATATATTTATTTAAAGATTTTACATTTCTGTGATGACATGAAAGGGAAGGAAAGTTCTTAAGAATTATTATGGTTATGAATGAAGTCTAGGTATTCTTTTCCCTTAATTTAACCCTCTCTTTCATTTCACTAACAGCTTCTTGCCTCTTCTGGTGAAGTTTTAAAGATGATTTCTTTGTCCAGGAATCTCAGTATTTCTTATAGACTCTAAAAAAACTCGGGAAAAACTAACTGGTGAACTAGTTTCCTTTCTGGGAAAAAACAAAAAAGAAACATCATTATCATAACAGGAAGAAAAGCTTAATTCAAGTCTCCAAGGAATTTAAAATAAAAATCATAGGGCAGCAGGATGGAAACCCCTCGGTTTCTGGAGCTAGTCCAAGCTGAACTAGAAGAGCCTAATGCAGTCATTCATTGATTTGAGAGATAGGATATGTCAAAGGTATTAGAGTTACAACAAGGCAACCTCCAAGGAGGAGGCTAGCTTGCCAACCTTTACTTGATCATTTGCTGCTTGATATTACTGGCAGGAGGGTCAGAAATATTACCTCTTCCCTGCCCCCTTTCCTCTTTGTGTTATATCTAGTCAATTCTCAATTCCCCTCTGCTTCAGCTCCAGTTACCTCAAAAATAAACTTTCTCCGGAAAGTCTACCTTTATTACACATATATCATGTTCCTCATACTTAGCACTGTTAAGTCTAGTCAGGTATGAAAGTTAGGGAGGGGCAATTAGAAATCCATTAGATTCTTTTGTCTCAAGCCAACATTGTCACTCCTCTTTAGTGATACCCATTCAAGATTGCCTCTTAGGACATATGGCAAGGTATCACGCACCTTAATTTTTACTTAAAAGAAGGAAACTTAACACCATCAGTAGTAACACCACTCAAAACTGATAGCTCCAAGATATTTTAAAATTATAAAAATAGCCTAAGATGAAGGATCTTAATAACAGTGGAATTTCATGTCCTGGGGAATCTTAGTGGATTCTTCATCTTTCTAAAGATCACTTACCCTTGTTGGTTGCTTTTCTTTCCTTCTTAGCACCAAGAGGCAAAAGGGGAGAGGACTCTTGATATATGTTGGTAGTCTCCCTTCTTCAGATAGGCACATCTTGAGCAGGTAGCTTCCTTCATTTTTTTTTTTTCTTCTTTGAATTGCTGTAGTTCTCTACTGTACATTTACATGAAGTCAATTATCTATGTAAGGTCTTCCACTGATCCATTCTATAGCTATTTACCAAAACACAGTGCCAGGCACTGTGTTTAGATGCTGCAGATACAATGGTGAAAAACTCCAAACCCATTTCCTGCCTTCATAGAACTCAAGTACTAGAGGGTCCAGTATATAGAAACCGTGTGTTCTATTTTCTTTTCTTTTCTTTTCTTTTTTTGAGATGGAGTCTTGCTCTGTTGCCCAGGCTGGAGTGCAGTGGCACAATCTCAGCTCACTGCAACCTCCACCTCCCGGGTTCAAGCAATCCTTCTGCCTCAGCCACCCGAGTAGCTGGAACTACAGGTGCGTGCAACCATGCCCAGCTAATTTTTGCATTTTTAGTAGAGACGGGGTTTCACCATATTGACCAGGCTGGTCTCAAACTCCTGACCTCGTGATCCACCCGCCTCTGCCTCCCAAAGTTCTGGGATTACAGGCATGAGCCACTACACCCGGCCTATGTTCTATTTCTTCTATAAACTCTACAAACAACAATCACTCATACACTTGTCGAATGTGTTTCTTAAAGCTCTGTAAGAGGACAGATTCTACAGCAGTGTTTCTTAAATTCGAGTATGCATTAGACATAACTGAGTGCCTGTTGGATATGCAGATTTCTGCCACTACCCTCCCCACCAAAAGCCTAATATAGGGATTCTGGAATGAGGATCAGAGAGCAGCGTGTTTAACAAGCTACCCAGATGATTGTAATGCAGGTATTACAAGGACAACACATTGAGAACACTGTCTCTACTCTTCCTGATAGCTAATTAGTATTTCATATACTTTAATTTAAGGCTATCAACTTTTGTTCAGTCTTCTCAGAAAACAGATTTTCAGCCTCTTCTTCATATAAGAAGTCCAGACGTAGCCTAAAACTGACCAATTTGTGGTCGATTTGGGGCTTTTGATCATATTAATAGCCAGTTGCTGTGATATCGATCAGAATAGATATGTGGTCAATTCATCCATTCAGATGGCCAGTATAATAACTGAGCTGGTAGTGCCATGCCAGCAACATTTAGGCAGGACCAACATCTGGCAAGTCACACCAAAGACAGTTTTAAAATTCTTTCCTTATCATAGTGACAAGGATTAAAGAATACTTTAAGTGATTTCCATTGAAACAATTTTTTTGTGTGTATGTGATCCCACCAGTGGCTGGTTCAGATCTGAGTGTTTATAGCTAATCACTGCAAAAAGTATTTATGTCCTCATCCCTAAAAGAACATAATAATACCAACTTGATTGAGGATGAAATGGCATAACATGTAAAAAATACTTATTACAGGGCTCTAGTAGATGCTCAGTAAAAATCTTTTGTCTATGATTGAGACTTCATAGAAGTTAACCTATATCCAAAAGTCATCAAGTAGCTGTGATAGAAAGGTATATATGTACATATCTCATTACTAAAAACCAAGACAAAAAGAGAGGAATAAGGACAAACGCTTAGATAATTTATGCATTATCATTCTTTTTCCAGGTTACTCTCTAGAAATTGTTAGTTTTGTAAGATGTTTTTGATAAATTGTTTTTTTTTTGTAAGATGTTTTGTGTAAAAATAGTGGAAGCGTACTTTTGTATGGCATTGTACGTTTCAGTGGTCTTTGCCAGTTGTTACTATATCTGGTACAACAAACTTGTAAGGAAATGACAGTTAACATTTGACAGATAAGAGAAGATAAGCGATTTGCTTGAATTTGCCCAGTCATGAAGTATCCAGAGTAAATACTAAGTTTCTTGAATTAGCAGTGTAGTTTATCCTCCACAGGCTGTGTAATAACTGTCATGCTTGAGAGTCAATGCATGTGTTTGAATTTTAAGTCTCTTAACTAAGGGTTTGAAGCTAAGACACTTTCATACAGGAACAGCTGTGATGCAGACATGAAATGCTACCTCAACCAACGTCTACTTAGCTATTTTGCTTGTCCTTCTACACCCAAGGTTACACATCTTTTTTAAAAGTAAGCATAAATCTTTTGTGTTATCATCAAAACACTTTGCTGTCTTCTTCCATTTGTGCAAAAAAAAAAAACACAGGAATTAAGAATGCTGTAGAGAAGATGGTTTCTAGGCATAATATTGGGTAGGTCATAGTTATGGGTCTGATGTTAGATCTTGGGTGTGTTCCCAGCTCTTGAAGTATGATCAATTCCTCCTGGTCTCTATCCTTGGCTCTGCCTTCTAGTTACCACTCAGTACTTCTAAAATGCTGTTTGGGCAACCCCCCTTCTAGCTTGAATAAACCCTGGCTGCTTTCCTCCTATCTCCCATCCCATGGGAAGCCACCCAATTTTAGTCTAGTCTTATTTTACATGCATGACCCAGAAGAAGAAGAATGGGAGATTGTTTTCATAATCCAGTGACCATAGCATGGAGCATCTTGGGAGGCAGATGTATTATCTTCTTAGGTGCAATGATCTATACAATGACCAATTTTCTAGATTACTTTGAGATTTAGTACATGGAGTGTCAGGAGAGAATTTTATGTAGAGCCGCATTCTTTTCAAATATACTTGGTACAGATAGGGCCATCCTTAGCATTTGTGGAACCTAGAACACAAACACAAATGGACACCTCCTGCCTATGTTCTAACCCCTTTCTCCTCCCAGCCCTGACTCTGTTCCATATTATGAGAGGCTTCACACACATGGACTTCAGCCATACCAGCCAAATTCTATCAAACATACCATGCCACACGCCAACCCCCCTCAGAAAAGAGTTGTCTTTTTCCTGTCCCTCAAGCCTAGGGGTGCATATATTGGCAACGTAGACCAAACTTGCCAGAGTCCTCCATAGGCCCTGAAAGTAGGCTCAGGGCCACATAGACAGGGCATTCCAGGCAGCCAGCTTCCCAATAAGTAGTCTTATTGGGGATCAGGAGTACAAACTTCAGATAAGCATATACCATTCACTCAGTAGACTTCTAACCCCAAGGGAGGGTATAGCTACAGGAAGTCAAGATGATGCCATTTAAAATAGGTCAAAAGATACCCTAGTTGACAGATGTAAAGGCAATACTAGGGTCAGAAATAATATACTGTCTTACAGTTTTCAGTATCTTTAACTTAAGTCAAAACCACCTAGAGCTGTAGAAAAAAACATTGGGGAAAAGATTCTCATGATATTACCAAGTGAGATACTACCAAGCAGTGAAAGCAATGAAATAAAGGGTGAGGTGGACATGTTTACAGGATACCAGAATAATTTGAAGAATGAAATACTTTATAACCTCCTAACCCATATGATAGTTGGATCTCCCATTTCCCACTGTTTCTTCATTTTGTGCCTGGGATCTATCTGAATTTTCAAAGACATGATTTTTTAAATAGTTTGCTGATATAAGAGAACCTGAGGAACCATTCTGCTCTTCCTTTGTTTTGTATTCAGAATAAGTTTGGCTTACATATACATTAAAATCAAACACAATGCAATCAGCAGTTGTCCCTTTCCTAGATTTTCACAACCTCACTTCTTATCCGGGTCATTTCCATTTTTGTCCTCATAATGCCTCAGGCCTGGAAAACAGGGAAAGTTTAAGTTGATGTACATGACTTGAGACATTGTGATGATGAATCAGAGAATGCTTTGTAAAAGGTAAAGTTCTATATGAATGTCAGTTGTTGATCATCTCTGAAGGAAGCGTCTTTCTATAGCAACCTTATTTCAAATAGTAACTCACACTTACCACCAAAAGGAAACTTTGAGTTAGGGCCTTCACTGAACTTTATACATTATAGAAGGCAAAGGAAGGTAACATTCCATCAATAGGATGGAATGAATGTGGATTTTATTTTCTTTCCAGTTCTGGAAGAAAATAGATTGCAGGACTGGTACATTGATTCACTAATCTGCAGCATGATCAACAGCATTCTTATATGTGATAAGTATTTGCATTCACATTTGAACATGAAATTGATGTGTGAATGTGCTTTGGTTGATAGATGATGGTAAATACATGATCGATGATAGAAGTTAGAAGATAGATGATAGATAGATGATAGATAGATAGATAGATAGATAGATAGATAGATAGATAGATAGATAGATAGATAGGAAAGGAGGGAGAAAAAAGGGGAAAGAAGGCGGTCATTCAGGTTAATAGGTTCTCCTCTCCCCTCTGCCTACCCAATGTGGAGGCCTGGAACAAAAATATCTTTACTCTGTGTAGTTATATGATCTGATGTCATTTTAAACACATAGCACAAGAACTCCCTTCTCTTTTGGGAATCTGTTATTGGGTGAAAAATGGCTTGCTTGTTATCACCATAGTTTGGGATGGGTGACACTGCTGGAAGGAGAATTCCAGGTTTAATTCTTAGGAAAAATGTTGCCACAGATGTTTATAGTACAGACTACTGTTCCAACCTAGTAGATTTCAACATTTTTATTCTACCTAACTCACCTCAGGGCTGTAACAGGTTACTCCTTTCATAAAAAGTAATGGTAGCTTTTTAAAGTATAGATTCTCAGTTTGGGGTGAGTTATGAGAATGAGGGTAGTGAAGTGTGCGTAGTTTGGAAAGCTCCTTCCCACCCCGGTGGTTTTGATATGGCCCCTAGTGTGTTTGTGCCCATATGCGTGCACACACACACACACACACACACACCCCTACCTTGAAATCATTGTTCTAACCATTTTTATTCTATGCCTAACAAGCATCCCTGAAATACACATTTTTATTTTTCTGTCTTGATTGAAAATGTTCTTCATAAAAACTAGTGACAGTGAATGACCTTCCTCATATTTAAAAGGATCATTTTTACTTCCAGCCACAATCCAATAAAAGAATTTTTGTTTTCTGAACAAATCATATTTTAAAATTCAGCAAGTCTGAAAATGCACAGGCATATTGTATTAAAACATTTACTCTTGCCTGCAAGTCAAGTTGTGTAGTAGTAAGAGGCAGTTGTGGAGTTCAAAATGAATCTAAAACTGTGTACCACATTTAGAAATTAGTTTCTAACCATGAGACTTAGCATCATTATGGGTAACATTATATGCACCTAATACATTGTGACATGAAAAGTCACAATATTCTTGAAGATTTTCTGTATCACAGTGGGAGAGCCAAAGTCTAGTGAGTAGAACAAGAGATGAAGAACGGATCATTCTGTGATCCATTTCCGTTTTAGCTTCTATTTTATCTCATGATCCTGAAAAACATTATTGGTGTTCTTCTCTTTACTGTAAAGATACTTATTCAGTGTGCTAGCTTTCTTTGTATGTTGGAGGCAGTTGATTTTGATTTGGGTTCACTGAATCCTGAGGTTCTTTAAAAGTACCTTAGAAGCTTCCAAAGAAGCAAGGAGTAAGTTGAGTAGGTTTGGATCTCCCTAGTTTATATCTGTTTTATATAATGGGATTCTGAATAAGATTTCATTGAACAGAGTATTCTGGTAGACATATTAATGTTCACCAACATCCCAATTGCTTTATCCTTTGGGGCACAGTGCTCTTTCAGTTAGGCATCTCCATGTGGCTTGCTCTTGCCTAGGAAATGTGAGCAGATGGCACGTGTAGCATTTCTGCATGGAAGCTTTTAAGAGTATTGCACAAATCTCCATTTTCTTTCAGCCTGCCTTAGAAGGCCCTAAAAGCTTCATGTTAAGATGACAGTGTCCTAAGTAGTGGTCAGAGCACCGCCTTCTGAACTACGTTGCACATGTAGCATGAATTTAAAATAAGCATCTGTTGTTTCCAGCCACTATCGTCTTGGGGCCAGGGGGTGGGGGGGGTCATCTGTAACATAATCTAACCTATACTGACTAGCACAGGTGTCCCTTCAAAGCTACTGCTATAGTGGAAAGAGTCTGAAGCTGAGTCAAGAGTCCTAGATCTAGTTCCAGCATGGCTACTGAGTAACCCTGAGACTTTAGCCAAATCCCTAATTTCTTTGAGCCTCAGTTTCCTACTCTATAAAACATAAATAAGTAAGCTGCATGCTTCCTAGAACGTTTGGGAAATAAAGTGATATGTTAGATATAAGAGTAATTAATTTTAATATCATTTTTAAAACTATAATCAATATAGATATTTACAAACCAGTATAACCCTCAAAGTTTCCAGGAAGGGTAGGATAAAAGATCAAATTTCTAAAGTTTCTCTCCCAAGTGTCTGAGGACCTCCCTGGCAAAAAATATCTTGTGTGAATGAAGGAGGGAGGTATCATCCCTTATTCAGTTTATACTAATATACACTGTTTATACCTAAATCTCACTGATTCATTTTACTAAGGATCCACCAAGAAATAATATTTCCTGTTGAGATTTGATTACACACAATAGTAGGAAGAAGTACAATACTTATTTTAATCAAAGAGTTTAGTTGACAATTCACTTTGCAAATTTGTTAAAAAACAGAAGACTAAGGTAGAATTCGTAGCTTTTCTGTATTATGATACTTATTCACTGAAAAATAGATTCCAAAGGCAGTGAAATTTGCATATTTGAAATTCATGTTCCTCTTATAGTGACTTCACATGTTGAAAGGTAAAGAGTGAATATCCACTGTCTAAGCTGTATAAATTAGTATTGCATGGAAGGATTACTTCCTATTATTGCACTATAAACAGAATCTGATAATATTTTGAGTTTATATATTGTCAGCTTTATGAAGTGGTTCAAAGAAATCCAACCAAATTGCTATAGGATTTTGGACAAATTAATCTGGCCCTCTGTTTTTCAATTATCAAAACAAAAATAGTTACCTATCTCCTCTTTGTCTAATGGGGTGATTTTATGCCTATGTCAACCTAGGCTAGTGAATTAGAAAGCACTATGAGCTATTGTGAGAAAGGCCCCCTTAAAAATTGATGATAGGAAATATCAATTATTATCTTCTGGTCACCCACAGAGATCACAACATGATACTCACGGGCATTATCATTATTGTTTAGACTGCCCTCGGCTGATTCCAGGATAAAATCTATATCTGAATTTTTAGTATCCATCTCCTATGGTGACTGTATATTAACAGGAAGAGCCATCTGTTTTCCTTATATTCATGCCTCTTTGGCTTTAGGCATCAATCTTACATTCAAGGGTCATAATATTTAGGCACAACGGTGTTTTTTCTGTACTCTAGCAAAATTATTTCTTTTAGTCTCAACCCTTTGTGTGCTCCTGCACTGTAGGTTTTCACTACATTTTACTCCAGTGAGTGCAACCAAGAGTTATGTGAGCATGAGGCAGAGGTAAGTCCAGGTTATATCTTTTGATTAATTTCAGTTCCCCACACTTAAGCCCACTGCAAATGATGAAACACAGTTCCTTTGGTATTGCTACAGTTTTGATTAAGCATGTTAAAAGGCTTGTTGGCTCCAATTTGAACCCATGGCAACTACTTACAACTTTACTTGTAGCATGTCTTGCTCAAAACCAAAGGCTTTAGATACATGTCTGAGAAAAAAAAAAAAAAAAAAAAAAGAGCAGCACTGATTCAAGCATCTACAAATCCATCTCCTCTAAAAACTTAATTATTAAAAAGTTGATCTTGGCTTGGGAGACTTTTATTTCTTCAACGACTATGTCAGTCTAATTTTCTACCCTATCGGATTAAGTTTTTTTTCATTTATTGTAAACGATTTCCCACAATATCCTTATTTGATCTGCCAACTTGTACGATCTATGGGCCTTAGGGGGAATGGGGAAGGCAAGTTCTGCTATTCAAAAAACCCCTGTGTATTGGCCACAGCATAATTGTATTTCTGCTTTACACCTATATCATGGTTGGGTAAACAAAGTTATACCCAATGGTGAATGAGTAATCCTTTTCAGTAGTATCAATTTCCAGAGCTTTGGCCCCATGAAATGAAATATTTGTTAGTATGTTTACCATTACCAGTCCAACTCATAAGATTGTATTGATTAGATTTTTGCACTGCAAAAATACCATTTTAAACCGGAGTGAAATCAATATGGGTGTGTATTTTTTATATACAAATTGGATTTAGCTCAAAAAGAATATTCTTCATTGGAGTAGAAATAAATCTGGAAAGAAAATCTGATAAAGCATCTTAAAATGAAAAAAAAAAAAAGTTTACTCTTCCTGGTGCTTCAGTTCTTTCCCCTGACTATTAATCTGAGCTCAGTTCTTGCTGTCTGAGTGGAGGTTTCTCTTCTGCTCAAAGCAAATCAATGTCTGCACAAATTAGAACTTCAGATAACTCATCAGTGTGCAAATGCCTTCTTTAGATTTAAATGACACAATAGCATTCCATTCAGCTCTTTAGGAAGCAGCACAAGCTGAAGTACAAAACAGCCAGTGAGGCTCCTGACAGCAGTGTGCTTACTGTAAAGCAAAGAAGCTCTTTTTCTTGGAGCACTTAATGCTTCAGAAACATCCCACCAGATGGGGTAGGATTATTTCCAGAAAACAATTAAGGCAGTTACTGGAGCGATGGTAAGGCATCACTGTGAGTAAGCGAATAGCAAAGTTGCAGCCCCTCAACTTGTACTAGTTTTTATTTGATTTGGCTGAAGCTGAAGTTCAGAGATAATGAACATGGCTTTGGAAAGCTGAAAAGTAGTGTATATTAACTCTGAATTTGGACTTCCCACGCATGAGGAAGACTGCAGCTTATTCCCAAAAGTAATTTTACAAGCACTCGACTCAAAGTAAAGACAGTGTTCTCTGGTTTCTTTATAATACTAACAAGAGCACTTTACTAATAAAAACTCAGAGCACGTGTTACTGGGCTTCCCACACAGGAGTGCCCCTAAATGTTAGTTAACTGACTCTTCTTACTGTAGCAACTGATTTACATATGTAATTTATCCTCCTTATACCAGCCATTCCTATAGTCTTCCCCCTATCAATAAATACAACTTTATTCTTCTAGTTGCTCAGGCCCAAAACCTTGGGATCATCATTATCCTGCATACCTACATCTAGCCAATTAGCAAATCTAATTGGCCCTATTCTCAAATATATCCAGAATCTGACCCTTTCTTAGCACCTACACTTCTTCTATCCTGGTCCCAGACCACCATTACCTCTCACCTGTATTATTGGAGTAGCCTCCTTAACTGGTCTCCCTGATTCCATCTTTCCCCCAGAGTCTATTCTCAGCACAACAACGAGTGATCCTTCATAAATCAGATCATGTCATTCCTCTGCTCACAAGCTTCCATGGTCTTCCCATTTCGCTCAGAGTAAAAGCTGACTTCCTTACTATAATTCACAGAGCCCTGCCCAATCTGCTTCTCCCATGTCTGCAACCTCTCACACCATCTCCTACTAACCTCTCTTCCTCCCCTTCACGCTGCTCCAGCAGGATTCTGACCTCCTTTTTATTCTTCAGTATTCTGGGAATGCTCCTATTTTAGAACATTTCTACTTGGCATTCCTTCTGCCTGCCTCCCTCCAAAGAGCTGTGAGGTTCTCACACTTCCTTTAAGTCTCTGTTCAGTTGATAAATTATTAGAGAGGCTTTCCCTGACCACCCTATATAAAATAACAGCTACCCACCTTTCATTACTCTGCATCCCTCTCACCATACTTTAATTTTTTTCATAGCCATTATTACCACCTGAAATATCCCATATTCATTTATTATTTTCTGCCATACCCACACCACCCCCTCCACATATACATACACATCAGAATATAAGTTCCACAAAAGTAGAAATTACCTTTTTTGATCCCCACCGTATCTCCATTGCCTGGAACGGTACTTGGCTTATCATGTCTTCCCAACAGATATTTGTTTTCAAATAAATCTAAGGTATCAAATGCCCACCATTTTGTCTCATTCCTTGTTGTTTCCTCCCTTATCCTCCCCCGCCTTCTCTTCATCTTCCTCCTTTTCTTTCTCCTCTTCTGCCTCTCCCTCCTTCTCATCCTCATCCTCTTATTCCTGCTCTTCTTCATCGTATCTATTAACTTACTGAGCACCTGTTGCTGGGTACTATTGTACATACTGTACTGTCTCTTTTAATCGTAACGAGGACTCTGAGAATATATGTTGTCCCCAGGTTAATAAATAAAGAAGCTAAAGCTCAAAGCATGGTGTAATTTGCTCAAAATAACACAGTTAGTATATCAGAGCTATGGTCTAAACCCTAGTCTGTCTGATTCCAGAACCCATGCTCATTCCATTCCTCCAAACCTACTGGCGTCTTCAGCTTATCTTAGTGTCTTCTTTTTCCCTCTTTTACTCTCTTTCTAGCAGCTGGAACATTCATAAAATTAAAAAATGTTGGATCCAGACAAAATATTAGACATTAATGTGTCTAACCATCTCGTTTCCTATCCTTCATTTCCTACTTTTCACCATTTTGCAGCTGGTAAAAATAAAGCTCAGAAATACTTAGTCTTGTCCAATGTCGCATGGATAATAAATGGCAAAAATGAGGACTAGCACCTTCTTATTTCCAGTCCTTTGTCCTAAATGAAACACTTAGGTATCTTTAAATAGTCAACAGGGCAGTATGTTACTTAGGAAGGATTCAAATTATGAGGATGACAAAGGTTCTTATAGAGGCAAAGAAATGAGAAATGGAAGAGTGTCAACTCTCTCAACACCAAATCAATGATCCTGAAATTTTAGAATACATTACCTAGAATATTCTTAAAAGAAAAATTTCTAGGCCTCACCCTCACATTTTTACTCAGTAGATCTGCAGTGGGGCCCAAAAATCTGCATTTTTAACTGGATCCCCAGCAGGCAGTCTGTGGGCCATACTTTGCAAAACCTATTGTAATCCAAACACACCAGGCTTAGGTTAACAGCATCTGGTCTTGTTGCAGAGGTGCCATAGAAATGATTGAAAGAAGAAAAACATCCCGTTGCTTCATTTAGAAAGCTTGGAAAAAATCAAATTGCCATTTCAATACTGAAAATCATTTGGATTGGTGTCCAAAGTTCAGGCTTTAATATACACTGCTACAATAAGAATTCAACTTTTCAAGTCAGCAAAAATAACATATATCAAACCAGGCTGACTTCTCCTCAGTCAGCCTGGTTTGATATATGATGACAAAAATATGTATGCTAATTGAAAGCCTCACATATAATAGGAAGTGTGCATTTATTAATGATGCATGACACTGGTATTCCAGTGAAACAGTAGATCACATTCCATATTATCCAGTGCATCGTATTACTGTAAATATCCCAAGGATTAATAATGTCTCATTATGAGAAAATTTAGTTTAACATCATTGTTAGGTTACTGGACAAGTGACATCGTCCTCAGAGGCTGAATATACAGACAACAATGAGAACAGCAAACATTACTGAAGACAAAGTTGGCAAAGCAAAACCAGAAGGGTATTTGTAAGGGTTAGTTAGCTGCGCTTTCAATATTGGAAAAAGATACTGGAGATTAGAAAGTGGAATCTGCTTGTGAAGATCGCCAACAATTCTCTTGCCCTCTTAACTCCATATGCAACAAAAGGTCCTATAATCACACCTGGAGTTATTTGAAGGCATAGACCAAAGAAGAAAAAAGTTGTTTTATCTGTGATTTTTAAGGTGAAACTTTGTTGGACCTTAAAAAGGATGAAACCGTTCTTATACACATAAAGACACCTACTCAAAAGTAGTAAAATTCATTCCTTTTATTTTCTTTACTGAAAGAAAAGCCCATCTAGTATGGTGAAAGCAGTATTGAACTTTCTCAATATTAAAGGCCAGTTTTCCAAAATACAGCCTCATTTTTGGTTGGCTCAAATTGATTTTTCTAAGAAAATTTGGAGCCTGACACTTTGACTTCTCAGCAGTCCCTGGGGCGCTGTCCTCAGGCTTTTTTGAAGAGCCCCAAGTAAGGGAAACCTACCATTGATCCTAAATGGAATACTATATTTGCCCTGGATCTAGAGAAGTTCTTCAGAAATAGAAAGGGCATATAAGGGAGAGGAGAGAGAAAAAAATAATATGTGCCAGTCAGTGTACTACTTTCATGAACGTCGTCGATTTAAAACAACCATTTAAGAAGTATCTCTTTTGACAGGTTAGGAAATTAAGGGAAGAGTATTTTCTAAGCCCACACAGCTAGTGAATCTAGGATTAAATCCAAGTCTGTCCATTATGAAAGCTCATGTATTTCTATATATCAAGATTCCCTTGGTTTACTGCTTGAGTTTTCAAAGTGTTTTTCAAATATTTACACCATATTTCCAACATTCCCATAAGTTGGGATGGATGATAGCATCCTCATTTTACAAATGAAGACACAATCTTAGAGATGCTAGAAGCATATCCAGGTTCACATGGCTAATATGTTGCAGATCTGGGACTCCCAGTTAGGTCTGTTGATTCTAACTCCCACATCAATGATTTTGGACCCGAAGATGAGTTTTTGCCCCAACAGCTTCAAACTGATCATTTCTGGGCATTTTCATTTAAGAAAAGTAAAGAACTCTATTCCTTGAAGGAATAGAATTTTAGAAAATAACAATGTGGTTTTGTTTGAGGAAGCCAGCATTTTAAGATGTCTCAAACAGTGAGATATTAAAAATATGAGATTGAACCTACTACACATTAGTACTCTTTTATGTCATTGTTAACTTTTGAAATAAAATGCCCTTAAGAAATAATGCCAAGGGACTGGAGGTGTGTAGGCAGAAGGGTTTCCTATGAAAGCTGAGCAATCCAAATATCAAGGTAGAGCAGACTGCCTTTATTTTTAAGAAATAACTACTATTTTTGAGATAGTACCATATTACTATGTCTTTTTGCTGTTATATCATTATTTTATGTAGCTGAATAAACTGACAACAGAACTTAGTACAAAGATGTAAGAAAAAAGGAAGAATATGATTGTTTTAAAAGGTGAACATGTTATTGTGATCAAAAGAAATTACTACATAAGTTGTAATGATTTTATTAAAGTATCCTTTGCATATTTTATAGAGCAAATAGCTTAAATTAAAAAAAGAAAAATGAATATTTTTATTAGAATAACATCCCCAGTTAATTCTGGCTAGGGTACGTATGATACTGTGGAAGTTATCATTTTTTGCTTTACGCAAATCTAGTGACTTGAAGTAAGTAACAGGACATGTCTTGAAAAGCTTTTGCTTCTTTGTGATAAAGACTTGTGCTTATTGCATAGCAATGAAATGTCTGAGTTTAGACTGAACTTGAAAACAAAAATCTCTTTACTGTTCAGCCAATCAGGCTTATTTAGAACATAAGTTATTACCAACTGCTGTAGTGTATCCAAATAACTTCTGAAAGCAGTTCAGTGTAGTGGTTAAAAGGGTGGGTTCAAATCCCTGTTCTACTGCCTGGTGGTTATAAAACCCTAGGTAAAGTGTTAAGCCTCAATCCCCTCATCTATAGAGTGAGGTTAATAACAGTAACTCTATCATAGAGCTGTTTTGAGGACTCAGGAAATTAGTTCATTTACATCATTCAGCACAGTGCTTAGTATCTAAAATTCCCAATAACTGTTTGCAGTGGCTGCTACTATTGTAATTATTGCTTAATGCCAACAGGCCTACATGTTTAGAATGTATCATGAAGTCTTGATAACTATAGTGGAACTGCTATATGTTTAAATGACATGCACAGTATATCAGTTTCCTAGGGCTGTCATAACAAATTACCGCAAACCGGGTGACTTTAAACAACAAAATTTATTCTCTCGCAGTTCTGGAGAATAGAAGCCTAAAATCAAGATGTCAGCAGATCCCCATGCCCTCTGGAGACTCTGGGGAGAAACGTTTCTTGCCTTCTCCAGCTTCAGGTGGCTGGCAGCGTTTCTTAGTGTGTGACTACATAACTCCACTCTCCGCCTCCATCTTCACGTGGCCTTCTCCTCTTCTCTTTTCCTTTTCTGTCTCTTATGAAGACATTTGTCATTCTATTTAGTGCCCACCAGGTTAATCCAAGATGGCCTAATCTTAAGATTCTTAATTTAATTACATTTGCAAAAACTCTTTTTCAACAGAAGGTCTCACGCACAGGCTCCAGGAATTATGACATGGACATACCATTGAACCCACTACACTTGGTAAGGCATCTTCAGTTTCACTTTCTCTAGCTTCGTCATCATTTAGGTTGCCACATCCTGGGAAAGGATTGTATCATTTTACCCCAGATTTTTCCAAGTCAAGAACCAGATACCATCAAAATTGTGAAAATGGCAAAGCTTCTGTTCAGTGGTCTATAATCTCCTCTTAGGCTCCTACGTTTTCCTATATGGCTCTTCTGTCCTCGTTCCTCACCCTTGCACATAGCACCCTCATTCTGTCCAAGACTCTCAACAGCCACCCTACCCAAGTCTTGCTTACTCTGAGCAGTGCCTCAAGTTCTAGACTTATTTTTCTCCCTTCAACGTACCAATAATCTTATTATTATATATATATATATATATATATATATTTTTTTTTTTTTTGAGACGGAGTTTCGCTCTTGTTACCCAGGCTGGAGTGCAATGGCGCGATCTCGGCTCACCGCAACCTCCGCCTCCTGGGTTCAGGCAATTCTCCTGCCTCAGCCTCCTGAGTAGCTGGGATTACACGCACGTGCCACCATGCCCAGCTAATGTTTTTGTATTTTTAGTAGAGACGGGGTTTCACCATGTTGACCAGGATGGTCTCGATCTCTTGACCTCGTGATCCACCCGCCTCGGCCTCCCAAAGTGCTGGGATTACAGGCTTGAGCCACCGCGCCCGGCCCTATTATTATATATTTTAACAAAGCTTCATTAGCTCATTGTTCCAAAAATCTGGTGAGGAACATAATACAGGCATTATAATTGAAATTTTTGGAACATTGGTCAAGAGTTCTTTCCAACAGACCAGTCAGGGGTTTTGAACTTCATTTTTTGACAGCAGAAACTTCCAGTTAAATCTTCTTCTGAACTCCAATAAACAAAATATGTAAGATTTAAGCTCCTAAGGTAGAAACACAGGTATCTGAATTATAATAAGATGATACTTTAGTTTGAGGGGTTTCAGGCACTATGGCTTTGCTGTCCTTTTACATTAGAATCCATATAATTAACCCATTTCAAATGACCTGAACAGATAGGACATTCTCAGCCTAAAATTATGTGCCACACTTTAAAGTTCCAGTTAATGATGCCAAATGAGCAAACTACAGATTATTGTAATTTATTGGGAAGAATAAAATTTTCAGCTTGAAGAGTATCCAACTTTTGATTTTTCTAACACTTCAGAAGTTTACTAACTTATAGTTTCCGTGCTTTTTCCATCAGTTAAAGGTTACAGAAATTCTATATTTGTAGGACTTCCTTTAAGAGAGAATGTAGAAAAATTTATTCTCTCAAGTTTCAGTACAAATGGTCTATCATTTTAATCTCTCTTGCAAATACTCTAAAATCAGTTGCCTCATTGGGCCTTCCTGAAAAAACTCTAACAACGAATAACGTCAATTCTCAGCCTTGCCCCTACCTGCAAGCAGTAGCCAAACCTTATTGGAGAAAAATCATACTGTTTGGGTAGATTGGTACCAATAAAAATTCAGTCACCAGCCTCACTTCAGCTGCCAAAAGTGCCTGGAAATATTGCTGTATTCCTCAGGTTACCTCATTCTGAAAAAGTACTCTTTTTCATTCTCCACAAATACTTTTTCAGAATTTCTCTACTTTTCTCAAACTTCTAACTTCGCCTCTGCCCATTCATTCTCAATGGATGCCCTTGCCTCCTGCTGCACAGAGAAAATAACCATCACATGAAAACTCCCTCAATTTCCTGCCATCAAATCTAAAATCAGGTTGGATCTGCACCCATGCTCTCTTTCTTCCTCCCATTACAGTGCAGGAAGAGTCCCGTGAAAGGTCAGTCCCTCCACCAGTGCTCTGGATCCTACCTTTCTCTCACTTTCTCTCACGTGTAAGTTTAACTCCAAAGTTTCTGCTAGATCCTTCTCAAGAGCTTTTAAGCATAGTTTTGTCTCTCACACTTGAAAAGGAAATTCCTTTTTGAATCCCACGTTCTCCTCTAGCTAGTTAATTATCTCTTGCCTCCTCTCATGTTTCAACTTCAACTTCAACTTCTCCACTTTCTTCCCTTCCGTTCACCCTTTCCTTTTCATTTGGTAACAATCACAAGCTTACTGAAAAGTGGAAGTACCATATAAGTAATTTGCCCCTGAAACATTTAAGAATAAGTTGTTGACCTGTTTTTCCCAAATTCTTTGTTCTGTATTTCCTAAAATTAAAGGCATTATTCTACGTAACCACAATACAGCTATCGAAAACAGGAAATTAACATTTATACATTACTAGCATCTAATGCTTAGGTTCTATTCATATTTCATCATCTGTCCCAGCAGCATCCCTTATAGGAAAAGGAACTGGTTCAGAATAAAGCATTACATTTTAGTTGTCATGCCCTCTAGTCTTCTTCAGCTTGGAAGACTATCTCAATCTTTCCTTAACTGTTATGACTGATACTCCTAAAGATAATATACCAGTTATTTTATACAAAACCCCTCAATTTGGGTTTTTCTGACGTTTTCTCATACTTAGATTCAGGTTGTACATCTTTGGCAAGAATATCATAGAATTAATGCTGTGTTTTCATTATATCGCATCAGGTGTTACCCATTATTTATCTGGCCCACTGATGGTAATGTTAACTTTGATCTTTTAATTCAGATGGTATCTGCTAGGTTTCTCCGCTGTACTCTCCCCATATGCACTTGTAATTAACAAGTGTTTTGTGAGAACATACTTTGAAGCTATGTAAATATCCCATTGCTCATCAAACTTTCAATTTATTAATTCATTTATTTATACCTGTGAGAACTCAGGATTTTTTATATTAGTCAATGGGTTATAGTTTCTTGCTACTTCTGTTTATTTTGATGCTCAAATTGTTTTGTAAACAGTGGCCCTTGCATCTTTTTGATATGTCCTCATCTTTCTTTGAGCATTTTCGATCTCAATAGAATATTCCAGTCTCACCTTGCACTTTCCCTGCCTGTTCCTGGAATCAGAAATAAGGAGCCTAATTTCTTTTCTTGGGATTGTATTTAGAAGCCAAGCTCTGTTTTTGGCACTAGATGTGTTCATTGCTATTGGGGTTTTACTATTCCCAGGCCCTCATGGTGAACAGAGGTAGGAACATTTATATATATATTTCATATATATGAACATTTATATATATATACACACACACTAATTTCTATCAATATTTATCTATTTATCTGTCTATTTATATATCATCTATCTATCTTGAGAAAACCATGAGTTTCCATTATTACCTCCAATTCCAGTTCAACACCACAGGATTCATTCTTGTTTTCTCCTTTTCCATGTTTGTAACTCTCTTCTCTGACAATGTAAAACCAGGATCCCCTCATCCTTAATATATTTAATCCAGTCACTTGTCACCCTATTTCATTCTGGCTTCTACCCTTATCACTCCACCAAAACAGCTGTCACTATGTTACCAGTAATCATCATTTTACTAAATATGCCAAACACTTTTTAATATTCACCTTGCTTGGCTTACAGTACCATTTGGGATACTTAACTACTCCTAATTATGGAAAACTCTCTTTCACTGGTTTCTGTGATACTACATTCACTTGATTTTTCTTTTACATCTATAGCAAATCCTTCTCTCTTTTGCTGGATCTTCTCCTCCACCTGACCTTTGAATGTTAAAGTCCCACAGTCTTAGTCCCCATTCATTTCTCATCACACTCGTCACCCATTCCCTTGGTTTCAATGACCATTTTTACTGATGACTTAAAAATTTCATCTCTGCCCCTGAAATCTCTTCTTAATTTCAGACTCATAGATCCACCTGCCTCCTTGCCACTTTTAGTTGAATTTTTCACAGGCACCTCAGGTTAACAGGTCTAAAGCTGAACTCATCCTTCAGCAGTCCCTATATTGATAGAAAATACCATGAACACCCAGAGAGTTGCACATGTCAAACTAAGATATGATTCATGTCTTCTCCATATCCTTTGCACTCTTCATCTAATCAGTCACCAAGTCTTGTAATTCTACTTTGTAAAAATGTTTTGCATACAGTAGTACCCATTATCCATGGGAGATATGCTTCAAGATTCCCAGTTGATATCTGAAACCTCAGATAGCACTGAATCCTAAATATACCATGTTGTTTGCTATAGATACATTCTAAGTAGGTGTATATATTTATGGGGTGGAAGAGATACCTTGATACAGGCATGCAATGTATAATAATCACATCGGAGTAAATGAGGTATTCATTAGCTCAAGCATTTATCTTCTGTGTTACAAACAATCCAATTATGCTTTTAGTTATTTTTAAATGTACAATTAAATTGCTATTGACTATTGTCACCCTGTTGTGCTATCAAACAGTAGGCCTTATTCATTATTTCTATTATTTTGTACCCACTAACCATCCCCGTCTCCCTCCCACACCACTCCCCTCAACCCCACTACCCTTCCCAGCCTCTGGTAACCATCCTTCTACTCTCTATCCACATGAGTTCACTTGTTTTGAATTTTAGTTCTTACAATAAGTTAGCACATGCAATGTTTATCTTTCTGTGCCATTATTTATTTCACTTAATATAATGATCTCAAGTTCCCTTCATGTTGTTGCATATGACAAGATATCATTCTTTTTTGTGGCTGAATACTACTCCATTGTGTATAGGAACATTTTCTTTATCCATTCATCTGTTGATGGACAACTTAGGTTACTTCTAAATCTTAGCTACCGTGAACAGTGCTGAAACAAACATAGGAGTGCAGATTTCTCTTTGATATACTCATTTCTTTTCTTTGGGGTATATATCCAACAGTGGGATTCCTGGATCATATGGTAGCTCCATTTTTCATTTTTTTGAGAAACCTCCAAACTGTTCTCCATAGTGGTCGTACTAATTTACCTTCCCACCAACAGTGGACCAGGGTTTCCTTTTGTCCATATCCTCACCAGCATTTGTTATTGCCTGTCTTTTGGATATATGCCATTTTAAATGGGGTGAGATGATTTCTCATTACAGTTTTGATTTGCATTTCTCTAATGACAAATGGTGTTGAGTGCCTTTTCATATACCTGGTTGCCATTTTTATGTCTTCTTTTGAGAAATGTCTATTCAAATATTTTACCCATCCTTTGATCACATTGTTGGGTTTTTTCCCATAGAGTTGTTTGAACTGCTTATGTAATCTGGTTATTAATCCCTTATGAGATGAGTAGTTAGCAAATATTTTCTCCCATTCTGTGTGTTATTTCTTCACTTTGTTGATTGTTTTCTTTCCTGTGCATAAGCTTTCTAACTTTATGTGAGTTCCATTTGTCCATTTTTGCTTTGGTTGCCTATGCTTGTGGGGTATTATTCAATAAATTCTTGCCCAAATCAATGTCCTGCAGATTTCCTCCAATTATGTCTTGTAGTAGTTTCATAGTTTGAGGTCTTAGATTTAAGTCTCTAATCCATTTTGATTTGATTTTTGTACATGGTGAGAGATAGGGTTCTCTTTCTTATTTCAATAGGTTTTGGGGGAACAGGTGGTGTTCGGTTGCATGGAAAAATTCTTTAGCAGTGATTTCTGATATTTTGGTGCACTCGTCACCCAAGCAGTGTACACTGCACCCAATGTGTAGTCTTTTATCAGCCATCCCGTATCACCCATCCCCCTCCCATTCTTCCCCTCAAGTCCCCAAAGTCCGTTGTATTGTTCTTATGCCTTTGTGTCCTCATACCTTAGCTCCCACTTATGAGTGAGAGCATTTGATGTTTGGTGTTTCATTCCTGAGTTACTTCACTTAGAATAATGGTCTCCAGTTCCATCCAGATTGCTGTGAATGCCATTATTTTGTACCTTTTCATGGCCGAGTAGTAGTCTATGGTATATATACCACGTTTTCTTTATCCTCTCGTTGATTAATGAGCATTTGGGCTGGTTTCATATTTTTGTAATTGCACATTGTGCTCCCATCAACATGTGTGTGCAAGTGTCTTTTTCATATAATGACTTCTTTTCTTCTGGTTAGATACCCAGGAGTGGGATTGCTGGATCAAATGGCAGATCTACTTTTAGTTCTTTAAGGAATCTCCACACTGTTTTCCATAGTAGTTGTACTACTTTACATTCCCACCAGCACTGTAAAAGGGTTTATTTTCGCTATATCCATGCCACTGTCTATTATTTTTTGATTTTTAAAATTATGGCCATTCTTATAGGAGTAAGGTGGCATTTAATTGTCGTTTTGATTTGCATCAAAAATGATGTTGAGTATTTTTTCACGTTTGTTGGCCATTTATATATCCTCTTCTTCCTTCTACCCCATTCTCTATATTATATACAAAGAGGTGTTTGTAAAGCAAATATGATTTTTATTACTCTCTACTAACTTTCAGGGTTTTTCAATTGCTACTATAATAAAGTCCAAAATTCTAGCCAGATCTGCCAGACCCTGAATTCTTTGACCTCTGCTTGTCCAGTTCCATCTCATGCCATTCATTCTGCCCCTGTCTCTTACGCTGCTTACAACACATATTATCTATTTCATTTCCCCATCACGACATACATTTGCCCATTCATCCTGTAGTTTTCAACTTAAATGCCAATGCCTAAAAATGGTCAAAATCCTGTCACCTTCAAATTAAGTTAGGTCACCCTGTGATAGTTTCCCATTGCACTCTGCGTTGTTCCTTCATAGTGCTTTTCTCAATTTGCAGTTCTATATTTATTTCAGTATGTATGCAATAGATTTTATGCTCCATGAAGGCAGAGGCTATATCTGTCTTTGTTGTTGTATTTTACCAGTTAGCACAATGTCTAACTCATGTAAATGGAAAGTTGAAAGGAAGGAAAAAAGGATGGAATGCTGATCCTCACAATGATAAATGTTTGGCTAAAAGATATCTAAGAGTCAAACATTTAGGTGTATCCAAAAGCTCATATATTTTGGGTTTACAGAAATATAGGTGAACTATTTTTTTCCTCTTAAGTCAGCCATCAAAACAATCTGATTGGCTGGCTTCTAATCATTTCATTTAGTGTCATTCAGAAATTGCTTTGTGATTTTAAACCTTTTCTTAATTCAGTTGCTTAAAAATGAAATTGGATTGTATCCTGGACACAGCAGGAAGGTAATTTAAAGAACCCATGAACATTGTTGAAATTATCGTGCAAGCTTGTTAAATGCAATGTATATTTAAATTGAAAAAAACTTTCTTCATTAAACCTAGATAGGTGAATTTTTACAGCTTCCCATGCTAAACTATATTAGTTTTGAGAGTCAGGTCAGATTAATTTCTAATCTTTATGGAAATCATTTTTATTAAAAAATGGAAAGTTAAGAATATGACAGTTACAGGGTTTGGATAATTCTAAAAGAGTCATCATTAAAATATGCAGGGAAAGTAAAATCAGAGTGTTTTCATGGTAAAGATGATTTGTTTATTTTATATGCTCATTTTTAAAAGCTGTTTTAATATTTAGGCTTGTTAAGGAGAATCTGAAATGTGGTTGAATATATTAAAAATTAAATAAGAGTTTTGACTTTTATTTCTTTTTATAAGAGCAAACCAAATAAACCACAGCCTTAACTTAGATGCTAAGATGAAAAAGATTAAGGGTATATTTTAATTTTAAACTAACTGATCAATATATTTATTTTTTATTTGTGGCTATATGCTATAATTGTCAAGTGAGTATTCATATTTTTTACAAAAGAATATTTCACATAATTGGGAATTATTAGTCAATCATTTGCATTTCAAATTGTTTCCTTTCTTCTTGTTTATTCTAGCTTAGTTGAGACATAATTAACAAAATTGTATACATTTAAGATGTACAAAGTGATGATTTTATGCATATGCATTGTGAAGTTATTACCACAAACAAGTTAATTAACTCATCCATCACTTCACATAGTTACTTTTGTGTGTGTGTGTGTATGTGATGAAAACACTTAACATCTATTCTCACTGCAAATTTCAATATACTCATATTGTTTTAATTTAAAGGTCATTTTGTTTTTTTGTGGTAATTGGCTCAGAGATGCACAAAATCTCTGCAAAGAAACTTCCCAAGAAGATAACTGACAACAGAGTAGGAGGAAGCTGCTTCTTTTCTTTGAATTTGAGCTGCTCTTGGTACTCTTAAAAGTTGGAAACTAAACCACAAAGGAGTACAACACTTTTGTCCTTCAAAAGAGCAAGGTCATTTGTCTAGTATGTTTATTGATAGCTTGCAAGTGGCAGGAGGTTATAACTTGTGAGAACTGACCTTTGAAATCTCAGCAAGAATTAACTATCCCCACATTCTAGGCCTTTCAAACTAGTGATTCTACAGACATCGTCACTGAATGAAGATCTGAATGAAAACAGAGATTCAGATGTTTACTTTTGAATATCAAACAGAGCAAATAGGAGTTTTCCAAGTACATGAGAAAAGACTGACTTTGTTCATAGTCACTAGTTTTGTGGAATATTTTTGTGATAATTTTATTGTGTATATTTTAGGTTTACAACATGGTATTGTGGGATGTACATAGATAGTAGAATGGTTACTATAGCAGAAGAAATTAAAATATCTATCATCTCATGTTACTTTTTTGTGACAAGAGCAGCTAAAATCTACCTATTTAAACAAATCCTGGAGGACCCAGTGAGAAGTCAGCCATCCGCAATCTGGAAGAGGTACCTCACCAGAACCATGATGGCACCTTGATGTTGGACTTCCAGCCTTCAGAACTGTCAGAAATACATTTCTGCTGTTTCAACCACCCAGTCTATGATATTTGGTTACTGTAACCCAAGATAACTAAGACATTCCTCTCCCAGCCTGGGGTCCACTCTCCTCTGACATGAGAATTTTTTTAAGTTAAAAAAGCATTATTCTGCAATTGTGAAGGACACTCCAGATCCGAGAGGTGAATGCTGGTAAACAGCCCCCATGATGTCATCCAGCTGATAAAAGTGAGTGAAGCCCAAGTACACGAGAGAGGCAGAGAGCTTCCCTCTGTGACTCACCTTTCCACGGAAGATCTGAGTAACCTAGGCCAAGGAAAACCACTTTGTTTTGCCCAAGCCCTGGAGCTCACTTAGAAAGAGGCCTAGAGATGCTGTGAGTGAAAGATACCAGGAAAAGCTGCAGATATTTTCCCAGACCCAAGAATAAGAGCAAAATGCCCTTTTTAATCTAGGTGCATACAAAATCAGCCATTCCTTGGCAACCCAGAAGAGTGGCCACACAGGCATTTTGGCCTCTGGCCAGAGATTGGAGCACCTGCTCTGGAGTAGGGTAGGGGCCTCCACAGCCAGAACTGTGGGAAGAACCTCAGCAGGAAGCACTGGAATTGTGCTCTCCCCCACTGCAAGACTGGGGTGGGAGGAGAACTGCAATTTCCCTTTGGGAGTGATATTTGCAGCCAGGGCCAGCTTGACAACCTGTGTCTGCTCTGTGTATGCCATTGCTAAGTGCCTCAGCCTGTTCCCCTGAGATCGTGGTGCAGCAGGGCCCTCTCTACTCCATCCCAGGCAGAAATTCAGGTACTTAGAACGCTCACTTACTTGAACCAGAATCCTGAGCCATTCCACCCTTCCTGGACGTAGAATGTGGTCCTTTGGGGCCTTCTGTGCCCCGTGGCCCAGGCAGAAATCGAGGCATTTAGAGCACCCACTCGACTAGACCAGCAGCCTGAGTTGCCTCCCCCTTCATGGACATAAATTGAGGTGCAACAGGACCCTTTCCACTCCACACCAAAGCAGATCTCCAGGCATTCAAAGGAACTCTTTGCCTGGTTCGGCACCATGAGCTGCTGTACCATTTCTGGGCATAGATCATGGTGTAGTGAGGCTCTCTCTGCTCCAAGCCCAGGCAGATCTTCAGGCATTTGGAGCACCAACTCACCTGGATTGGCATCCTGACCTGCCCCATACTTCCTGTGCAGAGATCTTGGTGCAGGGAGGCCCTCTCTGCTACATGCTCAGGAAGATCTCCAGGCATTCAAAGCACCTATTCACCTGGTTCAGCAGACTGAGGTGCCCTACCCTTCCTGGGCACAGATTCTAGTGTTGTGGGGCTCTCGAGTCCATATCCAGGCAGATATCCAGGTATTCAGGGCACCTACTCACCTGGAACAGCAGTGTGAGCCACCCAACCCTTTCTGTTCAGAGATCTTAGTGCAGGGTGGCCCTCTCTGCTCCATGTCCAGTCAGATCTCCAGGCATCTGGAGTATCCACTCTCCTGGATTAGGAATTTAGGCTTCCCCTTATCCCCATGCAGGGAACTTGGGGTAGAGGAGGCTTCCCATCTCTATACCTAGGCACACTTCTGGGCACTTGGTGGCTGCCCACCAGATTATCACTTGGCACTGGTGCTTGTGCCTGACATTGGAGGGAGGATCTGTAGGTGGACATGGCGAGTCCAGCCCTATTCATCTTGTCCTCCACAACCCTGGGGCTGAGCAGAGTTCAGACCACTCTGCACTCCATCAATCAGCCCATTGTCTGAGAGAACAGAGAGCTTCTACCAGTAAACAAGGATGGAGTAAGTATATATGCAGCCACATTTGCTGTAGCTATCTCTTACCTACAAGCACCATCTACTGGCTTGTAGGTCTAACTGCACAACCCAATATTAAACCTGCTGAGGGAATTGCACAGAGCTATAGAAGCAAAGCCAAAAGACAGCCCATACTCAGCATCCTCTGCAGTCATACCCCCTAGGGAGGCAGAGTAAAGAAAAGGGATATTAAACAAACAAAAAACAATAAGGCCTGGGCATGGTGGCTCACGCCTGTAATCCCAACCCTTTGGGAGGCCAAGGGGAGCAGATCACTTGAGGTCAGGAGTTTGAGACCAGCCTGGCCAACACGAGAAATCTCATCTCTATTAAAAATATAAAAATTATCTGGGTGTGGTGGCACATGCCTGTAGTCCCAGCTACTCAAGAGGCTAAAGCAGTAGAATCACTTGAACCTGGGAGGCAGAGGTTGCAGTGAGCTGAGATCGTGCCACTGTACTCCAGCCTGGATGACAAAGCAATACACAGTCTCAATAATAATAATAATAATAATATAGGAAAAGAACAATGAAGAAAAATCCTACTGGCAAGGAAATAATTATAAAAATTAGAAATGCCAACATCTCCAGATGAGAAAGAATCAGCAGAAGAATTCTGGCACCATGAAAAAATCTGAATGTAGCAACATCATCAAAGGATCACACTAGCAAGTCCAGCCTATTTTGGTTCCTAAACAAAATAGAAATTCAGAAATTACAGATAAAATATTCAAAGCACAATTATAAAGAAACTCAATGAGATCCAAGACAAGGTTGAAAATAAACACCAAGAAACTTCTAAAGCAATCCAGGAAATAAAGGAAGAGATTAATATACTAAACAGAAATTAATCAATGCTTCTGGAATTGAAAACACACTCAAGTAATGTAAAATACAATTGAAATTCAAATACAATTGAAAGCTTTATTAATAGACTAGACCAAGCAGAGGAAAGAATTGAAGACGAGTCTTTTGAACTATCCCAGGCAGACAAAATTAATTAAAAAGAATTTTTAAAAATAAACTAAGTATTTGAGAAATATAGGATTACATAAATCAGCCAACGTGAATTCTTGGCATTATAGGAGAGGAGGAGAAAAGGCAAAAAACCTGGAAAACATTTGAGGGAATAATTCAAAAAATTTCTTTGATCTTGCTAGAAAGGTTGACATCCAGATGTAAGAAGAGCAGAAAATGCCTGTGAAATGCCACACAGAATGAACATCACCAAAGCATGTAGTCCCCAGACTATCCAAGATCAGTGCTAAAGAAAAAATCTTAAAAGCAGCCAGAGAAAAATGTCAGATTACTTACATAGAGAACTCCATCAGGCTAACAGTGGACTTCTCAGCAGAAACCTTACAAGCCAGGAGAGATTGGGGGCCTGATTTCAGCATTTTTAAAGAAAAGAAATTCCAACCATAATTTCATATTCCAGAAAACTATGCCTCATAAACAAAGGGGAAATAAAAACTTTTCCAGACAAGCAAGCACTATTGGAATGTGTTACCACTAGACCAGCCTTAAAAGAGATCCTTAAGGAACACAGTAATGAAAGAACAATACCTGCTGCCACACAAACACCCTTCAGTCATAGCCCACATACCCCGTACAGCAAGTACATAATAGAAACTACAAAACAACCAGTTAACAACTTTAGAATAGGATCGAAACCTCACATGTCAATATTTACCTTGAATATAAATGATCTACATGACCCCACTTAAAAGACACAGAGTCACAAGTTGGATGAAATACAAGACCCATCCATCTGCTGCCTTTTAGAGACTCAACTCACATGTAATGACACCCAGAAGCTCAAAGTTAAGGGTTGAAGAAAGATCTACCATGCAAATAGAAAACCAAAAAGCAGGGCTCACTATTCTTATATCAGATAAAATAGGCTTTAAGCCAACAATGGTAAATAAAGACAAAGAAGGTCATTACATAATGATAAAGGGTCCAATTCAGCAAGACTTAACTATCCTAAATATATACACACCCAACACAGGAGCACCCAGATTCATTAAACAAGTACTTCTGGAACTATTAAAAGAAGTAAGCAGCTACACAATAATAGTGTTGTTCTTCAACACCCCACTGACAGCATTAAACAGATCACTGAGACAGAAAACTAACAAAGAAATTCTGGACTTAGATTAGATACTCAACCAATTGGACCTAATAGATATCTACAGAATACTCTACCCATCAAAAACACAAAATACATTCTTCTCATCTGCACTTGGAACATACTCCAAGAGGAAACATATGCTCAGTCTTAAAGCAAATCTCAATAAATGCAGAAAAATTGCAATCATATCACCATACTTCTGGACCACAGTGGAATGAAAATAGAATTCAATACCAACAAGATCTCTCGAAACTGCACAATTATGTGAAAGTAAAACAACTTGCTCCTGAATGACTTTAGTGTAAACAATAAAATTGAGGCAGAAATTTAAAAATTTTTTGAAATAAATGAAAGCGGAGACATGACATACCCAAACCTCCAAGACACAGCAAAAGCTGTGTTAAGAGGAAAGTTTATAGCACTAAAGTTACATCTCAAATTAATGATCTAACATCACACCTATAGGAACAAGGAAACAAAAACAAACTAACCTCAAAGCTACCAGAAGAAAATAAATAACTCAAATCAGAGCAGAAGTGAATGAAATTAAGACTCAAAAATCCAAGCAAAGAATTAACAAAACCAAAAGTTATTTGAAAGGATAAAAAGAGATGGATACATCACTAGCTAGATTAAAAAAATAAAAAATGGAGAAGATCCAAATAAGCACAATCAGAAATAACAAAAGTAACATTACAACCAATCCCATAGAAATACAAAAGATCCTCAGAGACTATTATTAACACTTCTACTCATAAAAACTAGAAAATCTAGAGGAAATGGATAAATTTCTGGAAAAACATAACCTCCCATGATTGAACAAGGAAGAAATTCAAAGCCTGAATAGATGAATATCAAGTTCCAAAATTGAAGCAGTAATAAAAAAATCTAGCAACCAGAAGAGCCCAGAACAGATGGATTCACAGCCAATTTCTACCAGATGTACAAAGAACAGCTGGTACCAATTCTACTAAAACTATTCCAAAAAATCAAGGAAAGTGACTCAACTCGTTCTATGAAGGCAATGTCACCCTGATACCAAAAGCTGGCAAGGATACAACAAAAAATTAAACCGCAGGCCAATATCCCTTTGAACATAGATGCAAAAATTCTCAACAAAATACTAGCAAACTGAATCCAGCAGTACATCAAAAAGCTAGTGCACCAAAATTAAGTAGGCTTTATCCCTGGGATGCAAATGTGATTCAACATATACAAATCAATAGATGTGATTCATCTTAAAAACAAAAATCGTATGACCATCTCAGTAGATGTGGAAAAGCTTTTGATAAACTCCAAAATACCTTCATGATAAAAACCCTTATGAAACTAGGCATCAAAGGAACATACCTCAAAATAATAAAAGCCATCTGTGACAAACCCATAGCCAACAGCATACTGAACAGGCAAAAACTGGAAGTATTCCCTCTGAGAACTATAACAAAACAAGGATGACCACTCTCACCACTCCTATTTAACATAGCACTAGAAGTGCTGGCCAGAGCAATTAGGCAAGAGAAATAAATAAAAGACCTCCAAATAGGAAGAGAGGAACTCAGACTATCTGTCTTCATGGATGTTATGATTCTATACCTAGAAAACCCTAAAGACTCTGCCAAAAGGCTCCTGGAACTGATAAATGACTTCAGCAAAATTTCAGGATACACCGATCAATGTACAAAAAAGTACCATTTTTATACACCAATAAGGTTCAACCTGAGAACCAAATCAAGAATACAATCCTATTTACAATAGCCACAAAAAAATAAAATACTTAAGAACACAGCTAACCAAGGAGGTGAAAGATCTCTACAAGGAGAACTTCAAAATACGCTCAAAGAAATCATAGATAACACAAACAAATGGAAAAACATTCCATGCTCATAGATTGGAAGAATCAATTGATTCAATTGAACAAACAAAAAACAAATAATCTGATTAAAAATTGGCAAAAGACATCAATGATAGACTGGATAAAGCAAATGTGGTAGATACACACCATGAAATACTATGCAGCCATAAAAAAGAATGAGATCATGTCCTTTGCAGGGACATGGATGGATTTGGAAGCCATTATTCTCAGCAAACTAACAAAGGAACAGAAAACCAAACACTGCATGTTCTCACTCATAAGTGGTAGCTGAACAATGAGAACACATGGACACAGCGAGGGAAACAACACACAGTGGGGACTGTTGGGTGGTGGCAGAGGGCGAGCCTCAGGATAAATAGCTAATGCAGGTGGGGCTTAATACCCAGGTGATGGGTTGTGCAGTAAAAAGTGCAGTAAACCACCATGGCACATGTTTACCGATATAACAAACCTGCACATCCTGCACATGTATCCCAGAAGTTAAAATACATTTTTTTAAAAAATGGACAAAAGACATGAATAGACACTTCCCTAAAGAAGACATACAAGTAGCCAACAAACATATGAAAAAATACTCCACATGAGTAGTCATCAGAGAAATGGAAATCAAAACCACAGTGAAATACCATCTCACCTCATTCAGAATGGCTGTTATGAAAAAGTAAAAAAATAACAATGCCGGTGAGGCTGTGAAGAAAAGGGAACACTTATACTGTACACTGTTGGTGGGAGAGTAAATTATTTCAGCCACTGTGGAAGGCAATTTGGAGATTTCTTAAAGAAGTTAAAATGAAACTACCGTTCAATCCAGCAATCCCATTACTGGGGATATATACAAAAGAAAACAAATTGTTCTACCAAAAGACACACGGACTTGCATGTTCATCACAGCACTGTTCACAATGTCAAAGGCTTGAGATCAACATAGATGCCCATTAATGGTGGCTTGGATAAAGAAAATATGGTATATATGTACCATGGAATACTGTGTAGCCATAGAAAAGAACTAAATAATGTTCTTTGTAGCCACATGGATGGAGATGGAGGCCATTATCCTAAGCAAACTGACAAAGGAAAGAAAATCAAATACTGCGCATTCTCACTTTTAAGTGGGAACCAAATATTGGGTACTCAGGGACGTGAAGATGGCAACAATAGAAACTGGGGACTGCTGTGGGGGGGGAGGGGGAGGGCTGAAAACTAACTGTTGCGTACCATGTTCAGTGCCTGGGTTACAGGATCATCATACCTCAAGCCTCAGCATTATGCAATGTACTTAGGTAATACACCTGCATGTGTACCTCCTGAATCTAAAATAAAAGTTAAAAAAAATTAAAAATGAAATAAAAAATAAAAAATTATTAATACAGTACAATTGTATTAACTACGGTCCTCATGTTGTACATTAAATCTCTAAACTTGTTCACCCTACATATCT
Source organism: Sapajus apella (assembly GCF_009761245.1). Taxonomy (NCBI): domain Eukaryota; kingdom Metazoa; phylum Chordata; class Mammalia; order Primates; family Cebidae; genus Sapajus; species Sapajus apella. The sequence goes on along the minus strand of NW_022437116.1, from coordinate 311,060 downwards.
GCTACTTTGTGTGCTTTAACCTATATCTCCCCATTTCCTCTCCCTGACCCCACTCCATAACCACTACTTTATTTTCTATCTCTGGGTGTATGTGTGTGCATATGTATGCACATATATGTGTACATATATATATATATATATATATATGAGTATACATTCATATACATGTATATATGTGTGTATATGTATATGTGTATATATGCATATATATATATATATATGATTCCACATGTAAGTGAGATCATAGAGTATTTACCTTTCTGTGCCTGGCTTATTTCGCTTAGCATAACATCCTCCAGGTTCATACATGTGTGGCAGATGGCGGGATCTCCTTCTTTAAAGCTGAATAGTATTTTATTGTATATATACCACATTTTCTTTATCCATTTGTCTGTCGACGGATACTGAAGGTGTTTCCTTACCTTGTAGTCACTATTTTTTATGTTGTTACTTTGATTTAATGTTAATCTCAGACAAGTCCCTATGAATTAGCACCACCCCCTTTCCTGCCTTCTTTTTTGATCCACAGCAGCACCTAGTATGTAGCTTTCCCACACACAACTGTAAGCTCCAGTAATAGAATCTTAGCTTAGTAAATACCTATCCATATGCCAGCTTAGTAAATACCTATTATTCTGCAACTTTTGCCAGCACCTTGAATTAAACACAACCAAAACCAAACATAACTTGTCCTGACTTCCTGATTTCCCTCAATGGTGCCAACTTTTTTCTAGTCACTCAGACTGAAAATTTGAGACACTTATATGTTCATCCATAATTTATTTAATCAAACTACATAAAGCTCAAGTTTGCCCTGAGCTATGCAGAGTATTCAATAAATGTTTGCTAAATGAATTAATGAAATAATCCTACAGATATTTATTGAGTGCTTATCATGTGCTAGAAATGTGGGAAAGAGAAAAAAAGGATTAAGACCTGGTTCCTTCCTTCATTAACTTATAGTGGGAGGAATAATGCACACATATAAAAACTACAATAAAAGATTATATGCAATAACAATCATAATATATGTGTAAACAAAACTTTATAATAGTATAGAAGAGGGGAAGATCCCCCCTGCCTTGGAGCATCTTAGACCATTGACTGTTGCTTGAAGAAGGTGTCATTCAAGCTTCAAGTGGAAGGATCATTTGCGCAGGTAGAGATAGGCTGTGGGAAAGGCCTTGAAAAAGAAAAGGAAAACATTGTAGAGCCCCAGAAGCATGAAAAGGATTCTAGTAAGTAGGACAGTGCTAGCAGTCAAATTTGTGTATAGCAAAGAATGCAAGCTGGAGAACCATGAAAACCAAAGTCAAAAATGTAACAATTGGGGATTGGTTAGAGAGAGTTTCGATTTCTAGGCTAAGGATTTTGGACTTCAGTGTGCTTTGGTAAACTATGAAATATTTTTGCAGGTAGTGTGTGACCAGAGCTGTGTTTTATGCAGAGAAGAGTAGCCAATATATTAAGGGTAAGCAAACAATGTAACGTGAGCAACATTTGTAGGACTCAGGGGTGGATAGAAAAATAAAAAATTAATTGAGATCAAATAGCTATATTCAATTATCTGAGGGGCTGACCAGTGGAAAAGAGAGTATGCTAATTTTTGGCAGAATTAAAGGACACAAATAAAACCAATTGGTGAAAGAACATCACAGCACATTTCAGTTCAGATCAACAAATTGCTTTCTAATATGGTCACACAAAAATAGAATTCATTGGCTTTGTGACATATAGCTGAACTTTTGGGAAAATATTGGAAAGGTAGGAAGTTTGTATGTTAAAGTGAGGGGCTAGCCAGATGGATTTTAAAGTTTTCCCAAGCCCTAAGATTTTTTTTTTAATTTATTTTATTGCATTTTAGGTTTTGGGGTACATGTGAAGAACATGCAAGATTGTTGCATAGGTACATATGTGGCAGTGTGATTTACTGCCTTCCTCCCCATCACCTATATCTGGCATTTCTCCCCATGCTATCTCTCCCCAACTCCCCACCCCCCACTGACGCTCCCCTATTTCCCCCCAACAGACCCAAGTGTGTAGTGCTCCCCTCCCTGTGTCCATGTGTTCTCATTGTTCAACACCCGCCTATCAGAGAGAACATGCGGTGTTTGATCTTCTGTTCTTGTGTCAGTTTGTTGAAAATGGTGGTTTCCAGGTTCATCCATGTCCCTACAAAGGACCCAAACTCATCGTTTTTGATGGCTGCATAATATTCCATGGTGTATATGTGCCACACTTTCCCTGTCCAGTCTATCATCAATGGGTATTTGGGTTGGTTCCAGGTCTTTGCTATTGTAAACAGTGCTGCAATGAACATTTGTGTGCACGTGTCCTTATAATAGAACGATTTATAATCCTTTGGATATATACCCAGTAATTGGATTGCTGGGTCAAATGGAGTTTCTATTTCTAGGTCCTTGAGGAATCGCCACACTGTCTTCCACAATGGTTGAACTAATTTACACTCCCACCAACAGTGTAAAAATGTTCCTATTTCTCCACATCCTCTCCAGCATCTGTTGTCTCTAGATTTTTTAATGATCGCCATTCTAACTGGCTTGAGATGGTATCTCAATGTAGTTTTGATTTGCATTTCTCTGATGACCAGTGATGATGAGCATTTTTTCATATGTTTGTTGGCCTCATGTATGTCTTCCTTTGTAAAGTATCTGTTCATATCCTTTGCCTACTTTTGAATGGGCTTGTTTTGTTTTTTTTCTTGTAAATCTGTTTTAGTTCTTTGTAAATTCTGGATATCAGCCCTTTGTCAGATGGGTAAACTGCAAAAATTTTTTCCCATTCTGTTGGTTGCCGATTCACTCTAATGACTGTTTCTTTTGCCGTGCAGAAGCTGTGAAGTTTGATTAGGTCCCATTTGTCTATTTTGGCTTTTGTTGCCAATGCTTTTGGTGTTTTGGTCATGAAGTCCTTGCCTACGCCTATGTCCTGAATGGCTTTGCCTAGATTTTCTTCTAGAGTTTTTATGGTGTTACGTCTTATGTTTAAGTCTTTAATCCATCTGGAGTTAATTTTAGTGTAAGGTATCAGGAAGGGGTCCAGTTTCTGCTTTCTGCGCATGGCTAGCCAGTTTTCCCAACACCATTTATTAAACAGGGAATCCTTTCCCCATTGCTTGTTTTTGTCAGGTTTGTCAAAGATCGGATGGTTGTATATATGTTGTGTTGCCTCCGAGACCTTTGTTCTGTTCCATTGGCCTATATCTCTGTTTTGGTACCAGTACCATGCTGTTTTGATTACTGTAGCCTTGTAGTATAGTTTGAAGTCTGGTAGTGTGATGCTTCCTGCTTTGTTCTTTTTGCTTAGAATTGACTTGGCTATGTGGGCTCTCTTTTGGTTCCATATGAAGTTTAAGGTGGTTTTTTCTAGTTCTGTGAAGAAGGTCATTGGTAGCTTGATGGGGTTTGTATGTGGGATGTTTAAAAAGAGAACAGAGCATTTGTGAAGCTGATGAGGCTTTTGTGAGACTCAAGACAAAAAAATGGTAAGCAGCCAGATAAGTGTATTAGAAACAGAGGTAGTCATAATTTCTAACAGTTACATAATACTTATGTACCCAGCACTATATGTAATATATGCAAGCACTTTACATATATTTACACATTTGTTCCTTGTACCAACCCCATTTTATAGACGGGAAACCAAAGCACAGAAAGATGTAGTGAGATGCTCAAGGTCCCATAATTAATCCATGTCTGAGCTAGGATTCCAGACCAGGAAATCAGGCTTTAGTGCCCATACTCTTAATCACTATGCTATCCTGGCTCTCCAGAAGGAGAGAAACACTTCTTCTAAGTGTTGAAAACAGAAGAACTGAAAGATGTAGTTGTATATGAGCATAAGGCAAAATGAAGATGAAAGCATAATACCAAGTTTCCTAGCCTTGGAAACTAAGACGATTATTATGATATTAACAGAAATAGTAAAATAAGGCTGAAGGTCGTGGCTTGCTCATGTAATCCTAGCTACTTAGGAAGCCAAGGCAGGAAGATTGTTTGAGCCCAGGAGGCCAAAACCAGCCTGGGCAACATAGTAAGACCCAATCTCTACAAAATTTTTTTAAATTAGCTGGGCATGGTGGCCTGTGTCTGTAGTTCCAGCTGCTCAGGAGGCTGACGCAGGTGGATTGCTGGAGCCTGAGAGGTCAACACTGCCATGAGCCATGATCTGGCCACTGCACTCCAGCCTGTGCAACAGAAAAAAAAAATAGTGAAATCAGGATAAAGAATTTATTTATGAGTAGAGATTAAAATGTAGGTTATAAACATGTTGCGTTTAAAGGTGTCTTAGCCAGGTAGAAATGTGTAGCATTCTATTTGTGAAATTGAGAATGACTCAAGGACTTTAACTTTGTGTAAATATAGCTGGATTGATATACTGCCTCCTCATAGCTTTCCTACAGTACATTGTAGCCTCACTAGAATGTTGATGTCATGAGACAAGGATAGGCATAAAGTCAAATGTTTTATTCCAATATTAATCCTTAGAAGAATGGGTGTGGCAGTTCATAGGAAACATACAAAATATGTCTTAAAGTTCCAGTGACACTAATATCCATAGAGCCTTGATGATTGCCATAGAGTAAAACTGTACATTTTTTAAAAACTAAGTGTCTTAAATGACACAAAACTGTGCATTGAAATAATATATATGGACATTTATATGCCTTTGTCTTCATCATGCTGAGGATTTTGTTGACCCTGGGTTCTTTACATTTCTTCTCTCCCCTGTCATGTTTATTTACAGTGGTAAAAATAAACTGTTGGTGCATGATCTGTTGGGCTATGATGGCAGCTTTGTAAATATGTATGCAGCCCCTGCACAGATCTTTGAGAGAAAGCTACTTTCCATGCCTTTGTAATGCTTTGAACATACCTTCTGCATTAAGGATACAGAAACCTACCACCGTTGCCGTGGTTGCCTGATGATTGCTAGTATTACCTCTCTTGTGGACTCCAATTAGAGCTAGTGTTCTAAAGCATGGTGTGAGCCCTTAGCAATAGTGTTAAATGGGAATGGGGAGACAACTCTGTGAGCTCTTTTTCATTTAGAGTTAGATTTTTAGTCTGTGTGAAGTGTCCTTCTAACATACATCTTTGGCTTTGCCACTGAAGTATGCTATCAGATTTGCTTGGGGACTTAGACGTGTATTTGAAGATCTTTGGTTTGAAGAGCTTCTTTGCTAAATTGAAGCCTTAGAATAACACCATGTAGTTAATTTAGATATACATCAAGGGGATTAACGAAGATTCATTTTCAGGAGAGGTAGTGTTGTCAAAAATTTTTGAGAAAGGAAAAACAGGTCAAATATCATTCAGGAAAGGGAGAAAAACTTCTGCCTAGTGCAATTTTAACATTTTACCAAATCATGCCCAAGAGTGTTAAACTTTATACACAAAAAGTAGCTTTCTAACTTACCAAGAAATACTTCTTAAGTAGCCACTCTGAGACAAGATGTAGTAATAATTGTTCCAGTAGTAGTTTTATAAGTGAGATACATATATATATATATATATACACTATATAGTGTATATAGTTTTATAAGTATATACACTTTTTAAGTATATATAAAATACAGCTTTATAAGTGTGTATACATATATATATATATACACACACACACACACTCTATACTATATATAGTTTTATAAGTGAGAACACTGTTTTACTGATGTCTAAGACATGCATTTCATACCTCTATGAGGCAGTTAAGCTTGCCCCTTTAGGTGGCCACAATTATAGCAATTATGATAAGAAGGTCTAAGCGAAAAGCTGTAGATAAACTGAAACAAACTCTGCCATGGCCGAGCAATCCCATGGCCTACTACTAATGACAGATCAGGAGCCTTGAAAGTTAATATTTGTGGGGCCGGGCGCAGTGGTTCTCGCCTATAATCCCAGCACTTTGGGAGGTCGAGGCGGGTAGATCACCTGAGGTCAGGAGTTTGAGACCAGCCTAGCCAACATGGCAAAACCCCATCTCTACTAAAAATACAAAAAATAGCCAGGCATGATGGCAGGTGACTGTAGTCCCAGCTACTCAGGAGGCTGAGGCAGGAGAATCACTGGAACCTGTGAGACGGAGGTTGCAGTTAGTCAAGATCACATCACTGCACTCCAGCCTGGGCAACAGAGTGAAACTCCATTAAAAAAAAAAAAAAATAGCTAATAGTTGCCCCTTTAGGGTGATGGTTTTACCCTGACAATCTGGTACCTACTGGGTCAAATGATAAGCATTTATGAAACAAATGTCTACATTTCAACATTGTTCGGCATTCAAGGATACTATTTGGATAGTCAAAAGTGTCAGATTCATAATCAAAGGATTGAAACACACTCTTGCAGTCTGTAGCTGCCAATGAGTAGAAGTTCACCTCATCTTCAATAGTTTGAGCTTCTGATCACTAAGCTAACCAAAATGTGACATCTAGAGTTAGGGAGAATATTTTATTTAGGAAGCAAGGAAACAGGATTTATTCCAAAGGAAAGATTCTGTATAGTGAAAAGGCCAACTGACTTATTTTTTCAAATTCAAAAGTTTTAAGTCAGGCATGGATATTTCTGTCTTGTCAGGTTATTCGGATCTACCAAAGAACAGTTGACCAGTTCCTTTATAAAGGAAATCCAAAACCTTGTGACAATCCAGATCAATGAAACATTAAGCTGAAAGTCATTACAACTTTTGATCTTCACATGCCAGATTCCTTGAGATTTTTGTTCTTATCTGTCAAGAATTTGAGAATCATCTCAAGGTTTTGTATAGGCTAGAGTGTGTTCCTGTTGTGACTCTGCTTGTATGTGTTATTTGTTCAGTTAAAGCTAGCTGACATTTTGTATCATTTTGAATCTCTTCAGTTTGATTGTTCAAATTTAAGATAGTATTAAAACTACTAAGATACATTGAAGCATCATTGTAATGCTGAGGCTGAGGGACAAGTATTGTGTTATAGGTTTTCTGTGTTAAAATGAGGAGATACTATCATACCTCGAACATAGAAAATGTGGTATGTATCCCACAGTAAAGCCAAATCTTTATCATACCAAGGTAATTGTAAAGATTGGTTAGAGATGGTATTTAATTTAACCATATGCAATAAAAGAGATATGATACATCATCAACTAATACATTCTTCAAATTACTTTTAGGGAAATAGAGACCAAAAATATGTGTGTGTGTATGCATGTATGTGTGTGTATGTGTGCACGGATGTGTACATGTGTGTTCTATTAATATAAAGTTAACAGTGACTTATATTCCCACTCTAGTAGAATGTTTGCTACTGAGAAATGGAAGGCGTTGAAATCAGTAAAATGAAAATGATCCAGACACTTGGTGAAACAACACAGAGTACAAAAACTTTTGTTTGTAATAATGTTTACTATTATTGGTTGAATCATTGCTTGATTTTAGTGAAACTCTTGGTATACACCAAAAATTATTTCAGCCCTTAAACAGCTTGGGCTGCCACTCCCCACACTTGCCAGTATCATCTTACTTTTTTTTCTTACCATTATTTCTTATATTGATTGTACAAAACAATGAGAAAATCCTCATAGTTTAGTTTCCCCAACAAAAATTGCAGTAAAGACTAACAAAGAGAGGGCCTCTGTGTATTCAAGCTCATTCGTTCTCTGTTCTTCCCTTTGCTTTCTCTTTCAGCCTGCTTTCTTCTGATCTTTACTTGATTCTACCAGATGCTAGGCAAATGAATATGTAATAATTTCTTCATTTTTATGGATTTTTACATCAGAGATGTCTTATCCTTGTTTAGAATGCCATATTTTAATATTGAAAAATTTACATAAATGCATACTTTAGAAACTGCTAACCAGATTTAATATTTTGGGGTGCCCAATATGATCACCATCTAATATTCAGGAAGGCAGAAGGGTCAAGAATAACAGAGTTTACGTTACTTGGAACTTTTGCCTAAAAAGTAAATCTCAGAGAAGTGGTTCTGAGGGAGGCTCTGAAGGATTTACTCTTTAATCAAACTGTTCTTTGTCAGCATGCAACAAAGAAGTATTCCAGTTATATCTGAGTTCAATTTATACAGGTGTTGTTCATTGTTGACATGCATAAAGAAACGTATTAAAAATGAAATGTCTCAATAGAACTTTAAAGTGTCAGCCTATATTTTTCATGTTCTTTTCCAATACATTTGCACAGAAGAATGTTTATATTTTAGCATTCTTTTGTCATATTTTGTAGCCTGTAATGTTAATGTATTTCCAACAAGATAGAAAATATTACACATGGAATAGAACTATTCATGAGACAAATGTATTAGAGCAAATATCATTTCTATCTTGTTTATAAATTATACAACTGCCAGCATCTGTTTGCTGTTAGTTCTTCACTCACACCAACCCCACTGCTGATTATAGGAAGATTGGGATTGAAAAACATCTTAGAATCAGTCCAGAAACTCCATTTGGAACTGCAGGCAATTGCAGAAATGTTGATGCAGTTCAAAATGAGGAATGCTTATTGCTTAAGATCTGCTTCTCCATTTGTAGTAATTTATTTTGTAGAGGATTCCCTCATTCATGAGGATATTGCTTCCCACCTGGATTCTTGCTGTGCTGAAACCATAAATCTGACTTGTGGTTATGGTTTGTATCTGTGGAGGGTATTGTGTTGAGGAGTGTAAGAGACAAGTAATGTCATATCTCCAGTTATTTATTCAATAGAACAGTCGGTCTCTAAAGACAATTGTGGTTTTTTTACTGATGCTCTTTTTCTTTTTTAAATTATTACAAAATATTTCAAACATGTAAGATAATATAATGAATAGCTGTAAACCCACTACTTTGCTTTAAAAATTAATAAATACAAACAAAATCCCTATGTATACTTTGTGATTACCATCTGCCTCTCTTCTCTGCAGCAGAAACCACTATCCATATCTAATCATTGCCATACAATGTACATTTTTAGGCTTTTCCAAATATGTATATATCCATAAAATACATTGAATTGTTCTACGTGTGTTTAAATTTCATATAAACAACTTGCTTTCCACCTTCACTGTTATGTTTCTAAAGTTTATCCATGTTCAGGCATGTACCTCTACCTTATTCAGGTTGACTGCTATATTTTTTGCGCTGTATAAACATACTAAAATTTATGTGTCTTTTCCCATTGATAGATATTTATGTTCAGACACACATACACACTCCCTAATATTTATAGGTATGCTTCAAAATGCTCTTGGATATTCTTGGCCTTTTCTGTTTCATATGGATTTCAGGATCAGGTTTTCAAGTTCTGTGTTGGAATACTTACCAGAATTACATTGAATTTATAGAACTAGTAGAGAAAATTGACATTCTAATGATATTGAGGCTTGTGAGCCGTGAACACAGTATATCTTTCCATTGATTGGGTCTTTTTATGTGTTCTTCAATAAAGTTTTAAAATTTTAGGTAAAGGAATGTGGAACCTTTTTTGCTATATTTGCTATTATTGTTAATGGGACCTTTTATTTAAAAAAAAAAAAATACATCTTCTAATTTGCTGCCCCCAATATCTAGGCATGCTATCGACTTTTTCCTTTTGACTTTATATTCAGCAACCTTGTTATCCTCTCTTGCAGCTTTCATAGTTTACTTGTATATTCAATTTTATCTCTTCCTTTTCAGGCATTTCACTTTTTTTATGTCTTTGGTTGCCTTTTTGTGCTGACTAAGATTTCCAGTACAACATTGAGTTAGAAGCTGTAGTTAATTCTAGTATTTCTTCTGACATTAAGAGGAATATATTACTCTATTTCTGTACTAAATATGATGCTTATTATAGGATTTTGGTAAATCACCTTTATCATACTCAGTGAGTTCTCTTTTAGCCCTAGTTTTTAGGAGATTCTATTGTAACTGGGAACTAAATTTTAAATGGTACTCTTTCTACATATAATAATAAAATTATAATTTTTCCTTAATCATTATGAAATGTGTTAAGGTAAAATGGAATAATTCAGTGGTGAATTACACAGATAGATTTTTCTAAAGTTAAACCATCCTAGCATTCATGCTTAGTTGGCTATGACTTCTTTATATGGGTGTGTGCATGTGTGTGTGTGTGTGTGTGCATGCATTTTTGGTTTGATTACCAGATATTTTCTTGGAGATTTTTGCAGCCATATTTATAAGTGAAATTGGCCTATTAAGAAATCATTTCTAGAGCTGGGCAAGGTAGAACACACCTGCAATCCTACCTACTTGGGAGGCTGGGGTGGAAGAAGCACTTGAGCTCAAGAGTTTAAGTCCAGCCTGGGCAAAATAGTGACATCTCATCTTAAAAAAAAAAAAAAAAAAAAAAATCATTTTCTCTTTTTCTTACCCTATTTTGGAAGTAGGTTATAGTTTTATAAAATGATTCAGGATGGTTTCCCTTTTTTCCTGTTCTCTGGTATCATTTAAAATAAAGATTATTTATCCTTTAAAATTTTGACAAAATACATCTTTAAAATCATGTGGGCAATTTTCAATGTTTTTAATGTGTATTCAGGTTTTCTATTTCTTCTCATGTCCATTTGTTTTCTTGAAAAATGTCTACTTTGTCTAAGGTTTCAGATTTACTGGCATAAAGTTGTTAATAGCAGTCTCTCATTTATTTTTGAATTTTAATCTTTAATGTTTATTTGTATTCTTTCTTTTTCTTTTTTCTAGCTCTATTACCTTGCCAGAGGTTTCTCTATTTTTTATATTCATCTCAAAGATGCAGAGTTTGATTTTGTTGATCTTCTCTGTTGTTTCCTTGTTTGCAATTTCATTAACTTGTGTTCTTGACTTTATTGTTTTTTTCATCTACTTATATGTAGTCCTTTTTCTAACTCCTTGATTTGGACACTTTGCTCATTAAATTTCAATTATTCTTCTTTTCTACAACATGCATTTCAGGGTGTAAATTTCCTCTAAGTTACTGTCTAAGCTGCATCCTACAAGTTTTTATAAATAGTATTTCATTGTTATTCAATTTCTAATTCCAATGTAATTTTTGAAACATAATTCATGAATTATTTTTAGTGTGTTTTTAAAGAACACCTTTCTGGGATTTTTCTTTTGGTATTTCTTACTGATTTCTAATTTTACTACAGTTTGTGAAGCAGTATAATCCGTATGCTGTGGAATCTTTGGCATTTGTTGAGTCATGCTTTGGAGATGAATCTTTGTCAGTTTTTGTGGGTTATTCTGTGTGTGCTTGAAAAGAACATGTATTGTATATTCATACTTTTAAGTTTCTCTATATGTCCGTTCAAGTTGTACTGTCTTTGAGGAATGATGACTTTATTCATTCCTTTTCAGTGTTTATACATGTTTTCCTTTTCTTGCATAATTTCATTGGCTAGGACCTCCAGAATTATATTGTGTAGAAGTGATGACCATAGGCATCTTTTCTCAGTAACACAAGAAAAGATTTCAACATCATCTCAATATTTATTATGATGTTTGCTGTGGGATTTTGTAGCTGCTCTTTATTGAATTTAAAATTTCTTTTAGTCTTAGTTTAAAAATTAAAGTTAACTATCACCATTGCAAATCTTAGTGGCATAAAGAAACAAAAAAAAATTAAAATTAAAATTAATTTTAAAAATTAAAATTAAAGCTTATAATCCCAGCACTTTGGGAGGTCTAGGTGGGTGGATCACGTGGTCAGGAGCTCGAGACCAGTCTGGCCAACACAGTGAAACTCTGTCTCTACTAAAAATACAAAAAAATTAGCTGAATGTGATGGTGGGCACCTGTAATCCCAGCCACTCAGGAGGCTGAGGCAAGGAGAATTGCTTGAACTGGGAAGGGGGAGATTGCAGTGAGCTGAGATCGCACCACTGCACTCCAGCCTGGGTGACAGAGTGAGACTCAGTCTCGAAAAAAAAAATTGAAGTTAAAAGTTCTTTTTAATTAAAAGTTAAAAGTTCCTTTTAAACTGGGTGTGGTGGCTTATGCCTGTAATCCCAGCACTTTGGGAGGCTGAGGCAGGTGAATCACCTAACCTTGGGAGTTTGAGACCAACCTGACCAACATGGTTCTAGAAACCTAGTCTCTACCAAAAAAATGCAAAATTAGATGGGTGTGGTGGCACATGCCTGTAATCCCAGCTACTCAGGAGACTGAGGCAGGAGAATTGCTTGAACCCAAGAGGCGGAGGTTGCGATGAGCTGAGATCACGCCATTGCATTCCAGCATGGGAGTGCAAGAGCAAAGCTCCATCTCAAAAAAGAAAAGTTCCTTTTAGTCTTAGTTTGCTACAAGTTTTTATTATGAATGGATGTTTAGTATTTTATCAAATACTTATTATATATCTATTGAGATGATAATCTGGTTTTCATCTTTTATTCCATATATGTGATGAATTTCATTTGTTAATTTTCAAAGGTGAAAGCAATCTTATATTTCCAGAATAAGTGTAAAGTGGTCATAATATTATTTCTTGTTATGTAATGCTAGATTTGCTATGTTATTTTTTGTTTAGGATTTTTGTATCCATGAATGAGATCTTCATGAGAAATATTGGCATATATTTTTGAAATAATATCCTTCAGAATTTTATATTAGGGTTATGCTGACCTCATAAGGCACATTGCTAAGAATGTCGTCTTTTTCTATTTTTTGGACAAGTTTATTTAAGATTGGCAATTTTTCTTTCTTAAAAGTTTGGTATATTTACAAATGAAACTGGAATTTTCTTTGTGGTAATGTTTTCCATTATGGATTAAGTTTCTTTATAGAAACCATTCAGTTTCCATTTTTTCTTGTAGTTTATTAAGTTGGGTTGTTCTAGAAATTTGTTCATTTCATCAAAAGTTTCAGATATATTGACAAAAAGTTGTTTGTAATATCCTCTTAGGATATTTTATGTCTGCACTATGTATAGCAATGTCATATTTTTTATTCCTGATATTGGTTATTTGGGTTTCCTGTGTTTTCATCTTGATCAATCTCCAGCAGAGTTCATCAGTTTTATTGATCTGAGCAAATCATCCAGTATTGACTTTGTTGATTCTTTCTATAGTATATATATTCGTATTATATTACTTTTAGCTCTTACAATTAGTATTTTCTTCCTTCTGCCTTCTTTGAGTTTACTTTGGTTTTCTTTTTCGAATTTCTTAGAATCAATACTTAGGTCATAGTTTTTCAGCTCATTTTTCTTTCTACCTTATAAATTTTTCTGTACATGTGGATTTAGTTATATTACACAGGTTTTGACATGTGATACCTTCATTTTCATTCATTTCAAACTCTTTTCTAATTTTCATGAGGAAGTCTTCTTTGTTTCATGTTTTAATGTTTTATTCAAAAGTATATTTCTTGATTTCCAAACATGTATGGATTTTAGAGTCACATGCTATTACTAATTTCAAGTTTAATTCCATACTGGCCTTAAAATATCCTATGTATGATTTTAATACTTTGAAATATATCAAGACTTGCTTTATAGCCTATCACATGGTCAATATTTATAAATGTTCTATATACATTTGAAATACATTATGTGTATTTTGTAGTCATTTATGGCAATGTTCTGTATGTATCAATTAGATCAAATCTGTTAACCATGTTGCTCAAATATTTCATATTCTTTCTAATTTGTTTGCTTGTTCTCTAAGTTGGTATCGGGGGAGCCTGTAAAGTCTCTGACTATGATTGTGAATTTTTCCCCCATTTTTTCTTCTTTCAATTTTGTTTCATTTATTTGGCTTACTGCTTTCTTCAGTGTTGGAAGTTCCTTTTTTTTTTTTTTTTTTTTTTTTTTGAGACAGGGTCTCACTCTGTGGCCCAGGCTGGAGTGCAGTGTCATGTACCTGGCTCACTGCATCCTCAACGTCCTGGACTCAAGCAATGGGAAATCCCACCTGAGCCTCTTGAGTAGCTATAGGCACATGCCACCACACCCAGCTAATTTTTGTATTTTTGTAGAGATGGAGTCTCACTATGTTGCCCAGGCTGTTCTCAAACTCCTGGGCTCAAGTGACCTGTCCACCTCAGCCTTCCAGAGTGCTGGGATCACAGGCATATGCCACTGTGCATGGCCAGTGTTGGAAATTTATTAGCCACTATCTATTCAATTTTGTTTTTTTTTATTCCATGAGACTGAAAAAGCCCTACGCAGCCTCTGAGCCCTCTAGGCCCCCTTCTATAATTGACAGATGCTGCTACAGGAAAAGCATCCACAAATAAGCTCTTCTCCCTGGCTTTTCTTTTTCTTCTGGAACTTGGCACAGTAATTCTTTACTGTTTTTTGAACTCCACTAACTCCCAAAAGATTTTAAGTATATTTTGTTTAGATTTTCTAGTTCTCATCAGAAAGGAATGGTAAGAATTACTTAGGTCCCTATTACTAGAAACAGAATTCCACCTTTATGTTTTCATATGCATGCTTGACAAAGTACCAGTTATCTAACTCCTGAATAATATAAGGGTTTCCAAATATTTCATTCAGGACACTCCATCTTACATATTATTAAACGATAGTATTTCATTGCTACATTGCTTCCTAGCTCCAGATTTTTTATTATTATTATTTTATACTCAATAGTAGGTGCTTCTTTGCCATCTCTCTGGGCTAGTGGGTACAGTTTATTACTAACCATCTTACTGAGATTGCAGCCTTTCAAGTGTCTCCAGCTTTACGCTGGAGATTTAGTCCAACTCCCCATCTGAAATGGGTCCAAAACCTCATCTCTTTTCCCTTTGTGGACCTAAGTACCCAAGTCCCTACTCATAATTGGGTATAATAACCCTCAAGGCTACCAGAAGATTGACTGCTTTAGGTTTTAGCATCCTCTTCGCTTCTGGCAATTGAGGATTTCTCCTTTTTGTGAGTGCAGACATGCAATTTAAAAAATTATTACATCATATCCAACATTTCCAGGGGTTTATATTGAGATAGTTTGAAAATAGCCTAGTCTGCTATTTGGCCAATACTGTTCGTCTAGTCCTATTACTTTTCAGACAGAAATCAGAATGATGTGCTCCTCTGTGTCTAACATTTATAGTTGTACAAAGCAATACATGGAAAATGTTTGCTTCTAACTATTCTAGTCAGTGCTGACTTGATTGGCTTTAACCAATTAGCCCCTAATCTTATAAAGGCCCTTTCAGTTCCGTTTTTATTGTCTTGGGGGGAGGCCATAAAGGAGAACAGAATGATAATATCAGCTTTACTACAAAAACTAAAATTATAAATACAGATTATCAATCAGAGATTCAGACTAAGATTTGGGGACCAGGGGCTCTTTCAGGATAATTCTGGCTGAGCTACCACTTTTTAAGCCAATGCCCACCTTTTTAAGATATGTTTTTCTGTGTGCTAGACTTTTCTCACAACCTGGGGATTCCCTGCACACCTTTCCATTCCCTTTTCCACCCATTCTAATTTGGCTTTTCAACTACATCTTTATCAGTACAGCTCTTCCTAAAGTCATCAACAAATTTTATGTTGATAAATCCAATGAGCACTTCTCTGCCTGTGCTTACTTGACCTCTCAGCAATATTAGATGTAAATACTCCTTTATTGAGAAGTATCCTCTTGTGCTTTAGTTACACCACAATTTCCTAGATTTCTTCCTATCCCTCACTGCCTTCTCCATCCCAGTTTCCTTTGGTGGTTCCTCTTTTTTCTACCTGATCTTTCTTCAGGGCTCTTCTATTCTCTCTTTAGGGATATCAACCAGTTAGTTCTATGCCTCTAAATACCACCTTTATGCTAATGACTGCCAATTTTGTATCTCCAGTCCTAGCCTGTCAGAATCATATATCCTACTGGTTGCATTGACATTTTCACTTGGCTTTTTACATATATCTTAAGGTTAATCTGTTTGAACTTCCACCCTTATTTTTCCGTCAGCCTTTCTCATTTTATTAATGACAGTGTTATCTATCCATATGTTTAAGCCAAACTTTTATTTTTCCCTTTCCTTCATCCTTATATCCAATTTTGAGCAAGACCTGTTGGTTAAATATATTTCAAATCTGTCCAACAGCCTTGTAAGCTACAAGTATTATTACTTCTATTGCATTCTTACACAGAGATTAAAACAATATGTTAGTAAGTTGCCTAAGGGTCCATAGGTACTAAGCAGAGGAATCAGGGACGCAGGTATCTTTATTTCAAACCCACTACTCTTACCATCATACCCTGACCTTCAGAGAATACTTGTGAGTAAACTCATGAACAAATTGATCCAGATTATAATTAAACTCATAATCATGGCTTTATCACAAGATTGTTGTCATCTACTGAAAAATAACTCTGCTATCTGCGGAATATATTAAACTAGTTTAAGAATTTGAGACTGTGAAAGAGACAACCTGGCTTCTAGAATACCCTATTTTCCTTTCAGGAATATGTGGCCTATTGTTCCCAAAACATATTTCATTCTTTCCGTAGGTTTTTATCTTACTTCTCTTCCTCCAGCAAGGGAATTAGATCAAGAAAGAGGCTTGCCATGCTTTTATGTTGGTTTATCTATTGCCATGACTTTATTAATATTCAACATTTCTCAACCAAAAGTCAAAGGGACAAAGGAGAGAATCTCAGCAGAGCCAATACACACCATCATTATTACATTGTCCAAATACTGAGTAGCATTTCAAGATAAGAAAATGTGTTATTTAATCAACCAGGGTTAATTTTACATGCTTAAAATAAATGCAAATATTGTTAGTATGATCAGGGAAACCAGTTGGTTGCCATCATTGGTGTCTTTATCTTTTGTATATTATGAATTTTATTAAAAAGTTATCTTTCCAATTAATGAACTTGTCTTTCTGAATGAAGTTAGGGCACTGTTTTATTGGGATCTTCCCCCCAATGATATCTTATAGTATCATAAAATCCCTGCAACATTATCTGTGATCTTAATGAATTTTAAGTGAAACCCAGTTGGCATTTGTTTGTCATTAATTTCATTTCTAAGCCTGGAATGCTATTATCATTTTATGGACTTCTCAAAGTCAAATTTGCCTTAGAGTTTTATATTATTATTAGAAACTTAACTACCTCTTTTTAGTTTCTTGCACATTCATTCAGATGCTAGAGATCTTGTTACATCTTGTTTATATAAACATTTCATTTAAAATATAAGTATAGGCAGGGCATGGTGGCTCACATCTGTAATCCCAGTACTTTGGGAAGCCAAGATTGGAGGATCGCTTGGGGCCAGAAGTTCAAGACCAACCTGGTTAACATAGTGAGATCTCATCTCTATTAAATAAATAAATAGAATATACGTATAGACTCAGATTTTCGGTAATTCTAATGTTTTTTGGAAGAATGGTTGCTGGTTTTAACAAATATGCTAATATGTCTCCTTTGAATTCCCCACAGAGCTCTGTACCATGGAGTGTGGTAGCCATGGAGTCTGCTCAAGAGGAATTTGCCAGTGTGAAGAAGGCTGGGTAGGACCAACATGTGAGGAACGCTCCTGTCATTCTCACTGTACTGAACATGGCCAATGTAAAGATGGAAAATGCGAGTGTAGCCCTGGATGGGAGGGCGACCACTGCACAATTGGTAAGTACCACCATACTTTAACCAAAGTAAATTGGATTAATTGAAGCAAGAATAGTCTAGTGAGTCAATCACTAGGCATTTAGTATAATTTGAGGTTGGAGTAGAGGAGGAGAAGGAGGGTTGGTTACAAGTTTTAAAACTTTACGAACTGGTAGGTTTCTTCTTTGGTCGATGATATTCTACCTATTTCTTGTGTTGTTTCCTTTGTCATTACTTGAGTATTCCTTACATTTTCTGCTTTCAAGTGCTTTGAGTTACTCAAGTGAAAAGTGATACATGGGAATAAAGTGTCACAGGTTAATAAGAAAAGTGGAGGCCAAGCGTGGTGGTTCACGCCTGTAATCCTAGCACTTCGGGAGGCTGAGGCGGGTGGATCACAAGGTCAGGAGTTCGAGACCAGCCTGGTCAATATGGTGAAACCCCGTCTCTACTAAAAATACATAAATTAGCTGGGCATGGTGGCTCATGCCTGTAATCCCAGCTACTCAGGAGGCTGAGGCAGGAGAGGAAGCCTCAGCCTGAACCCAGGAAGCAGAGGTTGCGGTGAGCTGAGATCGTGCCATTGCACTCCAGCCTGGGCAATGAAAGTAAAACTCCATCTCAAAAAAAAAAAAAAAAAAAAAAAAAAGTGGTTTTGTTGTAAAGGTAACATTCACTGCCCATTTTTCCTTTTGAAAAGTATAGGTTGTTTCAGCTGAAAGCACTTAGAGGCAATTTCATTAAATGGGACTACTTTAACAGGGGCCATTCGATATCATTATAGTCTGTCTTTAATGTATATGAGGAAGGCACTTCTGACCTGTTATCAATAGAACATTTGTGTTGAATTGTTTATCTGGTAGTATAGAGAGTTGGTCCTGAAGCCACCACTCTCTCTTCACCCCTTATTGCTAATTTCAAAAATTCTCAAGGTACTGTCTGGGAAAATGATCTGTGAGTATGGAAAAGCCTATGTAATAATTAATCTATCATGTGATCTTCACACTATAAAATATATTAAAAATAAATATTTCAGTTATAGAACACTTTCTTTTCCTGAAAAAAAGCAAAACCCTTAACATATATTTATATCCACCACAAAGATTTCTATACAAGAAACCTTTGCATAAAAAGGTTATCATTAATACAGAGTAACACGTGTGATTCCCTTTGTTCAGCTAAAGAAAGTGGGTCACAGAGTGTTCCAGTGACATTCCATGACTACATAGAAAATTCAGGCAGAGCAAAGGCAAATGGGCCTTTGGACACCCAATTCATTATTTGTAGGCTTTTCCCCCACTAGACTACACTACAGCTTTCATTTTTAGGTGAAGGTATTTTGTTATAATGGCTGGAACCTGCCAAAGTAATGTATAATATATATATAATACATATAACATATTATCTTAATAAACTGCATTACTACTCTACTAAAGGTACAGTAAGTCTTGTTCTATGACTGTAGAAAATATTTAAGATTCATTAAAAAGTTGGAGAGGGGTGAGATTCAGATGCAGCTTAAGTAATTACACGCCTGTACTACGGTAAGTTTATTGCCTTCACATAAGAGGATTTAAATATTGTGATGATTACCTAGGTGGTTACTCCAGAACTCCCTTCTAAAGATATTACTAATAAGAAGTTGAAGCCAGTGCTCTTTCACAAAAGTTATTACTGAAATGTGAAAATGCAGTTCTTATACTTCTAATGAAATATGACACTTTTTAGGAAGCCTAATAGAGTTTCTTGCAGAAATGCCATTAATATTGTTCTCACAGAAAATATTATTCACAAACTACATAGGCCCATGTACCAACTTTTGAGCTGCAGGCATTTCAGCAGTTCACAGTTTGCTGTTCTCCTCCCAGGCAACAGATGGTAAACCATTAGTACATAGTGTATAACTTTCGTCTCCCAGAAATTCATTCAATCTCTCTTTTCCCTCCTTTTTAGCTCACTACTTAGATGCTGTCCGAGGTAAGATTTTTCTCACTAATTTTATAACACAAACATATTTTTAAAAGAAAATATGCATGTGGGAAAGAAAGGGTGGTGTTTTTGGCATTTGTGTTGTCTGATTTTATTTTTAACAGTCTTATTTAAATATAATGTTGTCAGTTTCATGCTTTAATAGTCAGACTAAAAGGTAATTTGTTTTTTCAATATCAAAGAATCACTTTTTACCACAGTATAGAATGGACTAATAAGCAGTTTTAAAGATTATTTTTTTCTTGTCTTTGTATTGAGTGTGTGTGTGTGTGTGTGTGTGTGTGTGTGTGTGTGTGTGGACCTGTGTGTATAACACAGGTAATTATTAACTTATTTTTAATAATTTAGTAATTATTAAATAATTTAGTTCAGTGGATGCACTTTTTCTTTAACATAACAATATAGCTCCAAGTCCATATACAAGGACTCCTAAGTCCTTACAAGGGCAGGAGAATTATCCTCCTGGAAGTATCACATCATCCATCCCTCTAGGGAGCTGCCTTTAACAGAGACAGCAAGCATCTTTCTGCCAGACATTCTAGTGCCTTTCATTACCTCAGCTTCAGAAGTTTAATATGTCCCAAATTATTCTTTATTTCTCCTTAATTATGTATTGCCAATCTATTAGAATAGAACTACAAAAATTCCCTTCTCAAACCTATGTATGCTCATCGTATACTATGTCATGAGTATATTACGTACATAAAGCTTTTCACCTTTTCTAACAGGCATCTGTCATTTTATTTTTAAGTTTCTTCTTCCTCTGGTCTGTTGATAGTTTCTTGGAAAAATATTTAGAAGGAACACTGGGGTACTTCTACAGATCTTTTAAAAGTTGTTTTTTGTTTTGTTTTGCTCTTTATACTTGTGGAATTTTCTTTCAAAGAAAGAAAGCAAAATGAATATTGATTGGACTATTCCCGATAAAATCCAAGTCTGGTTCTCTATTTCTACTAGGAAAATATCCAGTAGCATTATCGTTGCTTTTTTCATTTATCTGCTCACCGAGCATGTGGTACATGTGAAGTTACCCTTTGCTAGAGCTGAACTCCAAACTACTGGTAGAAAGTGTAGGGCATCCCTGATAAATTTAAAGTCTAAAGAGGAACTATTGTCAGTGTTGGTGCTTTATCAATGGGTAAAAGTTATTTAAATACTATGCTTTCCTCTTGACTTGACATTTTCCAGTTCTCTATAATTCAGAAAGTCTAAATCTGGCATGTATTAATTCCATAAACACTTATTTAACATTTAATATTATTATTACAAGCAGAATACCATGCAAGCTTTTGAAAGAGATGCCATAGAAGTAAAGATTTAAATCCTTAGTCCACAGATGAATAATAATCTTGAAGAGAAAAGCTGAATAGATGCAAAGCAACTACAGCACATTTCCAAGGCACCATATGAACAAATACTGAATGGTGTGGTCTGAACTTTATAACAACATACTTAAGTCCTGAAGAAATGCATCACAAGGGAAAATCAGCACAGGCTAGAAATAGGGAAAGTTTCTCTTCATAGGAACTGCTATCTTTTTCCAACATATTGGTCGTAACTAGATGCAATGTCAACCATATAGTTTTGATTGAGATGAGGAGATATGTTTATTGAAAAGAAAAAAAAAATTCTTGCCCCTGCCATAGTTTTCTTCCTATGTGAAACCAGGGGTTGGGAACTGGGGTTAGCATTAATAAAGCTTAATTGGCTCTCTAAGGAAAACTACTGCAGAGTAAGGGATAACAAGTTCCCTGGGAAGGTTTTGCAAGCAAGCAGGCTCCTCTTTCATTTATTCAACACCTCATCTGAATGGGGCCCAGATGATTAGATACTTCCCTATAGGCAGACACTTCATTGTTGGCCATCCCATTCTGATATCTCCGTGACTGTTACTCTCTCATGTCTTTTCAGATGGCTGCCCAGGGCTCTGCTTTGGAAATGGACGGTGTACCCTGGATCAAAATGGTTGGCACTGTGTGTGTCAGGTGGGTTGGAGTGGGACAGGCTGCAATGTTGTCATGGAAATGCTTTGTGGAGATAACTTGGACAATGATGGAGGTGAGTCATTTATAAAATGTTCACTTAAGAAAGGAATACCCCAACCTCTAGCACAGTGATAATCAACCTGGCCAAGGGTGAAAATTAGGAATCTCTAGTATAAATGACACTGAGTTATATAGGGTAATACTACCTTTTAGTCTCAATCACATTAAGAAGACATTATTTATTGAATATGTACTATGACCAGGCAGTACTCCAAATTTTTTTGCATGTGTTATGTATCATTTAATTCTCACAATAACTCTATAAGGTATAGGTACTACTATCTTCCCTACCTGTAGATGGGAAAATTAATGCTCTGGATGGGGATAGTAAGTGAGTTATCCAGGATCACATAGCTAGAGAGTAGCAGAGCCAAAGTTCCAATTTAGGGCTATGTGACTTCAGAGCATATTTTCTCAACTGCTACACCATGCTACCTCCCATACCCATGGCATCTATCATATCAAATTAAATTAACATACCGCTCTTCAAGTTGTCTAATGTTAGCATAGTTTGCACCATACACACTAAAATATTTTTCTTTGTCATTAGGTATTTGGAGCTCCCTCTAGTGTGTCTACCTCTTAGTAACACTTTATATCTTTCAGAGGACATAGCATCAAGACAATTTATGGTAGAATTTTAAATATTTAATCAAGGAGCTGCAGATGATAGTTTTGAAAACCATATGTGGCTCCAAGACCTCAGAGTTACCACTTCTCTTAGGAAAGACAACAAAACATCTAACACACTGTACAATCAGACCTCAAAACTGCCAAAATCACCTCTGACCGAGCCTAAAACAACAAATCCTCACCTTCCACATACCTTCTACTTGAGGAAACATAAAATTAACAAAATAATTTTTTGAATGTCCATATATTAGCTTAAAAGGAAGTATATTATTAAATTTGACGCCTCACATTTCTATATCTGCTTAGACAATTGCATTCCTTGTTATTTGTATTCAAACATGGGGCAGGCTTATATTAATAAGGTAGCAGTCATGGCTTAAGCACCAAATTGTATTGTAACAGTTTCTTCCTTTACTTGTTCTGGCTAACAGTTAACCTTTTAAAACCTTTAAGATCTTATCAAAATTAAGTGGAGACAACTTTGTGATTAAGAACATAGAGATCTGAAGTTAAACTGTCTGGATTCAGGTACTAGCTCTGGCTCTCATACTGGCTGTATTATTTGGGGCAAGTTTTATGTTATCTCTATGCTTCAATTGCCTTATTTCTAAAATGGGGTTAATGATATTAAGCGTCTAATAGGGTTGTAGTAAGTATGAAATGAGATAATTCAAGTGAGCCACTTGAAAGATAGTAAACTACACCACACACACACACACACACACACACACACACACACAACTTAGAAGAGACTGTTTACTACCCATATAACTTGAGAACCTTGTTTTGGAAACTGGAGTGAAATTTTCAATTTAATGATCCACTGACAAACTAGTTTATTTTTATGGCCCTCTAAGACTCATCTTCAGTTTCCTTTTTGTCTTTTTCATTATATTCCTCTTACCTGGTATGTCCTCATGTCTCCTCTACCCATTATTCTCTGTCCATAATTTAAGTCTCAACTTAAACCATATCTCCTATGAAACTTCTGATATCCACCTCCTCACATGGTGTTGATAATATGCACCATACAATCAAGCACCTAATTATATTTTGTATATGGTTTTCTTGTTGCATGTTAAGCATGACCCATTGCCCATAGTTATATTCTCAATATATTCAAAATAATAGTATCTCACTTGTATTCAAGATTTACTATGTGCCAGGCACTGTGCTGAGCCCCTTATGTGAATTATTTCATTTGAACCCCTTATGAATTATTCCATTTTATCCCCATTATGTAGGAACTTTTTATTTTTCAGGCAGGGTCTTGTTCTTTCTCCCATTCTGGAGTGCAGTGGCACAATCTCAGCTCACTGCAACCTTTGCCTCTGGAGCTCAGGTAATCCTTCCTCAGCCTCCTAAGTAGCTGGGACTACAGGCACACACCATCACGCCTGGCTAATTTCTGTATTTTTAGTAGAAATGGGGCTTCACCATGTTGCCCAGGCTCATCTCAAACTCCTGGGCTCAAGCTATCTGCCCGCCTCAGCCTCTGAAAGTGCTGGGATTACAGGTGTGAGCCACTACGCCTGGCCAGGAACTACTATTGACATTATTTTACAAATTAGGAAACTGAGGCACAGAGAAGCCAAGTAGGTTGTTAAAGATCACATAGTAAGCAAATGATACATCCTGGATGTAAACATAGGTGGTCTGCTTCATTCTAAAAAGGATTTGGTAAAATAATAGGAATTTCTCAGTTATATATTGATTAAAATGTTATGCTCAGAAAACAGATTAACAACCTATGCAATTATCATTTCTGGCTCAGTTAAGGTTGAACCAATGTTTCCTGCCTTAGTAAAGCAATAAAAATAATTGAATATTTAATTATCACCATTTTTTATGGCCTCAAGGTCATCTCAAGGCAGCCAAAATGTTTAAAGAATGGATCAGTTAAATATTAATGAATTATCAATTCTCAATGCCTGTGGTCTATGTAGATACAGAAGGCATAGAAGATTCCATGGAATGTGTATTGACCTGTGAACATTCCTTAAAACTATGTATCTATATGCAAATTAAAAATCAAAGACCTTGATATGAGCTCAGTGTATTTTTATGATTGTCTTTTAGGGAGCAGAGGGGAAGGCTTCTTGAGATTTCCAATTACCATTTTTCCCTATAGTAGGATTAAGATGATATTGATGATAAATATAGATTCAGTTCTACTTTGAGACGGAATAGATTGAATAAATTCTAAAAGCCCCATGACTAAGGTTTTAGACCAATAATTCCATTTTTATACTGTTTAAATATTACCCCTAAAAATACATTAAATGCCCTTCATTTGGTAGTCTCAGCTTTCCAGCTTTCTATAATGGCTGGTTTCATTTAGTTCAATATGACTAATGATTAATATTTGCCTAATATTAATATTAATATACTTGTCTGTGCATGTGTGTATATGTTTGTGTTTTAATTACATTAGAAAGTACCAGTTGAACCTTTCTGGGAAAAAGTGATCCTAATTTTAAAAATGTAATTCTTAAGAAATCTTCCCAATCAAAAAAATCACTTTCAAGCATTTGCTTCAAGTAGCTGCTACCTGATTACTCCATATTATAACTGATACTTAAAGAATGGTGGAATTTTTTGCATCTAATCAGCTTTGAATACTCATTAGTATTGCTGCTACTTCCTGCAGCTTTGACTGTAGTTACACTCTGATTCAATGCATTGTGACTCTCAGTAACTAATTGGGCTGCATTCAATATGTGGGTGACACAGCTGGTCCAGAAACTACTAAAGGCTCCTTGAACAGTAAAAACAGAACAGAAAAAAAAAAATAACCTTTGGATGTTTTTCCTTAAGTGCAAAAAAGGAAAGCTATCTTATGTATTGTGTATAAGAACTAATTACTATGGAAGTCACAAACCTATGAAATGTCTTGATTTCATTCATCTCTTTAGTCAACAAGCGCCTATTACATGCACAACCCTATACTTGGAGAAAAAGACTTATTATGGCTACCACATTTTCATTTGTGAATTATGTGTCCTGATTTGGGGTTTTGTACACATGATCACCATACATTACATGAACGTATGAATTAACATCAGAAAAAAGTCTGAACACTATATTAACTGAATCAGAATAGCTAAAACAAACAATAGTGAAAGGAAGATAGAACTATCAGACATTAAAGCATATTTGAAAGTTGTGATAATTGAAGCAAAGTGGTACTGATGTGAGAATAGACAGATTAATGCAATGAATAAAAGCTCTAGAACACACCCAAGTACAAAATTTAGTATATTATAAAACTGGCATCAAAAATCAATGGGGAAAATAAGCATTATTAAATAAATGGAATTGAGACAACTCTTAAGAAAAATGCCTTAGATTTTTTTTTTATTCATAACATATACCTAAAGAATAAGATAAATAAAAACACTTCAACTCGATTAATGAGTTAAAAGTAAAAGAAAACCAACAGTATTTGAAAAAAATATATAGGTGATAGATCTTACAATGAGAAAGCACTTAGTAAACATAAAAAGAAAGGAAACCATAATAGGAAAATAAACAATAAATTTGGCTTACTAAATATCTAAAATTTTTTACTATGTTTAGCTAAATGTATAGACTATCTAATATCTAAATATTTGCAGACATCAAAATCTGCATTATCTGGTATGGTAGCCACTGGCAACATGTAAGTATTTAAATTTAACTTAAATAACAGAAAAAAAATTTAGGTTCTCAATTGCAATAGTCACGTCTCAAGTGCTCAATAGCCACATGAGACTAGTAGCTACTGTACTAGACAGCACAGTACTAGAGCATTCCTGTCTTTAGGAAAAGTTCTATTGGATAGTGATTATCCAAATGTTTCACTCAAATGTTTACCTTTCAGCCAAACATGTCATGTTAAGTACCTGGTTTTCCATTAATTCATTACTACTTCTTGCCAACTAGTGTGCTTGGCACTCGGGAGAAAATGATAATACAAGTTTCTGCCTTCAAGGAGCTTATGGTCTAGCAAGGCAGATAGATATTAAACAATAACCCACACAAATAGGAGGGGACTTCAAAAAGTTCATGGAAAAGGGGACTTAAAATATAAAAATTAAAAAATATAAACTTTATTTCTCAACAAAACTATAAACTTTATTTCTACATCAAGTTCAAGACAATTTTGTAAGGGATGAGTCCATCCTGATGTAACTGAGGGTCCTGGGAACTTAAGTAGTCTTCTTTGCATTGTTAACTAAAGAAAAATGAGTGCCCTTCAAAGATTTTTTAAGATTAGGAAATTAGAAGGAGCCAAATCAGGACTGTAAGGTAAATGCCTAATGATTTCCCATTGAAACGCTTTCAAAATTGCCCTTGCTTAATGAGAAGAATGAGCAGGAGCATTGTCATGGTGGATTAGGACTCTCTGGTGAAACTTTCCCAGGTGTTTTTCTGCTAAACCCTTGGCTAGCTTTCTCAAAACACTCTCATAATAAGCAGATGTTATCATTCTTTGGCCTTCTAAAAAGTGAACAAACAAAATGCCTTGGACATTCCAACAACTGTTGCCATGACCTTTGCTCTTGACCAGTCCACTTTTGCTTTGACTGGACCTCTTCCACCTCTTCGTAGCCATTGTTTTGATTGTGTTTTGTCTTCAGAGTCATACTGGTAAAGCCACGTTTCATCTCCTGTTACAGTTCTTCAACAAAATGCTTTGGGATCTTTATCCCATTCATTTAAAATTTCCATTGAAAGCTCTGCTTTTGTCTGTTGCTGATCTGGGAGTAACAGTTTTTGTACCCATCAAGTGGAAAATTTGCTAGACTTTAATTTTGTAGGCAGAATTGTGTAAGCTGAACCAATCAAGATGTCTGTGGTGTTGGAACTGCTCCTGCTGCTAATCACTGGTCCTCTTCAATTAGAGCACAAACAAGATTAATCTTTTCTCACAAATTGATATGGATGATCTGCTGCTGCAGGCTTCATCTTCAACATTGTCTTGTCCCTTCTTACAATGAGTTATCCATTTGTAAACTGCTGATTTCTTTGGGGCATTGTCCCCATAAAATTTTCATAAAGCATCAGTGATGTCATCATTCTTCCACCCAAGTTACAACATAAATTTGATGTTTCTTCTTGCTTCAATTTTAGCAAAATTCGTGTTGTTCTGACAGGGACTCTTTTCAAACTGATGTCTTACACTTCTTAGTGCCTCAAACTAGATCCTGTTCAGATGTGTTACAATAAGTTAGTATTACTTTATTTTAATGCAAAAAAAATTGAACTCCTTGCATAGTTTTCTCATGATATACATTTTCCATGAAATTTTTGAAGATCCCTGCTTGAGGTGGAAATGTACTACTAGTCTCTAAAGTAAAAGGCAAGTCTTTGCGGCTGGAACATGAGTCAGGAAGAGATTACTATGGAAAAGTAGGCAGGGGGCAGATCATACAGAACATTGTGAGTTTTACAAGATCTTTAGTTACCATACAAAGATTCCATTTCATTCACTCTTATGGAGTGAAGGAAAGTGGTCTCTGATATTGTGCAAATATTTTCAAGGAGGCTCAAAAATTGTAGAGTAAGAATGTTTAATCCAAACAGTCTTTTTTCTCTGATCTTTAAAGTATTTATCACGTTTGTCCAAGCTTCTCTGGTATAAACTCTTCCAGTGGTCTATGTTCATATTCATTGGTAAAATCAATAAGTTAATTGCCTAAAAGAGAATAATCTTCCAGGAGTCATTCTTCATAACAAGTCACCATTCATTAAGAGCAACAGATATTTGCAAGCCTCTTTTATGATGTAGTGTTTCTAGATCTAGAAAATAGCACCATGGGTGAATTATGAACACATATAAGCTCATGGATCAATGAGCCTCATGTTTGGAATGGTACCGGCATGCTTCAGTGTTTAATAAATAGGAAAATGAAAGAGAAAGAACAATGAATTTATAACATTTACTCCATTTAAGAGTCAGACATTTCCACATTTACTTTTGAGATTTGGTTGGAGACAAAAGACCTGGCATCAGAAAGCATACTTTCAATTATTCTTTTCTCACCATACTCCTTTAATTTCAAAGCAATCCATTTATTAAGGAATCATTACTTAGTTGTAAGACCCTAAAGTGCCCAAGTGCCTCCAGATGCAACTGCAAAGTAGAAAATCTCATCTCTATAACTATTCACCATTGTATGACTAGGCCTGTCACATTATCTGTCAACTAAGGCTTCTAATACTTGACATCTGCCTACTTTGCAGTGATGAAAGTGAATGAGAAAATAGTTGAAATATAGTCATTTAAAGTGGATAATAAAAGTGTGCCCTCAATGAAGACTCTATTAATAACATGATTTGATACATTAGTTGGATATTTATTAATCTCTAGGCAAATTTTAAAATGTCATAGAAATATGATGTTTAGGGCATCCATTTATTCATTGTTCAAATATTTAATGAGTGGTCATTTTGGGGGGCTTGGGGGATAGAGTCTCACTCCATCACCCAGACTGAAGTGCAGTGGTGCAATCTTGGCTCCCTGCAACCTCCACCTCCTGGGTTCAAGCAATTCTCCTGCCTCACCTCCCAAGTAGCTGGAACTACAGGTGCATGCCACCATGCCTGGCTAATTTTTGTATTTTTAGTAGAAATGGGTTTTCACCATGTTGGCCAGGCTGGTCTCGAACTCCCAGCATCAAGTGATCCGCCCACCTCAGCCTCCAAAAGTGCTGGGATTACAGGCATAAGCCACCATGCTCAGCCTTGAATGCTTTAAGCCAGGTACTATTCTAGTCATTGAGGAAATAGCAATGCATAAAAAAGATAAAATTCATGCTTCCATAAAGCTTATATTCTAGTTACAAGAGGCAGAAATTAAACCAAATTTTTAAAATACATCTCATAATAGGAAGTGGTAAATGTGATGAAGAATTTTTTTTTAAGACAAGATGGTTACCAGAGACTGGGAATGGTAATGGGGTTTAAAGGGGAGCTGGGGATAGCTAATGGTTACAAAAGGTGGAAAGAATAAATAAGACCTACCTTTTTTTTTTTTTTTTTTTTGAGATGGAGTTTTGCCCTTGTTGCTCAGGCTGGAGTGCAATGGCACGATCTCGGCTCACTGCAACCTCCGCTTTCTGGGTTCAAGTGATTCTCCTGCCTCAGCCTCCTGAGTAGCTGGGATTACAGGTGCCTGCCACCACGCCTGGTTAATTTTTGTATTTTTAGTAGAGACAGGGTTTTACCATGTTGGCTAGGCTGGTCTCGATCTCCTGATCCTAAAGTGCTGGTACTATAGGCATAAGCCATCGCGCCCAGCCGAGACCTACTATTTGATAGCACAACAGGGTGACTACAGTCAATAACTTAATTGTGCACTTAAAAATAACTAAAAGAGTGTAATTGGATTGTTTGTAACACAAAGTATAAGTGCTTAAGGGGATGGATACCCCATCTTTCATGATGTGATTATTATACATTGCATGCTTGTGTCAAAATATCTCAAGTGCCCCATTAATCTATACACCTACTATGTACCCATAAAAATTTAAAATCAAAAAAATAAAAATTAAAATAAGGCAGGAAAAGGAAGGATAGGGAGTGTAAGACGGGTGAAATTTTAAATAAGGTACTCAGAGAAAATCTCACTAACAAGATGACATTTGAATAAAGACCCAAAGGAAGTGAAGATTAAGCCATGTTGATACCTGGGAGAACATTCCAGGCATAGGAATAGTGTGTACAAAGGTTCTGATACAAGACATTGTTTGGGAAATTCAGGAACACCCAGAGGAGTGGGAAGCAGATTGGCAGAATAATAAGAGGTTAGATCTGAGAGGTAAGGGGGAGCTGGCAAAGAATCAGACTATGAGGGAGTGAGTCATTGTCGAGACTTAGGCTTTTATTCTAAGCGAAATGAAAAGCCATTGATGCAGGTAGGCACCAGGAGGACATGAACATTAGTGGCATATAAACAATGTATTTTTCCAACCCAGAAAAGTTTAATGGTATGTGGTTATAACAACAATAATGATTTGGGCAGGCCAAATTCTGAGTGCACTTGAGTCTCTCTCACTTTCTTTTTTCCAATACAGTAAAATCCAGGGGTGAAAATTAGCCTGAATAAATGAAGAAAATGAATTATAGACTATTTCCAGAAGAAACACAGTTCTATTACCTTCAATACATATAAGAGCAACAACTAAGCTAACAGGAGTGCCTAGTAGGAGGCCTGCTTTAGTAAACAGTTACAAATGATTTATAGTTAGTCCATTGCTTATGGCTTTCTAAAATGCCTAAGATTTTGCTTTACTGAGTTACTGAAATGATCAGCCCTTCCACTTTATTTTCACTATTAATTTGCTCATCAGACCCTCTCTTCTGTAGATGCTGAAAAGAAGGTTAGGCTTAAATCCAGCCCCTGTCCAAATGGTGACAAATTCCGAATCAATCAAATTCAATGAATGAAAAGTTTCTGTAGTATTAGTGTTTGTCTACTCAGAGTCACATAGGATCCTACTTACCTGGCAACCTAACCAAACATAGTTCGTAAAATGAACACATTCCAACAACTGGAACGTGCTACACAGAAGTCAATTGGCCTCTGGCCAGTGATAAGGCAACTTCAGCAGAAGTGAGGTTGAACATTTTCAGCTGCCATTGCAAACCATTGACATCTACCCCTAAGACTCTATCCTTATATTCCTTGCAGTCTGTATGTTTTAGAATTTGGTATAATAAAAACAGCTAACATTTATCAAGTGCTAGCTATGTACTAGATACTAAGTTTTTATGATTACCTTTCCAACTTTATTGAGGTATAAATGGTGTACAAAACCTGAACATAATAAATGTAAATAATTTGGTCAGTTTACACGTATGTATAAACTCATGTTACCATCACCACAATCAACATAATAAGCATATTCATTACATCCAACAGTTTTCTTCTTGTCTCTTTGTTTTGGGGTGGAGTGTGTGTGTGTGTGTGTGTGTGTTAAGAACACTTAACATGAGCTCTACCCTCTTAACAAATTGTTAAATGCACAATACCTCATTATTAATTACAAGTACTATGTTGTACAAGAATCTGCTCATCTTATAACTGTGACTTTATACCCATTAAACAACTCCACACATCCCCCACAAACAATCCCCTAGTAACCACCATTCTATTGTCTACTTCTATATGTTTGACTATTTTAGATGCTTCATATAAAAGCAATCATGGAGTATTTTTTCTTCTATGACTGATTTATTTCACTTAGCCTAATGTTCTCCAGTCTATGGCTATACCACCCTGAATGCACCCAATCTCATCTTCATTATAGCATATGATACTTACAACAACTCTATAGAGTAAGTATTATTGTTATCTGCATTTTACAAACAAGGAACTGACTTGTCTAGCATCATGCTGATTTTAAGTGGCAACATCAAGATTAGAGCCAAAGTAGGGCCAGCCCGATGGCTCACACCTGTAATCCCAGCACTCTGGGAGGCCAACGCAGGTGGATCACTTGAGGCCAGGAGTTCGAGACCAGCCTGGCCAACATGGTGAAGCCCCACCTCTACGGAAAATACAAAAAATTAGCCAGGTGTGGTGGCAGATGCCTGTAATCCCAGCTACTTGGGAGGCTGAGGCAGGAGAATCGCTTGAACCCGGGAGGCAGAGGTGGCAATGAGCTGAAATTGCCCCACTGCACTCCAGCCTTGGTAACAAGAGCAAAACTCCATCTCAAAAAAAAAAAAAAAAATAGAGCCAAAGTAGTCTAGTTTTGTTTGTTTTGTTTTGTTTTACTTTAACCACTTCATGTGCTCTAAATACCTAAGTATAGTCATGCACTTGAAAGTCCTACAGCCTAGATCAGTACTAGTACTACTTACTGTTTAGATGATGATGTTGAATGTGTGATTTGCATTCATAATACTAGGTGTTAATATGACTCCCAGGTTACTTCCCACTGCAACCAAATTTAGCCTCCCCTTCTTTATTTGTAAAATAGGAATAAGAATATCAACCTAACAGACTTGTTGAAGGGATTAGTTGAGATAATACATGTAGATGTATCTAGTGCCTGGCAAATATTAACTAATCTATATGTGTTTTCAAATCCTTTTGTATAACCTACCATCAAGTAACTGCCCATTATTATCAAGATGATAACACAAGGGCTGTCTCTAAAGGATATATTTTGTAAATTCAATTTCAGGATTAGAAATGTATGAGTTTCCCCTGTATTACTCATATTCCTTCGTCCATTTCCCCTTTCAGCCAAGGGCATACAATTAGTAGGCAAAAGTGTGTTCATGATGACACATAATTGTGTGCCCTTTGCTATGTGATCATATCACCTTGATAATGGGAAGTTACTGGATGGTAGGTTATACAAAAGGATTTGAAAACACATATAGAGTAGTTAATATTTGCCAGGCACTAGGTACATATTGAGCCAACTGGCAAAGTCCCAAACTGGTTGGCAAAGTGAGGATCAATGAATGCCATGGGGAGTCCTTCAAGACAATGTAACCTCCCTCTTTTTAAGCCACCTAGTATTTTTATTCCTTTAAAGAGAACAGGCCCTAAAAGTAAAAATCAGTCAATATTTGATACGCCCATATCTGACACTCTGAGCTTGGCTGTCAGTAGGGTGTCACAGCTTCCAATTCAGAACAATTTAAAAAAGACTTGTTAATAGCCAAAAAAAAGAAAGCACACATTCAGTGTGATTGTTATTTGCACTTATTTGCAATAGTCTAGACTTACTGTATGGGGTGTTATCCAATGTGATAATTGGTAAGTTCATCTTTGACCATGTACTGGACTTACCTACAAATTATAATATGGGGTTTGCATGCCATTATTGGTCTGCTTGCTTGAGGGCTTTCTAAACTCAACAGGAGCCTTGCTGTTGTCTCAAAAAACAGAGGTCGTAAAGGGTCAGCCCTGCATAATAGGCAATTATCAAATATGAAACATTAGTTTGGAATGTAGAGAACATTACTAGATGAGAATGTGAGTCCCAATTATGAATTGGTTCTATGTTTAGTTTTCTAATCCATTTTTTAAGATCATTTGGTATTAGTATTTATTTAAAATCTATTTCTTTTCAAAAATAAGTTGGAATTTTGTGGTTGACAGGTTGAAACCCATGACCACGTATGATTATTACTAGTGCATTTGTTAATATTTGCCAGGCATGACACTAGACACTTCCACATATATTATCTCAATAATAACAAATTCCCTATTCAATAAAAAGGTAAAAGTGACTGCCCATTTGAAAAGCAGTTCTTCATTGTTTAGTGCATTATGCACCAACTCCAGACATCAGAGAGCTCTTTTAATCAGCTTGATATTTTTGTGCCAGCTTTTCAGTGCATCCAGATGTTTAATTAGCAGAGTAAAGAGATAATGTGCTGATAAGAGGCTGAGAACAACGTATTGAAGGGAGAGGAGGTAGTGGCATCTAAAATCCGTAGAAAATCTGTTAATATAATTTGCTGAATGATGGGAAAGGGGGACACAGAAAGAAACTTCTTATTGAAACAAATTCACGCTAAAAAGTCATCAGTGAAAAAGAAATATGTATACAGAGAAATAGGAATCAGGGGCAAAAATACATTGAACAAACAGGGAAGGCAAGAAGAAAGCAAACTGCATTTTAAATCAAAGTAGTGTCTATAGTACAGGGGATTTGAAAGGACCACATGTGGGGAAAAATATTTCCTGGGTGCCCTAGGGCTGCTATTCCAAACATCTACTCTCTTGGTGTTCCTCGCTTTCATTGCCCCCAGCTGTGGTACACCCCCCTCTAACTCCACGGGAACAGACAAGTAGGGGAGAGAGCGCAAGCAAAAGAACTGTAGGAAACCAGTGCCAGTTACTTGCTGCAGCAACAGCCTTAAGGAGACAGTGATCCATCCGAACCTTCCTATTCCAAGGCAAGCCAGGAAGATTAGCATCTTTACATTTACCCTTGTTAAACAACTGAATTAGAGCCACTTGCCTTCTTTAAGGACCTTGGAAGGACTTTAATTTTTTCACTTATGGTGCATGGAATGAAGTGTTCATATGTTCAGTTAATCACTCCAACCCCTTCTCTTTGCATGTGACTCTCTTAAAGTACTTCTTACATTTTTGCTAGTATAAGAGTTCGCTGTTTACATATCTGTTTCTCCTGCTGAGGCCAGAGCTCTTGAAAACAGAAAAAGGGTATTTTTATCTCTTCACCTCTCCAAGCAGCTAACAGTATTTTGCACCTGTTAGATTGTCAGTGGTCTCCCTGCCTCTCAGAATCCCTGTCCCCCACATCATTTCTCTACCAAAGAACAAAGTCTTTGTGTGACATTTTTTTGTGGTACAACAGTGCATTCAGCGGTCTACAGCAAATGGTGAAGGTTCAGAAAATGAAACAGAAAGTCATCACATTCACATATCTCAGGTTTAATAGTAATTGCATCAAAAAACTGATGTTAGGCATGTTAACTCTAGTTGCTTCTATAAATTCCTTTAAAAACTGGTTCCGCAACTTTAGTATGTTCAGAATCACCCAGATTAAGTGTGCATAATCCTGGGTTCTGTAAAAATTCTGATTCAATAGGTGGAGCTCAAGAATATGCATATTGCATAAGCTCCCTAGGTAATTGACAACACATTTGAAAATCATTGCTCTAAATAACTTTTTTCACCATGAGAATCCCAACCTCTATTTTCAGCATTACCACTAGACAAAAATATTGGGAGGATTTTAAAAAAAACAAATTCAGGTAGAAAGTACTTGTTAATTGTGTGCTCTTGGATGTACTAGGTGGGCTTACAAGAAATCATTGCTATTCTGAAGGAATGGTGTCACTGAGGAAGAAGAAACTTCTAAACAGTGATATGTAACAGAATAGTTTACCCAAACTCTAAACAATAACTATATAATCTATATTATCCAGCTGACGAATGCTGGAGAATTCAGGAAAGAAAGAATCATGAGCAAAATACTTTGAATTTCTCTGAGGTGCCATATGAACTCAGAGTGAGAGACAATTCATGAAAAATGTGAATTGAACAAATTCTGAATTCAAAATACGGTTGATTATCATTGGCTATATTTTAGATTTTTCTCCATTTATGTATATTTTAAATGATATTGTTTATCTTGAAGCTAAATAATCAGTATTGGTTTTGGGTTTTATTTCCAGATGGTTTAACTGACTGTGTGGATCCTGATTGTTGTCAACAAAGCAACTGTTATGTAAGTCCTCTCTGCCAGGGCTCACCAGATCCTCTTGACCTCATTCAGCAAAGCCAAACTCTCTTCTCTCAGCACACTTCAAGACTTTTCTATGATCGAATCAAATTCCTCATTGGCAAGGACAGTACTCATGTCATTCCTCCTGAGGTGTCATTTGACAGCAGGTATGTATGTATTTATTTTATTTCTTAATGAACAATGGTCATGTTTTTCCTTAACTATGAAAGGAAGATATCTTCTAAAGATCACATTATTTCCCATTACACATAATCCACATCAATTTCTTTTTTAAGGCTTCTCTGGAAAGCCAAAACCCTTACTGATTAAGGGAAAACTCATTTCTAGAGAGTCTGTATCATAAAATTATGTGTGTGCATGTTTGTGTTTGTGTGTGTGTGTGTGTGTGTGTGTGTGTGTGTGTGTATGTGTCTTTTAAGAAAAACAGGAGGGAACTATAATTTGCAAATTTATTGTTTAGCTTCTGGATTGATTCCTTGAAAAAATCTTGGATTTCCAAAACCTAAATTTTAAGTCTTATTTCATGATGAAAAATGTTTCCATAGGAAAGGGTTGAATAAGTTTGACATCCTAGTGTGAAATGCAAGACTCGTGAAAAATCTGTCTTCTAGGAAAGCTCAAATGTGTGAATTGTCACTTAAGACCTGAGACCAAAACCCAACCCATAAGGCAAAGAAATTTATGAAAATCAGCTTACTTATATGAAGTGTAATAACATGAACTTGCTCATTGTTATTCTCTACTTTGTCTTCAGTAATGATATATTTGACTAATTAGCATTAGAAGTAAGTCACTAAGGTCAACATTTCCAGGCTCAAAAATGTTCTCCTGTGTTTATTCCACAAGTGTATACTTCACTGGCTTCCTAGACTATTGCAAATAGGAATTTTTAAGAAACATGGAAAGTATTTGTCCAGGAGCTCCCATCTACATCCCACTCCCTCAGTTGCAGCCTGATGGGAGTTATCATTCCCCAAGAATAACTTGATCAAGAGTTTATGTTGATATCAGTGACAATCTAAGAAAATTACAACTCCATCTTGACCTATACACAGTAGAAAAGGGGGGGAAAAGAGGTGCATGGAAATTTCAAATTCTTACCTCTCTTCCTTTCAGTTGTATACTAGAACTGTTATTGAAACTTAAAAGTTTTAAATTATTTTTGTTATTGTGTAGTTCTGACTATTTAGGTTTTTGACAGAACCTAAAATCCAAATGCCAATGAATCACAAGAAAGGGCTTTTCTGCCAAGGATCTAGTCAAAATTTTCCTTCTTCCAAGAGATTCAGTCATCTCCATTTCGAAGTATTTCTTCCAGCTTTAATAACAACTCTGCAGTGACTTTCGGATGGGGTATAGTCAAAGTAATTATTTAGATAGTTGAGACTTATTTGTTATACACCAGAGGAACAAAAAGTAGCCATTATCTCTATTTTCCTATTTAAGGTAGAAGTAAGACATCAACTCTGTAGCTTTCTTCGCTCACTGAGAAAAGTTAATCAAAAAAAAAAAAAAAATGAAGTGAAAGAAATAACTTCCCTCCATGACATGGGGTTGTGTTAAATGACTCACTAAACTCAAGTAAGGGGAGAAAGTCAGGACCTCAGAGAGACAAGAGACAAGGCATTGTGACCCAGAGCAGAGCATGTGAGCAATAAACTTAGAGAAGTGAGGACAAACTTAAACCCCTGTGGTTCAGCTTCATGCTTCAGCAGCACTTGCCAGCCGCTCAGAGCGAACAAAGCTATTACTTGTGGTGGTTAATGCCCTTCTCCTCCTCCTGGTTTGATTGAGTTTTCCCTCATTCTTTTGTAAAATGCTCCAAGTTATCATTTGGCTCTACAAGTCACATTGAAATTCAGAACGATGGGTCTCTTTCATCCAGGGGTCTCAGCTATTACAGATATATCCATTCTGTCAGAAAAGGCAAAGGCCTTTCACAAGGAAAGTAGCTGAGGACAATCTAATTCTATTTCCTCTAAAAAAATCAGCACATGCATTTTTATTTGGGGTATCTTTGGGCAAAATACATCCAATTCTGATCATATATATATAAATCATAATAGCTACAGTCTCTTACATCTATATAGTACTTTTTAGTTTACAAGACAATCAAACATACATTATGTCATTTTATCCTCACATTATCCCTGTGAAGTAGATACTCGCATTAGGTGCATTTTATATATAAGGAAACTGAGGTTCAGAGAGATTAAATAACTTGCCCCAAATCACACATGCAGCAAGCTTGCATTGTAGCCACTCCCGTAACCTTTCTATTACGCCACAGCTGCCCCATTTCAATGTGTCCTTAAATAAGCTTGGTGATGTGAACCAAATTTATACTAGGTAAATGGTATTTGGGTCAACACAAGAAACTTAGAAACCAAATGACTTTTTAAAAATCCAGTTCAATTTAATACATTTCAGTGACATCATTTACAAACTTCGTTATCAGTGCTAATGAACTTTTTCTTGGTAGATCACAATTGAATGACTCATGAAATGAATTTTTTGCTATATGTAGATTGTCCTTGAGCATTTGTTATGTCAAAGATCTCGTGCTAAATTTTTACATGTGTTATTTAATCCTCACAAAAACTCTACGTAGTAGGTACTATTACTATCTCCATTTTTCAGGTGAGGAAATAAGAATGGAGATGTCAAATGACTTGCCCAGAGTCACAATTAATGAGTGTCAGTCAGAATTTGAACCCAGAATTTGAACTGATGTTGGCAGCCTGGTCTCTAAACCACTATGCTGGGCCATTTTGGCTACTTGGAAAGCTGGGCTAGCTGACTCTGAAATACTTATGGCTCTTATACATCTAGGGCTGTAGGATTGCTCTCCTCAGACACATCTAGGACCCTTATATGCCATAATCAGGTGAACAAACCACTTTGCTTTTTAGCTTTTGCTGCATAATTGAGAAATACCTGGATAGGCAGGTGAAGAAAGCATTACAAAGGGGCTCATTTGCCTACCAGCAAAATGCGACCCACATAGCTGATTTGCTGATGAGTGTTGCCACCATCAGAAACCTTTGGAGCTAAAGATGGTGGCATACAGGTGACTAAGTGTTGCAAGGACACACAATAGTTAAAAAACTCTTTATCCTTGTGCATCCAAGGGAGACTACACTTTCTTGTTTTGAGTTAGCTGCATCCACATGTGAAAGCCCATGGAATATGTATGTCCTGTGCCCTGTGATGGTGTAACAACCATGTGAACGTGCAACCTGCCCATGGCGAAGATCTTGGGCAAACTCAACTGAGTTACCATTTTTTTCCTAAGTGCCATTTATCCTGTAGCTCGAGTTTCTTTATTTTCTTCAATCTACTCCAAACATGACTACAAAGTAAACCACATATTCTACGAGCCCTGTATGACTTATTACTTTTTAATAATGTAAATAGGTGAACAGAAGCATTATTGATCTTCAGTGTCTAAGCATTTAATCACTATTAATAATGTAAAAGGTTTTTATAAATATGTAAAAACAGGAGTACATTAAACTAAATGACAGCAGTAATTTGCAAAGCCAGACATTTCACTCGCCATCACTAATGGAGAAGTGCATTTAAAAAAACGAAGTCATACCAGGGATAGTGCAGCAGCTGACAGCAAGGTCTGGCCAAACTCATTTATCTATTTTGTAACCATGAGAGGCTAATCCTCACATCAATCCATGTCAGGTGTCTTTATCAGAAGTTGCTTAAAATCAGCCTGCAGATGTATTTTGTCTGTCCTGACATTTAGAAATTACGAGATCCAACATAAAAATCAGAATATCTTCCTTCTCAAGAAAATTTACACGGCTTGGCAACCCCAGGCCCATGGGCATGGCATAGGTGGTCTAACGCTAAGGGCCAGCTGCCCCTCTGGTTGGGACATGGCATGCCTTTCTAACTCACCACCCACTTGGCTCACATCCTTCACTTTCAAAGTGATGCTTGGCCTTGCTGGCATTTGAGTTTGTGATTCCCAGTCTAAACAGTTTCTGTAGCTTTCCAAGGAAAGATCTTAAGTGTTTGTTATTCTTTCTTATCTCTTTCCCCGAGAGCTTTTAAATACCCAACATTATCATTTCACTTAATTTTTGAACTTTTATCATATTGGTTTAAAAAGAGAAAAATGTGACTGAACATGAATTAGAAATCACACTAATGGAACAATATTTCTCCTCTTAGTTTACTGGAGTACCTTTGCATACCTCATGAATAAGTTGGCATACACTCTGCCTCACACCTTA
This sequence comes from Sapajus apella, assembly GCF_009761245.1. Classification (NCBI taxonomy): domain Eukaryota; kingdom Metazoa; phylum Chordata; class Mammalia; order Primates; family Cebidae; genus Sapajus; species Sapajus apella. Next base: position 271,390 of record NW_022437116.1, on the reverse strand, counting down.
GGCTAATAAACTCCTCTGGGCCAGTGGATCTTAACCTATGATGTCTTACATCCCAGCAATTATATATATCACATAATCCAGGTCCCACCAAAGTAGGAAAAAAGTTCACATTTTATGAGAAGAATGTGTATGTTTGCAGGAATTTGATTACTATGTCTATAACTTAGAGTAAATTTTAAGAACAGCTTAAAGATCTAAAATTTTGCAACAGTTCTACTGAATGTAATTGTGGTGACCTCTTCTGCCCACTCTAGTGGAATGCCTACCATTAGTTGAAAATTTCTAGAATTAGGACCAAACTTAGGACAGCACTAAGCACATAACAGCAATGTTAACAAGCAAAAAATGAAACAAGATGATAGGTTTCTTCTAGCTTTCCATGTAATTGCTGCATTTCAGTTTCTTGGTTCACACTGGGATATACAATGTTAGTTCTGAATTGTCATCATTTCTAAACCTTAAGTTCTGTAAGGACAAAGACCAAGTCTGATTTGTTCTCTTCTTGTTTTGAATATCTACTGATAAGTAGCCAATTATTCCAAGTAATGGATTAAAACAATTTAGTATTATCCTATTTCATGATTCTGTGGGTCAGACATTCAGATAGGGCATGGCCAGCATGGTTTATCTCTGCTTCATGATATTGGAAGCCTCAGCTGGGATGACTCAAATAGCTGGGGGCTGCAACAGCTGGACAGCAGCTGGGAATCCTCTCTACTGACAGCCTTTCTATTTGTCTACTTGGGCCTCCTGCTGGCATGGTAGCTAGCCTTGGCTTTGTCAGGGCTCTGTATGCCAGCCTAGGGCTCCAAGAGTGAGTGTTCCAAGAGACTGGAAATGGAAGATGTTAGTCTCTTTAGGCCCAGGTCCAGATATTGTCACAGTATCACTTGTGTCATATACAGTTGGTCAAAGCAGTCACAGAGCTTCCCTAGATTCAAAGGGAAGGACATAGATCCCACCTCTTGATGAGAGCAGTATTAAATAATTTTTGGCCATCTTGAATCTGACTGATACCATTGTATCCCCAGATCCTAACACAGTATCTGTCATGAAGAAGTTGAAAAACAAGTGAGTGAGTTAGTAGCTTAGCTGTGATTTTGAAGTGCGAGTACTCTGTATTAGGTCATTCTTGCATTGCCATAAAGAAGCACTGGAGACTGGATAATTTATAAAGAAAAGAGGTTTAATTGGCTCACAGTTCTGCAAGCTTTACAGGAAGCGTAGTGCTGGCATCTGCTCAGCTTCTGGTGATGCCTCAGGATGCTTTCAGTCACGGTAGAATGTGATAGGGGAACAGGCTTGTCACGTGGTGAAAGCAGGAACAAGAAAGAGAGAAGGAGGTGACAAACTCTTAAACAGCCAGATCTCATGAGAACTCACTCACTATTCTGATGACAGCACCAAGAGGTGGTGCGAAACCATTCACAAGAAATCCATCCCTATGATACAATCACCTCTAATCAGGCCCCACCTCCAATACTGGGGATTATAATTCAACTGAGATTCCGGCAGGGACAAACATACAAACTATATATGCTCTTCTCATATTTGCTAATGAAAAACTCATTTTGGTTGCCTAGAACACACAAATGATATTAGGACCTTAAATAATCCAGTTCTCAAATGTAGAACCAGCCTAAAATTAAGACTACAGTTCTCTAAATAGCAAAAGAACAAAATTCATAAAAGATACAGTGATAACATAAGGATAGCAAAGTGATTATTCTTTTTTAAAATTTGCAATATATTACATCGCTATCACAGCCTGCCAATAACTGACATCATTTATGAGTTTGTGTATGCATCGATAAGTCTGTTTTCAATGAGTTAGCTAACCAAAATTTAGTACCAAGAAAAAAGTGGAATGTAAGGAGCAATATCAGGAAGTCAGCAGGAAGACTGCTGTTAACTGGCTCATTTTGGTATGCATCATTATTCGGTCTCACGAGAAAACCAACGAGAAGCACCATAAAACAAAGTGAAGTACTACAAATGCCTTGAACATGGAATTTTTGGCAAACTCTTTATTTACCTAAGCCTTCATCCTCCTTTACTATACCCTACTCAATAATCGATTCTTGTTACTGATTAGCCATGATACCTGGTGATAGCCATAATTACTCATCATAACTTGTTTAATAAAACATGCTTTCTGCCCTTAGTTGAGCTGGGAATTTATACCATTTGAGATTTTGTGAATGGCAAAACAAATTATTGACCCGAGACTGAGATCAAGGGAAGGCTGCAGGAATATGGTTGTTGCTGCAGAAGCTGCTGATCTTGAATAAAGACTGAGACTTAAGAATAGCCATAATTGACAGATACTAGTTACTGTTTTAAGTATATATTTTATTACAATATTTTACAATATTAGTATTTCCAGGGAAACTGAGGACTTTACGTCCTCAGAAAGAGATACAAGAGATACAAGACTCCTGTGCCATTCTTAATGTGATATAATACCCTACTATAAATTCATTTTTCAAGAATGATGAAGGATAAGCATTCACTCATTCATTCAACAATATTTCTTGAGTGCTCACTCTATGCCAGGAACTGTGCAGACGGAGATAAACAAAAGAAACAGTTTCCTTATTCACAGAGTTTACAGTCTAGTGGCAGAAGTGGTCAAAATATCAAGTAAATATGTAAATAATTAAAATAATTATGAATTGCAGTAAGTCTAGGGACTATGGAACATCAGGTTTCTAAGGGAGCTTAGAGTTCATCAACTCAGGAGTCCAAATTCAGCTGTTTTGATGGGGAAGACAGGTATCCCTGTAAGACAAGAAGCATTCTAGCAAATAAGACAAAGTCATTAAACAATTATAGAAGTGAAACTGACCTGGAAGTTTTCAACAATAATCAAGAAATGGGACTAATTGGCTCAGGTGAGCATGAAGAGCTGCTAAAATTGACACACACAGGAGACTATTGATGACTTGCAAGAAAAATACAAAGCTTATTTACAGCTTAACTATATGCAAACAGTTTCATCCTTTGACACTTGGGGCTATAAATAATTTTCTCTACAATTTAAAATGTGTGTACCAAACAAATTCCAGGGGGGAAAAAAACTATTAGTCATCAAAAAAAAATCCCATTTAGCACAACGAAAAAAATCCCCATTAACCACACTTTGGAGCCATTTAAAACAATAGATCCTACAGTTTCTTTCAAGATGATCCGTTTTGGGGGAAGATTAATCATTTCACTCTTTAAATGTATGAACACTATAATGTTTACTTGGTTCATTTCCTCATTCAGTGACAGGTACTGTTCTAGCCTCTGGGATATAGTGGACAAAATCTATTCCCCATACAGTCTAGTGAGGGAGACAAACAATGAAAAAGGTAAATGTCAGGAAGGTATAAATACTGTCAAGTGAGATAAAGGTTAGGGACAGAGAAGGACCATTTTAGACAGAGTGGCCCAGGGACACCTCTCTGAGGAGGTGACACTAGAGCAATAACCTGAATAACATTAGAAACCAAATGACTTTTTAAAAATCCAGTTCAATTTAATACATTTCAGTGACATCATTTACAAACTTCGTATCAGTGCTAATGAACTTTTTCTTGGTAGATCACAATTGAATGACTCATGAAATGAAGGTATACATTCATTCATTCTGTATAATAACATTCATCTGTATACTAAATGATCTTGGTATAAATGTTTCTTGCTACCTGGACCCCTATGCAATAGATTTTCACATAAATTGGAGCCTGCTGTTGACTTTTAGGGGCCAGTTGAATCAAAATTCTGTGACATCATCTGCAATGGAAAAGTAAAACAAACCTTTCTCAAGGAATTACTGCATGTTGTCACTATGTTTTACTGTAAATGGATGGGGCACCTGCCCTCCAAGAATACATTGAGAAAATTTGAATACTTCAGACAAACTGAATAGGACCTGGAAAGTGAAATCAGTAACAGCCTTAGACCATTTGCTCATACATGACGAAAAAAAAAATACCGGATCTTCCATCAATTAATGTTAACCCTAGAATAAATCAAATATTGAGAAACCACTTACTGATTTGGAATTATTAAAATAAAGATAAGCCAAGCCTATATTTTAAAATAATTGAAAGGAAATATAGTGCTATTACAGTATTCAAGCATTCATAGAATTAACATGTACAGTTTTGTCTGTCTACGAGTAACCCCGGAAGGTCTACAACATAAACATTTGTAATTTCACTGAGGTACAAATTTGAATCCATATGCCTTGTGTTTAACTTTTTCATGAATCTGTTTGTTAAAGATCTCTAAGTCTACTTGCTATTAGCAGACTTTTGTGTGTTTTTAATCTAGGAACATGACAAACATTATACCAAGTACACAACTAGGGGTTGATAAACATACAATGCAACAGTTGCTGAATAAATTGAATAGATTAAGGGCTCGGGTAAGCTCTTTATAGAGCACCAACCTCCTTAAATCTACCTTCTTTTCACCTTCCTTTCTAGAGGAAGGCACTGCACCTGACCTGCTCACATTCAGAAAAAGAATTCCAGTGTGTTTTGGATTGGCCATGGTTACTTGTGATTCTTTTTTTCTTTCCATGTTGCTTTTCCTGAGAAATCTCCTTTGCTTATCACCTCTGATGATGTTGTCCTAATTGGGAAGTAAGGTTGTAGCTACTTGCTAATAAAGCACTTTGATCTTCATGTGAAAGTTGTTACTGAAGATGGGATCTCCTGATTTTCAGACTATATTGTCTAATGCTAAAACTCAGAAAACACATGTTCAAGACACATTTAAAACATTACAAAGTGCAGAAGGTTCCCAGATGTATAGTGCTGACTGTCTCCTGAAATCAGCAGTCAACACCTAAAGGTACCAAAAAGAAAAAATGTGAGACTTTCACTTCTTTGCAAATGCTCCTGGGCAAAGAAGAATGAAAAATCAGAACACAGATCTTCAAAAGGCTGTTTCAATTGATTATTTATGATACTTTGAAACTCAGATGTTCTGAAATGTCTATCCTACTTACTGCTCCATTAGGATCTAAAGTCAAAAGGCTCAAATCCTTATTACATACTACTCAGTCATACTATTTGCTTATAGTGACTCTCTAACTCGTTCTATCATCTCATTCTGTCCCTGGAAAGGACAAAGTGAATGCAAGTTTGGGAAGAAAGAACAAATGGCATGCTGTAACTCATCTCCACTACATACCCTGCACATAGAAAGTGCTCAGCAGTTGGTAAATTTCTCCAGGTAGCAATAATTCTATAGATAGCAACATCTTAGTAGGTGATCACTTTATCTTCATTTATGGTAACATTTGTAACCATACTGTTTATTTCTTGACTAAGAAAGATCTGCAATACAGCTCAGGCTCTTTGGAGGCCAGGTCAAGAGATCTCCACCCCTCCACCACTTATGAGCTGTGTTACCTTAAGCAAGATTTTTAACCTCTCTGAGTCTGTTTCTTCATTTTTTAAATGGGCCTAATAGCTGTACCTACTCAGGGTTATGTGGACATTACATGAAATACGATAAGGGAAGTATCTGGCATAGTACCTGACTCACAGTATAACAAATATTTTATTTATACAACATATATATCTAATAATTATCAGCGTTCATGACAATAGAATTAAAAAGGCCTAGTTCAAAAAGTGATCATTTTACTAGGTAATCTTACTGTAATGGCATCTTTGTGAGGTGACTAGGGAGAGGTCAGTGAAGAAAGATCATTCCAACTTTACATAAAGAGCAAATGGAGCTGAGAGTTAATTCTGTTTCTTAGGAAAAGTCACAATGGTGGTTACTAGAAAGCCAGAGGTAGAACACAGCTGTTGCTAGAACAAGGCCACATTTCTTCCTCTGTGGAGGGAAGAGCAATATATGCCCAGGAGATAGCCAACAAGAAGGATCTGTCCTATATTTAATGACCATCCATTACTCGAAAGGCAGGTTCCGAGAAGTGACGAGAGGTTAATGAGGTTAACAAAACCCTATAAGGCTGATTGCAAAGATAAAAAAACACTTGAGTAATGTGTAGAACAAGTGAAAAACAAATCAAAATTTTTAAAGGAAGAACTAACTTCACACTATTCAAGATTTGCAAGGGCTTACAGGACAAATATTTCAGGATTCAAATTCTGGACGAAAATAATCATGTGTCTAAATGAAGCAAACTGGCACTTGCATAGTCCTGAAAATGTGACTGTGTCGTCAGTTTTCTTATTGCTTCAAAACACTTGATCTTTTTCCCATTACTTTGGGGATCTCAGGCATCCAAAGCAAGCCTACTTTTGACAAGCAATTACCAGGGCAGATGGGAAAATAGCCACCCTACCTCAGGGTGAGTGCCCCCATTTTGTTTTACTTGAAACATCACTAGCCATGAGGAAAATAATCCTGCTTAAAAAGCTATCTGCATTTTCAATAGCACCACCTTTCCCAGAGTCCTAGAATGTTGATGGCTAATGCTCCCAGCTGCTTTTAATGTTACCCACTTGGTAGGCATTATTTATTTGGGCTAGTGACCAACTGAGTAGGATTAAATCAGCCTGCCATATTAAAGAAAAAACTAATGAGGAGATTGTATTAGGTTTGCATATGAACATTCACTGCATTTGAATTTTCAGAACATGGAAACAGGTTTATGCTATAACATTGTTTTCACAGTGCTGTACCAGGTTAGATAATATATATCAAAAATAGCATGTGTTATAAGGAAACTCCAAACATACCTGGATATTAGAAGTTCCAAATGCATTTAAATTATAAAATCCCAAATGGTAATTAGATGATAATATATAAAGGAATAATGGGGTTAGTGTGCATAAATTAAGCATTTGAGGACTATTCATTTCGTCTTCCTGATCACTATAGGTACTGTTTAATTCCATAAGAGAGTCAAGTATCAAACAAAACACTCCTGATGAGAATGTCGTAATGCTCAATCCAGAATGTTGGCTTCTAATAAATAAAGTGTAAGGCATCTGTCACACAAGAATCTCAATGTAGTCACTGAAACCCTTGCCTGAAGCATTGCCATAAGCATAGGTTGCAAGAATCTTTGGGTTTATTTTGTTTTTATTTTTTGAGACAGAGTTTCACTCTTGTTGCCCAGGCTGGAGTGCAATGGCACAATGTTGGCTCACCACAACCTCTGCCTTCCGGGTTCAAGTGGTTCTCCTGCCTCAGCCTCCTGAGTAGCTGGGATTACAGGCATGTTCTACCATGCCTGGCTAATTTTGTATTTTTAGTAGAGATGGGGTTTCTCCACGTTGGTCAGGCTGGTCTCGAACTCCTGACCTCAGATGATCTGCCCACCTCAGCCTCCCATAGTGTTGGGATTACAGGCGTGAGCTACCGCACCCGGCCTGAATCTTACAACTTCATATTTTAAAATATTTGAGTTGAAATTCTATGAACCTGTCTTGAGCATGTGCTGTGTAAATTAGACACTGGGAAGGACACAGAGAAGAAAATCACACAGTTCTTGCCCTGGAGTGGCTATCTAATAAAAAGACAGACATCTATAACTGTCATCCGAGACCAGTTATGATGTGTGCAATAATACAAGTATGAGCATTCTATAATGAGAATAATGAGGATGGGGGAGAAATGGACACTTATTTGGGACAAATAAATTGTACTAAAGCATATTTCCATTTTATAATCTCTGAATTTGAAGACACTGCAGTTCATCTTGTAGTACAACCACCCCTTGGTCATGCCAGTTTCAACATGACCCCCCAAACTACAGTTGTTGCAAACCCTTTTCCAGAGGTTTATATGGAAGAGTTAAAATTCATGCCTGACAGATTTTATAAGGGTGAGATTGTGAACCGGTGGTTGATTTGCCTGCCTGTATATGGTTTATGCCTCCTGCCTCCCTCTCCAGTTCATATGCCTTAATTGGCTGTGTATGTTATGGCCTTGCTTTTCCTAAAGCAGCAGTTCTCAATGGTTTGTCTTGTTAGAAATGTAAATTCTATGACCCAACACCAGACCTACCAAATCAGAAACTCTGGGGATACAACCCAGCAATCTGTGTTTTAAGAAGCCTTTCCGGTGATTCTTGTGGACAGTTAAGTTTGAGAATCACTGATCTATAAGAGAAAAAGATTATCAGACCGGACTGAGGACCAACACCACAATCCCAAAATTACACTCTAAAGAGAAGCCCCTTTATTCACTTTGTGATGGTAGTAGTAACAGGAACATCACAAACCCTTTGTCCTCACTATTCAGAGGAATTTGCATTCCAGTAGAGACCCCAGTAGCTACAATTGTCAGGGGAATCCTCCAGTCACACATATGCGACAAATTTCTACCCCTTGGAGACTTGAACCAACCGACAATTCAAAGAGGAAATTACAGGGCTTCAAACACTAGTGAGCAAAGAATTCATATAGCCTCTCCAAGCCCAGTCCTTCACAATGCTACCTTTTGACCAGAACTGTCAGCTGTAGAAAGGACTTCATCTGTTCTTATGGAAAAAACAACCTAACCTGCCCACCTGCTGCTAGATCCCCTGCTGCCTAGGTCCTTGATTTTGAATGTTACCCTTCAAAGCCTGCCTATGCTCATGTTAGCAACAAAAGCAAATCGTTATCACTTTTCTAGCCCCCTGAGTCTCCGTTTTCTTTCGAAATACTTTAATCAGAAATACAATGTAGGAAATTGCATCTTCTTTCAACAATTTAGTTTTCAGCCTTGTTTTTCCAACCAACTTTTGTGCTTGAGGTTAATGTTGTTGCCCGAGGTGTTAAATGAATATTGGAGATTTGACATCGAAGACAAAAGACAACAAATAAGGGAAGAGGAGAATGGAACCAAGAGTTGATTGAAGGCTAGGAATAATTTGACTATTCCATGAAAATAGCAAATACAGAATGAATTAGACCTTTTGCATCAGAGCTGTCTAACAAGCAGCTTGTTAGTTAAATAAGGCTCTCAGTAAAATGTATTCTGACTTGCATTTCCCAAGATGCCCTGTTCTTCAGACCAAGCTCCAAACACCTAGAGGATTCAGCATTTAGTTAAAGTGGAGAAGCAATTCCTTTGGGGTTGCTGCTTTAGCAGAGTGACAGCAGGTAGACAGCTTGGCAGCAGCCTGTACTCTCAGGAGAACAGGAAAAAAGACACTTGTGAGGGGTGATATTCCCCATGCATGTTTTTAAGGTCACATTGGATATGCCCATCTAAGTTCAAGTTATCTTGCTCTAACCAACAACAGCAGGGAGAGGTTCTTGTTTTTCAAAGATTCAACCAAGCAAAGCATCCCATCCATGTCTGTGAATCAAAAGAAAGCCCCAAGCAAAGACAGCAAGTATGCAATGCCTGCCATTGAGAGTACAGAAGAACATACATATAGACATACCAATCCAACACAAAGGACAGTTACGCTGAGCACATGTGCAGGACCAGCTTCATGACAGTCCAGACAGTAGCTTCTATCATCTTGCTTGAAAGATTCAGAAGAGTTCTATATATTATTCAATCGAAAAGATTTCAGAAAAAGACAGATTTTTAAGGAGCAGAACTCAGGTTGAAGGTAGTTTTGATGTGGCAAAAATTTAAGAGCTCAAGTTGCTTCCCCATGGCAGACCAAATACTGGCCAAGTAGGGCTAATTTCAATGGTGATTTGAGGAAGCCAGGGACTCTCTGGAAGAAGAAACAGGGAGGGCACCGTAATGGGAATAAGAAATATCACAGAAAGCAGGACTGTGGCAGTATCAAAGGCAGGCCCTCACCACACATACCTCACTACTCAGCTAGGATCTAACTTTGGAAAAAAAAAAAATGAATTATACAGGCTGCCTTAGATAGAAGAAGCATAATCAAAATAGTTTATATAAATAGGGAAGAGGAACTATATTTTAGTGACTGTGGGGAATCAGGAAAAACAAACCAGATACAAGACTACCATCCACAATGATTAAGAAAATGGAATTTAGAATCTGGGGGTGCACAAAATGGCAGTTGAGCTGAACAAAGTGGCACAACATGCCACACTTCCAAAGAATATATATGAAGGCTTCCTAATGGCCATTTGGAGACGATGTAGCCTGCCTGGGAAAGCAAGTACACTCAAGAGCTTTCTTTTTCAAATGGAGACTTTGCCTAAAGAGTAGATTTTTCCTAAATTTCTGCATGCAGTGTCAGTCAAGATTACTGCAAATTAAAATGAATACTTTAATACTGTCCTGAAGTTTAGACAATTTACACTGACACTGGATGACTGATACTGTTCAAAGATTACAGTAAGTACTAGTAATCCAGGAATAAAAAGACCTAAGAGTTATTCTTGTGAAAAATGGATGACATGGAGTGTGTAAATAATGGGAGCAAATGCAGCAAGATACAGGGAATCTTAGAACATTTAAAGTCTAATATATTACAAAGGGAGTTCAATACTGATAAATGTAGAATAATAAGTTTTATGGGGCTTTATCATATGCTGTAAGTTTGTGTGGATCATAAAATATGAGGAATAAAAAAGTAGGGGAGTTGAAAGACAAGTCTCTGAGCATTATTTATGAGTGATGAAGAGTGAAATGAATGAAAAGAAGAACAGGTAGACAATGTCTTGAATAATGATGACTTTGATGAGTCGTTATCACACAAATCTGTGTGCTTCATAAAACATGAGGAATATTAAGAAGCAGACGAGTCAAAAGACAAGACTACTCAGAATGAGATACAGAACGAAGAAAGAGAGGAATACAAGGGAAATGCACAGAATAATGATAACTTTTATGAGATTTTCACTCACCAGCCTGGATCCTTCATAAATATAAGCCATATAGAAAATAAAAGAACACAGAAAGAAGAGACAGGTCTGTGTGTGTGTCGTAAAATATGAGAAAATAATGCCAACTAGGCTTGACAAAATAAAAACAAAAATAATTGAGCCTAGTACATCCGTAGAAAGACACAATGTCTACATTAATGTGAGCAAATAAAATGAGTGAGTTTGGAATTGTCTTGCCAATGGGGAATCAGCAAGCACCTAGGTAGGTGTTATTGTTTTAAAGGCCACCTTGTTAACTGGTGGAGGGTTGGCAAGGTAATAACTAACCCCCACCAGACTCCCAATGCAGCTACCAGCATTGGGGGCTTAGGAAACAATGCTTAACTAATTTCTAAATTGTTTGGTATCACTACAGTGTCTTCTAGCCCCCTTGGAACCAATCCCTATGTAATTTGCAGGAGATTTTTCTCAGCTTGTTTCCACTCAATCTATACCTACCTTGTCAAAAGTTGTTCTGTAAAGACATCTAAGAGGTTACTGTATAAAACCAGAGATGTTTTATTTTCATTTCTTGTTACATTGGACTTAGAACCTGGGACCAGATCAGTCAGAATTAGATCAAAATCCAGAATTCAATGACTTCAAGTGTCTTCTCTATTAGAACAAATGGGATTTCAAAATGATACAGAAATTGGAAGAATCAAACATGGCAAAACAAGTGCCAATATGCCATTTGCATGCCACTCAGAACCATTATTTACATAATTCATAAAATGGACAGCTCACTGGAAAGAAAGCCACTGATCTATGTCACAGAGCTATGAATGTTGGTCTGAGAGTTCAGAAAATACACAAACACTAATAGCAACAATTACACTCGCTTACCTTTGCATAATACTTAATGGCTTGTAATTTGTGTTAGGGAAGCCCTTACATAGAACAGTATAAACCCTGTTAGTATAACTTATAACCAATTCCTCTGATTGAAACAGAATTTAGTGGTGAGGTTTATTGGCTAAAACATATACAATAAACTTTGGCTGGTAACCACCTGTAGCTTATTCAAAGGTGTTTTTCTTTTTTCAAATGATGTTTGCGGCCATGAGTCTTTACATACTTCCCTTTACTTTCTTATTCTGTTAAAGGAATGTATAATTCCAGGGTAAAATGATTAGGGTTACTCTGAATAGCCATGTTTGTCTGAATAACATGGCCCCCTTAAATCCAAGATTGAGCTGCCCTGGATACCCAGAATCCCACTTGGTTAAAAAAGAAAAAAAAAAAGTGACATTGATGCCCTAGGAAAAATCACCGACCTTGCTCAACCTTCCTCAACTCTGCCAGCTCCAGCTATAAAATTCATGTCCAAGAGCTCAGGGCTGCCAAGACTAGGATTAAACTCTGGTGAAAAAACTGTCCCTTCCTTCCCAGATAACGGCAGACCAGTGAAAAAAAATCTTTGCTTGGGATTTGTCCCAGGGCACTCTTCTTAACTGCCAGCCTCTTGAAATTTGTTACAGCTTGTCAGCCAGGCTAGGGCTGAAAGTCTTGTACATTTTAGTGGACTATGTCCCTGAAAGAGAGACCCATTTAGGGACGAGTTTGATGGAGTTCCATTTTTTAGTAGGGATGAGACTCATTTGTTTAAAGGGAAAGTGTCTTGAAATATTTTATTTAAATTAGGCAAGAAAAGCAGCGTATCATTGTCAGGGATCACATCTCTTTTGCAGACTTTAACTTAAAGTGTACTCAGCTAAATTTGTTTGGTTGGTTGTCTGGTTGTTTTTCCAGAAAAAGGCACTTTGGCAGTGTGTATCAGGAGGCTTAAAAATATTCATACTATATATTTAAATCCATAGAAAATGCACGCAGCAAACTAATACTGCTGATTACCTCTGATGAGAATGCCAGGAAGTAGTAAAGAGGTGGTCAGCAGGGACTTTAGTCTTACCTTACAATATGTTTATGTATTAACTAATGTAATTAACTTTAATTTTGATAACAGAAAAGTATCCTTCCACAACTAGGACTCTCTCCCAAGGAAATAAGAAATGTAAGGCAGAAAAAAATAAAAAAACAGCAAAATGTCCTAAAATCAGTAGTGGGTTAAGCAAGTTATAGGATACTAATTTAAGGGTATATTGTATAATAACAAAATGATATATTAAGGAATTTCTAAATACATTGGACAATATTAGTAATATGTTTTCAACCTTAAAATATCTGGATTGAGAACCATACCAAGTATGATCCTGATTTTGATGGGTTTAAAAAAAAAAGACATCCCCTCCCCAGAAGGTTATTAGTTTTCTATTGGTTCGTGAAATGATTGTTTTCTTTGTTACACTTGACTGTTTTCCAAAGTTTCTACAACTTGACTTCTGGAATCTAGTCTCAACATGCTTTTCTGTTTGCCTTTGGTCTTGTGTTGCAGGCGTGCCTGTGTGATTAGAGGCCAAGTGGTGGCCGTAGATGGAACTCCTCTAGTGGGAGTGAATGTCAGTTTCTTGCACCACAGTGATTATGGGTTTACCATCAGCCGGCAAGATGGAAGGTACGTCAGTATTGTTTCTCATCATTGTAGGGGCCAAATACTGACTTCTGGCCAGGGGTAATACTAGGGCTCAGATGATACAGGCATGGTATGCCCATCTTCAAACTATATCTCAAAAAGTCATTGGTGATATTTATTTCCTCTGTTTCCTAATTAATTCAAATCGAATTCCTCTTCTAATCCTTTTCAAGTCTTCTTGAAACCCAGGCCATGTGAAAAGTTGTCTATCCTTTATCTAATTCCATCTACAAATGCAACTTCAAAGTTCATTGAGTTTATACAAGTGATAAATAAGGAACCATGGAACACATAGGCTATTTTTCCATAGTAACCCCCAAATATTTCAGAAATGAATGCATCCAAAATATTTCCTCCAAAAATACAGAATTCAACCACATGAATTAAGAAGTTTTTAAAATGTGTCCTCCCTAGGCTGCCTATTTAACTACTGGCTGCAACTGATGGACAAGCCTGGCCAGCCTACTTAATTACAATGATTTAACCTGAAGCACCAACCACTAGGCTGCTCTCTAAGTGCTTCTCAAGGTTCTCTAAGGTCTGGGAAGTAAGACCTTGAAGTAAAACCTTCTCAACCTGGAAAATGATTTGCTCATAACAACATTTTTGTTGCTGCCATTTAAACAGACATTGACTCGGAATATTAAATCAATAGGCCCATGTGTCCATCTCCAGCTTGAAGGTACCTATTTATGACTCTCAGGAACACTGTAATAATGGCTTTGAGGCACCCTAGTCTCCAGGTGGCTACCCTCAAAATGTCCTACTCATAACAAGCCACTTCAATAATCACACACCAAAAAAAAAAACAAAAAAAAAACCTGTTGGCTTGGAGCTTTATCACACTGTGAGAAACTATCTCATTTCAAGAACCTACAATCAAACCTTATTAGTCCTAGCCACATCAGAAATGTTAATTGTTCAACTTGGGCTGTGCTGGATTTATTTTTTCAAGACCCTGTCAAGAAAGTGTTTATAAAAAATTAGTTTCGGGGCCGGGCGTGGTGGCTCAAGCCTGTAATCCCAGCACTTTGGGAGGCCGAGGCGGGTGGATCACAAGGTCAAGAAATCGAGACCATCCTGGTCAACATGGTGAAACCCCGTCTCTACTAAAAATACAAAAAATTAGCTGGGCATGGTGGCGCGTGCCTATAATCCCAGCTACTCAGGAGGCTGAGGCAGGAGAATTGCCTGAACCCAGGAGGTGGAGGTTGCGGTGAGCCGAGATCGCGCCATTGCACTCCAGCCTGGGTAACAAGAGTGAAACTCCATCTCAAAAAAAAAAAAAAAAAAAAAAAAAATTAGTTTCAAAAGATAATAACAAAGAGTTTTAGCCTACTTAAGAAAATAAACTGTTCTTAAGGACTTTAGTAAATTATATAAATTACATATAAATTATATTGCTAATTACTAACTAACCATCTCTATATGATAAGCTCAGCAGAACTACTTTGGTAGCACACACATGTATGTACACACATATATGTACATATATGCACACACACACACACACACACATATATATATATAAAAAACTGTATTTCCTTTCAAATATTCTATCATCGGAGTTCTCTATTAATTCAAATGAGTCTTTCTCCCAATTAGATTAAATAATGGAATTTTGGTAGTGAGTGCACTCACCAGTAACTGGTGCTTAAAACTAGCCTCACCCTTGCAGACATCTTCAACCATATGCCATAAATTAAAAAATGGGTTATTTCTTTAAATAGAATATGCCCTTTGAGACATTTGACTTTGACTTCTCATGGAGGCCTGAGAAGCCCTCATTTTCAGCTTTCATACAAAGGTTTCGGTGAATTATTTTATATTCACGCAAGATCCTAAAAGCATCTTGATACCTAAAGAGTCTAAAAATTTTTGTTTCCAGTATATAGCAAACATTAAAGAGAGTGATCTTTGCTGTAATTTTTCTGTCTTTAGTTTTAAATGAAATGCCCCAAGATGCTCCTCAGCTAAGCTCACGGTGAGAACTGAGTTTATATAGATAACAGATGCTAGTCAGAATCAGAATCCCCTCTGGCAGTAACTCCCCTCAGGCTCCATAAAGGTGTAAGCATTCAAAATATAGGCCCCAAATGCCAACCAGATTGTTCCACTGTCATTTCTTGGACATAAAGTGACAGTGTGATGAGAGTTTCCATTTATATGTCTCTGCTAGTTGCTACCTCAGTTTGAGAAAGTGCATTTCAAAAGTAGAAAATCATAAGAAAAACAGACCTGAGGTCAAAAGAGTATAGAAAGACTGAGATTAGCATCTAGATACCTAGTAGACAAAGTGTGGTATGAGAGTTGCTGATAGGGTCCTCCAGTCCGAGTCTGAAACCCTCCAGTCTGCCACAGTGCTTAGAATTCTCACCAGTGGTATCACTGCTTGGGGTGAAGCTATCAGCTCTCTCAAAGTCCCCGTTGAATGAAATATGTCATGTGGGATGTAGAACTATTTACCCCCATTATCAACTACTTGCAAAAGTAAACTGACAGGATTCCCCAAAGAACCAGGAAAGGTCTAGGTCATGGGACCAAAGTAATTTATTCTAAGCAGAAGGAAGGCAGGTGGTGAAAGACTGAGCCCTTTAAAAGTATGAAGAGCTTAGATACTCACGTAGAGAAGGGCCTACTTAGCAGAAAAGAAAAAAGCCTATTCTAAAGGAAAGGTGAATGCTTATGAGTATCTACTGTATGTCAGACACTTTCATGAATGTCATTCCTTTTCCATCCTCACAACCATCTGAGATAAATATCATTATCATCCTCCCCATTTGTTGCATGAGAAAACGTATCCAGAGTAACACAGATAATAAGAATAGAGTTCAAGATTTAAACCCAAGTAACCTAGCTCTTTTCTTCTATGATTTACCACATTCGACTTAGATATATAACCTGTACTCACAAAAGTGTTGAAAGAGAACTATTTGTAAATAGTTCAGGCAACGATAAGCAAAACAAGTGAAGTGACAACATTCTTGGAAGGTTCTTGAGAAGCATTAAAGGTCTCAAGAACTTTGTTCTGAAGATTAGAAGATGAAGAGAGGGTTCCCTTTGATTCTCCTCAAGGCAAAAGTTTGTTCATTTATGGATACCATAAGGCAGAGAGAGAGAAGCATTTTGCATAGGTATCAATACTCTTCCATCTACGGATAGGACTGGTTGGACTTATGTATTGACAACAATCTCCAAACAAATAAACCTTCTCCCCTTGGGTCTTTTATATACACTCTCATATGACTTTACAACCTGTTCTTAATGGCCCATACAAAAGGAGGTGATTTGTGGTAAGAGAAATCCCAAAGAAGTAATCATTTAGAGAGGTTTCTATTTGGCATTGGAAATGGTTTAGATGAATCTCTGGCCACAGTTCCACCTTCCACCTCCATGTCAATTAATGAGTCGGCCAGGCAGTGTTTACTGTGCATAACTGCTAGGTGGAAGGTGAGAAGTATATCAGTCAGGGCTTTCCAGGGAAACAGAATGACATAGATATAGATATTGATATGAATGTATTGAGAGAGGGATTTATTCCCAAGAATTTGCTTATACAATTGTGAGGATTGGCAAGTCTGAAATCCATCAGGCAGGCTAGAAGACTGGAAACTCTCAGGAAAGAGATGCAGTGATCTTAAGGCAGAATTTTTTCCTCCTCACAGAAACAGTTTTGCCCACCCACATTATCAAGGACCATCTCCTTTACTTAAATTCAACTGATTATAGATATTAACCACATCTCCAAAGACCTCCACAGCCATACCTAGATTGGTGTTTCACTAAATAACTCAGAACTATAACCTAGCCAAGTAGAGATATAAAATGAACCACCATAAGATGCCTAGGGGAAGTTCCAAGGAGACCTTAAAAATCAGTATCTGTGGCCAGGCACAGTGGGTCACACCTGTAATTCCAGCACTTAGGGAGGCTAAGGCAAGTGGATTGCCTGAGGTTAGGAGTTTGAGACCAGTCTGGCCCATATGGTCAAACCCCATTTCTACTAAAAATTTAAAAAATTAGCCGGGCATGGTGGCATGTGCCTGTAATCCCAGCTACTTGGGAGGCTGAGACAGGGGAATTGCTTGAACCAGGGAGGTGGAGGTTGCAGTGAGCAGAGATCACGCCACTGCACTCCAGCCTGGGTAACAGAGCGAGACTCCATCTCAAAAAAAAAAAAAAAATCAGTATCTGCTCATGGAAATAATCAAAAGCTGACCTATAGTTGACCTGAACTACAAAAAAGAAAGAAAACATATGGCAAATTTAGTAGGGCAATGGATCTGATTTGAGAAGAAAGATAACATTTGTTGAGTCCCTGCTATATCCTTGAACCTTAAGTCTTTATCTCATTCATTCATTTATAGTAGCCACTAAGAGATTATAGAGGCTTTGTTTTACTAATGAGAAAACTGAGTCTCAGGAAGTTTAAATAACTATCCCAAAGATACAAAATTCACAGGGCAGAGCTGGGATTCAAACCCAGTTATATATGAAACCAAACCCACATTCTTTCTACAAATCAAGATGCCTACCCTGTCTGTGTACTCTTTCTAGAAGTACAGAATAAAAGTTTTGTTTGTTTGTTTGTTTGTTTGAGACGGAATCTTGCTCTGTCACCAGGCTGGAGTGCAGTGGCTCCTGGGTTCAAGCAATTCTGCTGCCTCAGCCTCCCAAGTAGCTGGGACTACAGGCGCACACCACCATGCCCAGCTAATTTTTGTAGTTTTAGTAGAGATAGGTTTTCACCATGTTGGCCAGGATGGTCTTGATCTCTTGACCTCGTGATCCACCCACCTCAGCCTCCCAAAGTACTGGGATTACAGGTGTGAGCCACCGCACCTGGCCAAATAAAAGTTTTTTTTAAAAAAGAGAGAAAATAATTTCCAGGCACCTACGTTCTTTTCTGGATAGTTTATTTAGTTTTCATGTTTGTGTTTGTTTTTTGTTTTTAAATAAATAAGCACTTCAATTTTGAGTCAGGAGTCAAGATTTGGGTGAGGCATATAAACTTGCCCAAGGACACATACTTAAATCCACATAGAAGGTGAACTAGAGGAAAGGTTTCTTGACAAGTAGTGTCAGATTTTCCCTACTATACTTGCCTTAAACTGATCCTGTATTATTATGAATTCAGACCCTCTGTCTTAAACCATAAACGGTTTGAGTTTTCGTTTTTTAGTTCAAACCTAGATTATTTTCTGTAGCTAATGCAGTTCTTCCAATCCTCTTTTTGGAAACTGCCTTAATATTAAGCTACTTCACTGAAAAAGCAGCAATAAAAAACATGGTATTATCCATCCTTTGTTACTGTTCATTTATCTTTATCTGCAAGATTTCTGCAACAAGACACGATTGGTAATACTATAATAAATATAATAAATGTCATATGAAGAGAGTGGTGAGATGTCCATAATTAAGTCTGATTCCCTATCAGAGCTTTTTATCATTGAAAAAGTGTTTTGCTGAAAGATCTTTTTAATGCAGACAATTGCTTACATCTCTCTCTTGTGGATTTAAGTTGCCTTGAATATTAAGGAACATCATATTGCCCTTTATCCATTTTTAACATAAAATGATAATAATTTATCATTATCTTACTTTTTTACATAGGATTTTATGCTTTTCCAATGCTCTCAAGTACATCATCTCAAAGAAATTATACTTAAAAGAGAAGTAAGGTAGAACCATCTAGTGCTGAATGCAATGAAATCTGAATCCGTTCAGCTCCAATGCAATAGACTTGTCATAGACCACATCTAGAGATAGACAGAATTACCTTACAGCAGAGGTAGACTTGCTTTGTCATAGATAGAGAAGGACTTGTTGGTGAAGTTGTGCAGGGTTCATTACAGGCTGTCTTACAAAAAGAAACAGAAATCCCTTGTGGAGCAAACCAGAAATCTTAAATCTGGAGTTCAAGTAGACTAGGAGGCCAAAGAGGGTAGTCAAATGTAGAGGGTTCAGGCATAGCTGAGTTCAAAGAAATTTTCCCTAACAATTGTCCTCTGCTGATATCTTTCTCCAAATGCCATCTCAAAGACATTATCTGGTTTCTGACACTATGTTTGTGACCCTGAACAAGATATTTAACCTTTTGGCTTCTTACTTCTCTTATGTTACATTATGGGATTTTTTTGAAAATGAATAATGCATCATTCTCAAAGATGCTGCTGAATGTTAAATGATCATCTTTCTGTTATCTTTAGCACAAGGGGAACAGCAGTGTCAGAGTTGGCTTTGCAGAAATGCATGTGGTGATTTTGTTTAAGATAGTGTTAAAATTGATTTACAAATTTTGAGGGACTATCAACTGGTGACATGGAATTTCTTCTTAGAAGACTACGAGATAGTAAAAAGAAGCCATCTATGGAATGAACATACTGCTAGAGGGAATTTATAAAATAGACAATATAAGTGGATATAGTTGAGTCTCCCAGAAAAGGAAAGGGTGCTGCAATTAACCCATTTTTTAACTTCAGTTTTTTTTTAATTTTTCATTTGATTGCAACTGTCTTCTGTTTTTTCCTTCTCAGCTTTGACCTTGTAGCCATCGGTGGTATCTCTGTCGTCTTAATCTTCGACCGATCACCTTTCCTGACTGAGAAGAGGACACTCTGGTTGCCTTGGAATCAGTTTATTGTGGTGGAGAAAGTCACCATGCAGAGAGTTGTAGCAGACCCGCCATCCTGTGATATCTCCAACTTTATCAGCCCAAACCCTATTGTGCTTCCTTCACCACTCACATCATTTGGAGGGTCCTGTCCAGAGAGGGGAACTATTGTTCCTGAGCTGCAGGTGGGTATAACAGCCTTTGAATGCATAAAATAATAATATCATGGAGTGGTCAGCAGTGTATAATACCTAAATTCCTTTTCCTATTCTTGTTGCCAGCCTTATAATGTGCTGCCCTGTATTTGTCAAGAGAAGTCTTCAAATGCTTTTCTGGAACGCATTTTTAAGATGATTGGTCAGGGCATTATAACGCTATCTGTGGCCATGGAACAGAGAAAGATATAAGTAGCTTTCATAAGAATTAAACACCAATCTTTGACCTAATAAACTCTGTGCTCTAAAGAACAAAGCTGGCTGGCTTATTATTAATAACAGTACAATCCATGAGCTTGGACTGTTTGTGATTCTGAAATTAAAGCTCCTTAAGAAATCTATTTTTCTTCTATTGTCTAGTTTGTATCCATTGTCATTTTTCTTAGAAGACGTGACAGCTTCTGTTGTCTAGCTGTGTACAGTAAAGGTAGTTTTCAAGCCTGTGCAGTTTTTTTTTAAAAAAAAAAAAGCTTTGCTTCTGAATGTCCAAGCTTTATAGTCAGGAGAAGACATTTTTGAACCTTGATATTTTAACATTCCTGCGAATTATTCTGTATTGAGCATTCAATATTGTCTTTTCAATATTAAACCATTCAAACAGCCATAGTACAATTTCCTCACCACATTATAGAAAAATTTTAATGATAATTAAATGTGGAAGCCACCAAAATGGACTCATAGGTCTTACAGATCCAGAAATCAAGAAGTAAATGGATGCTCCAAGATAGAATTGATCGTTCTTTTATCATAACACCACCCACCAACTCTTAGCAGTGCCCAGAGAATACCAATTAGGAAAGGCTCACTCAAAAATACTGCTCTAGAAGAAAAGCAGTCCAAAGAGTTACCCCTTATCTTTTCTATTGCTTTTTGCTTAGAAAGGAAGAAAAAACAAGACAGTGTTTAATGATTACATTTGATTGGCACATCAATCCCTTCACAGATGTCATTAGGCAGTATGGGTCTTCTGTCAGCACAAGTGTCCAGGTGATCTAGGATTGCATGTTTTCTTAGGAAAATGAACTACTAAGTTGGTGAGTGTTATACTGTCCTTCTCTATTGCACTTCTGTTACCATCTGAGAAGACAGCTGGTGGACAGCTCTGGTACCAAATGGCTAATGTAGAGGAAGAAAAACTGGGCAAAGGTACACAAAAGGGATCGTGTCCTCAGAAACAGGAGAAAGACCAAAAATCCTGGACAATATGAGCTACCGTATGTTTAACAATCAGTCTGCTATGTGCACAAGTTTGGAAAAGTAAGAGGGGACAAGATTCTGAGCTAAAAATGAATGAGAGCATGAAAATATCTACACTATTCACGTCACCTTAGGTGTATTAAATAGAATGGGCTTTTTCTTCAGATGTCTTTTGAAACATGAAAGTCATGGAACACACAATTCAGTTTTAGTTACTACCTTTGGTTATTTAACTTTATCTGATAAGCAAACAAGTAATAGCCGTTAATTAAAGAAGCCAAGTGATATTTTTACTCTGAGACCAATGTTTAGTGTAAAATTTGCAGAGGAATTAGTGGGGGTTATTTGCTTCTTAGTCACAAGTGACACCTTGAAGAAACTTGTTCCCAGCCATTGGTACATCCAGGCACAGAGAAATATGTAAGAAAAATTTGATTAAAAATTTGTCCTCAGGGTCATTTCAAAGCTCCAAGGAAAACAAATTTGATGGCATCAGTAAAGATTAATTCTAGGGAAACTATAATCTTTGTCGTAAAATATCACTTGCTGGGTCTGCTTCTGGAGTTCTTCCTCTTAGAGAGCCTAGCCTGAATAAGGATTACAGCAATGGTTTAATGATATATGACTTAACACCACACAAGATTTTGTGTATGTATATATAAGAAAAAGACCCCTTAGTGGAGCCCATAGTGCTGAATTGCTTGACATTCAGCGGTATGATCTTTTCAATTCCTACTAAGCAGTTTTTTGGAACACGATTGAAAAGCTGAAATTGTTCCTTACACAATCTTTCCTGGCAGAAAAAGAAAAAATAAAAGCAATCCTTAAGGTTGGGTCTTATGTCCATGCAGATTTGGTACAAAATTCAAAACCTGTGATCATACAGTCTCACGAAGATTCAAGAACAAATGCCTTGACATCCTTAGACCTGTTTAAGCTCTCTCCTTTGGCATGTTTCAAAGACAACAAAGCATGCAATATCCTCATCTACCTGTGACCACTGATAAGAGCCTATTTGGCTTCTTTTTTTCTTTCAGGTTGTACAGGAAGAAATCCCCATTCCTTCCAGTTTTGTGAGACTGAGTTACCTGAGCAGTCGCACCCCTGGGTATAAAACCCTGCTTCGGATCCTCCTGACACATTCAACGATTCCTGTAGGGATGATAAAAGTACACCTCACGGTAGCTGTGGAAGGGCGACTCACACAGAAGTGGTTTCCCGCTGCAACTCATCTTGTCTACACATTTTCTTGGAACAAGACGGACATCTATGGACAGAAGGTTTGGGGCCTGGCAGAGGCTTTGGGTATGTTGAACTAATTCTATGTAAATAGCAGTATTGCATGCAGAGAACAGAAAATACTTGTTGCATACTAATTTGTATTTGGAATAATTATTGATTTTCTTCTATTTAAAGAATCTAAGGCATTTTTCATTTAAACACTCCCTTGGGGCCAGTTTTGAGTTCCCTTTTGACACATTTTTGCTTCAAAAAGATTTTAGTTCCCCTTTCATGATGGCTGCATACCAGTGCAATCATGCAATATCTGACTTGTAACTGTCTCCAGAGCTGAATGCTGCCTTCTAAATGTGACCTTTGGTGTGGCATTCTATAGGCCATGTTTTTGGATTTGACATTTAATCTGTCATTTCTACTTACAGACTACAAAATTCTAACTTATAGCCATCTCCACTTATTATCTTTTATGTCTAAGATGGTTAGACTTCATTAACTTGTTACTTCTGCAGGTTAAATAAAAAAAATCATCCTGCCTTCCTCTTCCTTTTGATATTTTGTGATCTCAAGACTTTAAAACCTAGAACCTTATAGATGGCAGGGACCTTAAGAGGTCCTTTGGGCCTATAGTTTTCAGATATTTAATTCTCCGAAACAAATGACATTTTTTAAAAAAATGAGGCAGAGATAGATTTGCCAGTGTTTTATTTTGCCAAGTAAGAATATTTTTATAAGGACTCACTATACTATACTATTCCTACCACTACCATAATTTAATAAATGAGGGATACCTTAATATCAGAAAAAGAAAAAGTAGTCTGTTTTAAGAAATGATGGTAAGCAATCGAATCCTGACATTCAGAGAGAGACTAACACTAAACTTGTTATTTCTCTCACTCTGTAGAAAACAGAGAAAACTTCCTAAGGAACTTGATACAGGTCTGTAGACCTGCAGTTAGGGATCCATTGATCCTTGTACCTTCAGGCAGTAGCTCATGTAAATCGCCTTTGGACAGATGAGAAGAAGATTTTAAAGCTCTCCAAAAGAGACAGACATCCTCCCTTGGAAGTGTCTATCATGGTCATTCCCATAGAGCTGACCTATATTTCTTAGACTACATTATGTCAGTTTTTTTCTTCCCAGAGTAAGAGACGGAGAGAGAGGGAGAGAGAGAGGAGAGAGAGAGAGAGAGAGAGAGAGAGGGAGAAACTAATGACTCTTCTCTGCATAAGAGACCCTCATAGATTTAAATAATTAACTCATCTATCTATCTGTGTTGAACTTTACTGGAATGCAAGGAACATGGACAGGTTCATATTTCCTCAATAAATGGGAAATTATTGCAAAGACATACAAGAAAATAAGAAAGTACAAGAAATCCCATCAGTAGCCTCACAAGCTGTCCTCAAAATCTATGGCCTTGTTCAGGATGCATTGCATTTCTAGAAGGTCAGCATCTGCTCTGTCATCTTAAAAACAGCTCAACTTTTTCCAAGTCCACTGCTTCCCACAGTGGTGACTCAGCCATACATAAGACTGACTTCATCTCTCCTCCTGCCCTACTAACTACCCTCTTCTCTCAGCTCTTCATGTTCTATGATCTGCCACCTTCCTGTGTATCTTGTATTCAGGTTCCTATTAGAGAAAATATTGTATTGTGTCAGCCATTTACTGTGCAGTCTAGAACACTCTTGTAAGACAGAACTTTAACATTAGGCTACCATGAAGGTTGCTGACCAGCCTGCAGAGTCCTCCTCAATCCCTATTCTATGAGTGTAGTGGTTATGAGAACAACTCTGGAGCCAGACTCCTTCCCTGGGTTCAAATCATTCCTTCTCTACTTACGAGCTGTGTGACATTGGGTAAATTACTTAATCTCCAAATGCCACAGTTTCTCCATCTGTAAAGTGAGTATCATAAATATTATGTTACTCATAGGTTTGTTATGATATTATGATTAAATGAGGTGAGTAACATAAAGTGCTTGGCACATCGTAAGCGCTCAACACATGTCAGTTGCTGGTATTGCTTTTATTCAGTTTTGTGGTGGCCAGGGTACTGTGATCACATAGTATAAAGCATGGAGTCTATGCAGGTATTTGTTGCCTCAGCTTCTCTAAGAAGGGTGTTGTGAGTATAACAGACACTTTGTGCTTATTCTCCATTTGCCGTCCCTGCCACCCACCCCCCACAAACACACACGCATAATCTTTCTATCCTTCTCTGTGTTGAGAGGCTGGCTTCCATGGACTGCATTCCCTGAATGCCTTTGCCCTTTAACTTCCCACTTGATTTGGTCAATGAGTGGCACCATCTGGAGACTCTAGAAAGAGAACAAGGTCAGGGTACTTATCCCTCTCCCTGCTTTCCTGCAGACTACATTAGACAATAGCAGCTCCTGTCTAGTAGCCCCTCCTCCAAATCCCCATGCTGTCTCTTGCCTTCTGTGTCATCATTCCCTCCTCTTCCCCCTACAAGTCCAGAAGGTTTAACCAGTTATGCCAGTGCTTAGGTGGCTCTCCCTTCCTTGATAATTCTCTTACCTCTGCCCATGCCTTAATTCGAACTCTCTGTGGTGAACATTTACAAGCGTGACATATCATTCCTGCTGAAAACCTCACTAAATCATACTGAAGGCCTCAAATTCCCTTCTCCATATTATCCTACAGCAATTGCTTCCCTAGGCAGACAATCCAAGATTCCTCTTTTTTCTATAGGTCCTCATTTTCTAATTCTTTTATTTATTTTTAAAGTTTTATTTTAGGTTCAGGGATATGTGCGTAGGCTTGTTATATAGGTAAGTTCGTGTCACAGGGTTTGTTTTACAAATTATGTTGCCACCTATCTACTAAGCCTACTACCCAGTAGTCACTTTTTCTGATCCTCTCCCTTCTCCCACCCTCCACCCTCAAGTAGGCCCCAGTGTCTTTTGTTCCCTTCTTTGTGTCCATGAGTTATCATCACTTAGCTCCATGTTGAGAACATGCAGTATTTGGTTTTCTGTTCCTGCATTAGTTTGTTAAGGATGATAGTCTCCAGCTTCATCCATGTCCCCACAAAAGACAGCATGTCATTCTTTTTTATGGCTGTATGGTATTCCGTGGTGTATAAGTACCACATCTTTTTTATCCACCCTGTCATTGATGGGCATTTAGGGTGATTTCATGTCTTTGCTATTGTGAATAGTGCTGCAATGAACATTTGTGTACATGTGTCTTTATGGTAGAGTGGTTTATATTCCTACCCAAAGAATGGGATTTCTGGGTCAAATGGCAATTCTGTTTTTAGATCTTTGAGGAATTGACATACCACTTTCCACAATGGCTGAACTAATTAACGCTCTCACCAACAGTGTTGAATTGTTCTCTTTTCTCTACAACCTCGCCAGCATCTATTATTTTTTGACTTTTTTAAAATTTGCATTTCTCTAATGATCAGTAATACTGAATTTTTTTATATGCTGTTGGCCATATATATGTTTTCTTTTTAAAAGTGTCCGTTCATGCCCTTTGCCCACTTTTTAATAGGTTGTCCATTTTTTTCTTATTAATTTGTTTAAGCTCCTTGTAGATGCTGGATATTAGACCTTTGTCAGGTACATAGTTTACAAATATTTTCTCCTATTCTGTAGGTTGTCTTTTTACTCTGTTGATAGTTCCTTTTGCTGTGCATAAGCTCTTAAATTTTATTAGATCCCATTTGTCAATTTTTGCTTTTGTTGTGATTGCTTTTGGTGTCTTCCTCATGAAATCTTTGCCCGTTTCTGTGTCCCAAATGGTATTCCAGGGTTTTTATAGTTTTGGGTTTTACATTTAAGTCTTTAATCCATCTTCAGTTGATTTGTGTATATGGTATACGTAAGGGGTCCAGTTTCAGTCTCCTGTATATGGGTAGCCAGTTATTGCAGCACCATTTATTGAATAGGGAGCCCTTTCCCCATTGCTTGTTTTTGTCAGCTTTGTTGAAGATCAGATGGTTGTAGATGTATGACCTTATTTCCGGGCTCTCTATTCTGTTCCATTGGTCCGTGTACTGTTTTTATACCAGTACCATGTTGTTTTGGTTACTGTCGCCCTGTAGTATAGTTTGAAGTTGAGTAATGTGATGCCTCCATCATTTTTCCTTTTTGCTTAGGATCACCTTAGCTATTCGGGCTTTTTGTTGGCTTCCATATGAATTTTAGATCTTTTTTTTCTAATTCTGTAAAGAATGTCATTGGTAGTTTGAATAGAAATAGCATTGAATCTGTAAATTGCTTTGGGCAGTATGGCCATTTTTATGATATTGATGCTTCTTATCCATGAGCATGGAATGTTTTTCTGTTTGTTTGTGTTATCTCAGATTTATCTGAGCAGTGTTGTAATTCTCTTTGAGAGATTTTTCACCTCCCTGATGAACTGTATTCTTAGGTATTTTATTCTTCTTGTGGGAATTGTGAATGGGAGTGTGTTCGTGATTTGGCTCTCAACTTGGCTGTTGTTGGTATGTAGGAATGTTAGTGATTTTCATATATTGATTTTGTATCCCGAAACTTTGCTGAAGTTATCAGTTGAAGGACCTTTGAGGCCAAGTCTGTGGGAATTTCTAGATATAGAACCATGTTATTTGCCAAGAGGATAGTTTGACTTCCTGTCTTCCTATTTGGATGTCCTTTATTTCTTTTTCTTGCTGTATTGTGCTAGCCAGGACGTCCAATACTATGTTGAATAGGATCGATGACAGAGGGCATCCTTGTTATGTGCCAGTTTTCAAGAAGAATGCTTCCAGCTTTTGCCCATTCACTATGATGTTGGCTGTGGGTTTGTCATAGGTGTGTCTTATTATTTTGAGCTATATTCCATCAATACCTAGTTTATTGAGAGTTTTTAACATGAATTGGTATTGAATTTTATCAAAGCCTTTTATGCATCTATTGAGATAATCAAGTGGTTTTTTTCTTTAGTTCCATTTACATGATGAATCGTATTTATTGATTTGCCTAGGTTGAACAAACCTTATATCCTAGGGATGAAGCATACTTGATCATAGTGGATTAGCTTTTTGAGTGCTGCTGGATTAAGTTTCCAAGTATTTCTTTAAGGATTTTTGCATCAATGTTTATCAGGGATATTGCCCTGAAGTTTTCTTTTCTGTTGTGTCTCTGCCAGGTTTTAGTATCAGGATGATGGTGTTGGCCTCATAGAATGAGTTGGGGAGGAGTCCCTGCTTCTCAATTTTCTGGAATATTTCCAGTGGGAATGGTACCAGCTCTTCTTTGTACATCTGCTAGAATTTGGCTGTGAATTCACCTGGTCCTGGGTTGTGTTTTGTTTTGTTTTTTGTTTTTTGTTTTTTTGATTGGTAGGCTATTTATTACTGATTCTTCAGAGCTCATCATTGTCTGTTTGGGAAATCAATTTCTTCCTGGTTCAGTCTTGAAAGGATGTATATGTCCACGAATTTATTAATCTCTTCTAGGTGTTCATAGTGTTTCTGATGGTTATTTACATTTCTGTGGAGTCAGTGGTAACATCCCCTTTGTTGTTTCTAGTTGTGTTTGTTTGGATCTTCTCTGTTTTCTTCTTTATTAGTCTAGCTAGAGGCCTATCTATCTTACTAATTTTTCAAAAAACCAACACCTGAATTGGTTGAACTTTTAGATGGTTTTTTTATATTTTCTAATTCTTTATGACCTTCCTTAGACACCAGCTGGGTTTTGAAGGGGTTGTTTTTGTTTTTGTTTTTTGCTTCTTTTCTTAAATTGTGACACTTAGAAATTTACCCAGTCCTCTCATGAAGAGCTGACCAATATAGTATCTAGTAGTCATTTCTTGCTAGGGTTCACATAAATGCAGCTCAACTTGATTTTTTTAATAACAGGCTTATTGAGGTATAATTCATTGACCATAAAGTTCACTCACTTAAAGTGTACAATTCATTGGTTTTTAGTATTTTCACAAGGTTGTACAACTGTCATCGATATCTAATTCCAGAATATTTTCATCATCACTCCACAAAGTGACCCTGTACACATTAGCAGTCACTCCCCACTCCTCCCTCCCCCGAGTCTTGGCATCCACTAATCTCCATTTTGTCTGTATGGATTTATCTATTCTTGATATTTGAAACACATGGATTCATACAATATATGGTCTTTTGTGTCTGGCTTGTTTTACTTGGCATAATGTTTTTTCAAAAGATCCATTTTCTGACAATGGTAAAACATCTGAACCGTTGGTAGAACAAAATTGGAGAATCTACTACTCTGAGGATGGATTGTGAGCTCCATAAGAACATAATAGATAATAAATAGTTCAGGTGATAAATGAATGGAAACAGAAGGGATCAAATATGCAACCATTGAGCTGATACCTTAATATTTATGATTAATCTAAATAAACAAACAAAGAAGGAAACGTATATTTGTACTCCTGGAGATATTTTGTAATCACTTAACTGATATGGGAAGAAATAGACTGAATTTTGCAGCAGCAACAGTGCTATACCTGACACTTTACAGATTTGCTTCAAATTCAGAAATACTAATATAGCTATTTGGTAGGCAGAGTAATAGCCACCCACACAAAGATTTCCATCCTTGGAAACTATGAATATATTATGTTGTCTGCCAAAAGATAATTAAGGTTACAGATGAAATTAAGACTGTTAGCTTCTGATTTGAGATTGGAGATTACCCTGGTCTATCTGGGTAGGCCCAATTTGTCATAAGGGTCCTTATAAGCAGAGAAGGGAGCAGAAGGGGAGGTCAGAGTTACGTAAGAATACAACTATGGAAGAAAGAAACAGAGAGTTGCAACATTGCTGGTTTTGAAGATGAGGAAAGAGAGCCACAAACAAAGGAATGCAAACAGCTACTAGAAGCAGGAAAAGGCAAAGAAATGGATTTTCCCTTAGAGCCTCTGGAAAGGAATTCAGCCCCGCAGACACCTTGATTTTTGCTCAGTGAGACCCATTTGAGAATTCTGACCTCCATAACTGTAAGATAAGAAATGTTTCTGGCCGGGCGCGGTGGCTCAAGCCTGTAATCCCAGCACTGTGGGAGGCCGAGGCGGGTGGATCACGAGGTCAAGAGATCGAGACCATCCTGGTCAACATGGTGAAACCCCGTGTCTACTAAAAATACAAAAAAAAAAAATTAGCTGGGCATGGTGGCGCGTGCCTGTAATCCCAGCGACTCAGGAGGCTGGGGCAGGAGAATTGCCTGAACCCGGGAGGCGGAGGTTGCGGTGAGCCGAGATCGCGCCATTGCACTCCAGCCTGGGTAACAAGAGTGAAACTCCGTCTCAAAAAAAAAAAAAAAAAGAAATGTTTCTGTTTAAAGCCTTTACGTTTTTGGTAATTTGTTACACCAGAGATTGGAAACTAATATAAGCCATGACCGGCATTCATACAGTCCAGTTATAGCAAGGATTTTGGTTAAAACAGTGACTAGAAAGGCCTCTCACTCTTTTTCCTCCCTTGCCAGTTTAATATGAATCTCTGGCCCACTCACTTCTGGGTGATGGAGAAAGAAGGGTTCAGGTTTAAACAGGCTGAATTTAAAGTGATGGTGAACATCTAAATTACTTTGAAATGTGAAACTCTTGTTTTCCACATAGCTCAGCTGTGGGGAATTGGTGTAATCTCTAAGGGCTAGAATAACACAAGAGAAGAATAGAGTGTCGAGGGATAGCAAAAATGAGAAAAGGCGTGCTTGACAGCCTAGGATATACCACAGTTTTTTGTAAGGAAACAGACTTTGCAGCTGAGGGAATAATACCAGGGGGAATAAATTATAAACAGGGATTGTGTGAACTCCTTCCTTGGAGAAGTATCAATGGTAACTGATAAGATTGATTTATCCCAGTACAATATTGATCAAGCGGAAGAAGAGTAAAATCACCCCCAGGGTTGCAGTATAAAAGCCACAATCACTAGTTCATTCAGCTTAAAGATTTTGTTGTCTGATACACAGACAAGCCTCCCCTGCTAAAAACTCCATGTGAGCATTCGAAATAATTTGGCCTTAGTGCTTTATTCTCTGACTCTAAATAAAGTACGCCGTCTGGAAATCATTGTATTTTATTTAGTTTCTTTCCCAACTCTGCTACTTGCAAAACAATGTAAAAAAATCATTACTGTTAAGTTCATAGGGCTGTTAAAATTCTAGAGATGGCTTATCTAATTTGACAAACTGGCTTGTTCAGGGGCTCTGATCTGCATCCATTATGTGAATTTTGTCTAAATAATTCCTGATGTCCGCCTGTGTCTGCATACATTATCAATATGTAATAATGCATTATGCCTCGTCTTTATTTTAATTAAATTAAATTGCAGCAGTTTGGAGTCCTGGAAGTTCAGGAAATCAGCCATCCACTGTTAGTAGCTCTGCTATAAACAATTCTATTTTTCTTCAAGGTTATTGGCAACAACAATTGCATAATTATTTAGTACAGTAGTTTGGCAACAAAGAGTGGTGTTTCTGGGAGAACTAGACTTCCTAAAGGTTCACGACACATAGGAGTCTGTCTAAATTGTGTTAGAGAGAAACAAGGGAACATTAATAGTAATAGGTGCTAAGCTATGGTTGCTTTGTGCACACAAAACATTCCTGAGAACGATGCTTTAGTGTTCATAAATTTCCCTTCAGTAAAACCTAAGCAGGTTGGGCAGCCACAAAAATAGCATCCACTGAATATTTTAATAATAAATGGGTAGTGCTTTACAATTTGCAAAGTACTTTCACATGCATTATCTCATTTTAATGCTTATAACATTCCTGCCTGGTAGGCATGGCAGAATTAGTATGATCTTCATGTTGCAGAGGGAAAACTGAGGGTCAGAAAGAAAAAGTGACTGGCCTAGAGTCCTGTATGGGGATTCAAACTCGGGTCTCCCAGTCCTTAGTTCTGTATGCCTTTCACTGCTGCCTCTCCTCACTAAAGTGACCAGCCCACCTTACTGAGTACCCAATTCAACGCCCCAGTGGTTTTCTGTCAGAGAAGCTAGCAGAGATAATAATCTTTCATCATTTCTCTCCATCATGAATTCATAATCGTTAAATGAGAGCAGGGCCATTTTATCCATTCAACTTTATAGGCACAGTGCCAAGGAGATGAGTTTTTCAAGGACCTACAAAATGTTTGCTACCTAAAAAACAAGTTTATTGTCACTAGAAGATGAAAAGGAAATCTGAAAATCAACATTAATAAATGTTTAAATAAGTGTCAGAAAAATGGAGCATCATGTCAGCTTGTGAACTACAACTCAATTTTTGTGCTTACTTATGAAATATGTCTAAGGTGGGATATGAGTTGTATACATTTTCATATGTCTTATAAGATGTAAGATAGGACCACCAAAAGTAAGAGTTCCTACCAAGGTTTTCAAATGGCCTTCACTAATACTTTCATAAGCAAGTGGTCTTGTGCCCATTTCAAACTGCTGGTCAACACCCATTAGTAGATTGTGAAATCTATTTGGTGAGTCAACCAGCACTTTTGTTTTAAAAAAATTGAATAGAATATGATAGAATATAATAGAACCAAAATGAACAGAACAGAATAAAATAGAACATATCAGAATGTGATGCTATAAAGAGTGTCTTGGAAAACTTTGTTTTGTGTGTGTGTGTGTGTGAGTGCGTGTGTGTGCGTGCGTGCGTGTGTGTGTGTGTATCTCCCTATGTGGATGCTGGGTCACAATTAACAAATCATGTTTCTCATCATGACTTTCAGATATGAAAGTTTGAAAGCCATTGGTAAGATGATAAGCCCAGAAACACAAAAATTAAATGATTTATCAAGCCATGTTACTTACTTTCCAGATCAGCATTTATGACTGTTCTTGCCTTCTGGTCCCCTCTACCAACCCATATCAGAAGGGACTACGAAGGTATCCCTTCAACATTGGGTTACCACATAATTTATCATTCAAACCAGTTGCCTTTGAGGGTGAAAGGAGATACTGGTAATAATTACGTCAAGAAAACAACATAACCAAGCACCGTTTGGGGCCATTTGGGTTACATGGCTCTTCTACTTCAGGGCTATCCCTAGCTTCCAGTCCTTATCTCTTAAATTCTGAACAAATAAAAAGTTATTTATTTAGCACTACTGAATTGTGGTTCTTTCTCCTTAATAGCTGTTATCTAGCATAGTAGATGAAAGCATTTGTCTATGAGTTTCTGGATTTGAGCTCTGGCTCTGCCATTTACTAGCCATGTGACCTTGGACTTAACAACTTCATTTCTTTGAGTCTCTATGATATAATCTATCAAACTGCAGTAAATATAGTTTCCTCATGAGTTTTTGAGTCTTCAAATTAGGTCATATGCACAAAAACATATGTAACTGTTTCGTATTATACAAACATAATGCATATTATTTTGTGGTAATTATTAGGGTGACCATTGGTAAAAATTCCAGAAAGTAGGTAATCCTTCAAGGTATGGCTTCTCTCCCGTGAAAAATTATCCTGCCCTGTATAACACTCACCATATCTCCAGCGCTTCTCAGATCACCTGCCTGGCACGTCGAGCAGCTTAGTGAAGATTTGCTGCGTCATTAAATAACAGCACTTCACTTTCCATTACAATATTGAAACCCTCTTAATCAATCACATTGTTTCAAATGATAGCCAGTCCATTTTCAAGGTGAGTCTATTTCCAAAACCTCTCCCTCCCCCAAAAATATGCCTAAATACTGCTAAGGGATAGTAATCTTATAATTTTTCACTGGGTAGGGACAGGGAGGGTTGTTGTTCTTCACTTGTTTTTGATTGCACTGGAGAGAAACTAACCCTCTAGCCACCCTGACCTTTAAATCTCTCAGAGCTACCAAGTCTCAAGGCCTTACACACATGCCACTGTCTCTGCTTAGAATGCCTTTCCCTATAAAGGTAAACCCCTTCTTGATAAAGAGGCTTTTCCTTGCCTCCCCAGTCCAACATAAAATTTCCTGGTTACGTTCTCTCATAATGCTCAGCATTTTCTCATCATAACATTTATGACAATTTGTGTGTGTGTGTTTACGTTGTTTGTTTTACTTTTATGTTTGTTCTTCCCACCAGAATATAACCTCCACTGGGGGGAGGGATGCTGTCTTGTTCAACCTCATATTCCCAGTGCCCCACAAACTGCCTGTCAACAAGAGGTACCCATGAAATATTGCGTATTTGTTGAATGACTGAACAAAGAAATGAATAAGGACAGAGACTCAGGGTGACCCCTTAGCCTTGCCTATATAATGGGATGGTGGGTCTGCCCAGAGAGAGGAGGACAGTGCCTAGGTACACAAAGGCACTCACAAATGTTATACAAGAGCCAGTATATCACCCTGTCTTTGGGGGCATATAGGTTATCCGTGTTGGCTTTTATACAACTAGGCTTGGACAAAGCAGCCAGAAAAAAAAATCTCATAATATTAGGTTTTAATGTATAGAACCTCTTGGCAAAAGTGTTGCATAGCTGTCTGACTTCTGGATTCTTTTAATTTCCTACCTTTCTCTTCATTCAGCTACCTCACTCTTACACTATCATGTTTAACCCTTATCTCTGTAAATAGGTAGGGCAAAGATCTTAAGTAAGGGATTGCCAAATCAAATCCAGAGATTCATTGAAAGGATAATACATCATGTCCAGGTAAAGTTTATTTTAGGGCAAGAAAGATGGTTCAACATTGGGAAATCTGTTGCTATAATTCACTGTCTTAACAGATTAAAGGGGAAACCATGTGAATATGTCTGTAAGTGCAAAAAAGACACTTGATGAAAATTTAACACCTGATTCTGACACTCTTAGTAAGCTAGGAATAATAAACAAAGCATTTCAGGCCACTGGGCAGTGTGTCAAATTGAGGAGCCTCTGGTCTCATCTTATCCTACAATAAATCACTAGAGAATAGGGAAAGATAGAAGACTCTCGGAGAGCAGGTACTCATTTTAAATAGATAGCATTTTAGCTACATTGTCTTGGTCGGTTGTTGCCATGGCCCTCATTTGGTTCTTTAGGTCTTTTGTCTTTGTTGTTGCTTTTGTTTTTGCATTAATCTTGTATTTTAAAAGAATGGAAAATATTTAGGTTTTCATCTTGTTAGGTACCTTTTAAATATCATGAAATTATTTTTAGATGTTCCCTGAGTTCATGAAGGTAACATGTAAATTTCTCACATTGACTATCAGACTACCTTTAATTATATATTGCCTTCATAAATGCAACCATTATAAATTCTGAAACCTTAGCCTGAAGCTGTTGAAAGTCATCTGCTTAACCTTGTCATATTTCACACATCAGCTTCATTGCATGGCACCTTTACTTTGGCTACTTAATGTCAATCTCCTATCCTAGCCCTTATAAATGAATGTCACAGTAACTAAACTAGGTAAGAGGAGCAGCGCGACCCTCAGCCTTCTTGCCATCCCCATGTCATATAAATGCTGCTGCTCTGATAAGTAGAATGAACATTCAGTTATTTTTCCAATGTCAAATGGCTTTGGAGGAACAAGCTACAATCTTTACCCAGTCTTCTTTACAAGCCAGTGTAATATTTGCAAGATGACTAACAGTGAAGTCAGAGGAGCAATCCTGTGACCAGAGGATAGAATCCTCTGCAAAAGTAACAAGACTATCTCGACAATCAGAGACTCTTGGTTAAGGAACATTCCGTTAATATCTCTGTGTAGAGGTGAAGGAGAGAATACAAAAAGGCAGAAATCCAGATGGAATTAGGGAAGTCACAAGGGAGGTGATCACATGGCTCAGAGGAAGTATTATTCCGTAATAATCACTCTCAACTGCCTTCCCAATATATGTGCGCCAGCACGAACCCATTATGCTAGTCCCTGGGAAGTATAGTCCAGGACCCCTTATCCACTTATCCCTGCTCACTGCCAGTCTAGTCTACTTTCTACAGCTTCTCTGAGATGTTGATGATTTTTTTTCCTTTTCTGTTATACTTGTCTTCCTAGTCCCCACCCTAGAGTGCCAGAGACTGAATCTGTACCATGCTGTGTTGATGAACAGACATGATAAGCAACAGGCCGCCTGGGACATGGTAGTGGTCCACTGTGCTTATTTAGCTGAGGTTTAGCTGTCATACTGTCAGGCAGAGTATGGTGTCAAGACAGCATTTTCAGTGCCAGCTCCAATATAACCATTTTTTCCTATATTTAATTATAGGGAAAAAAATAGGCATTTAGTGCATTATAGTCTGCTTCCATGAGAGAAAGTCTAGGATTAGTTGCTACTGTATTTGCTAGTTCTTGTGAGTTTGGAGAGAAGCAACTCCATGGGGTGAAATATTTGCCCTCTCATAAGCTGATTGCAAGTTCCAGGATTATGTTAATGTTGGCTGCTGTCAGAAAGAAACTTTGCCTTGTTACCCTGAGCAAGGAGCCACATATGAAAATACCCCAACACACAGCTATTCTCATTAAAGTCAGCTGGAAATTTTGGACAAGTCTTACATATAAATTACAACTTCATTAGCTCATAGAGCTTTCTTGGGAGGAAGTAAATCTAATAAAAATTAGAGGGAACTTACTAAGTGGTTGCCTTGTTGCTATTTGCTGTGACTGGGGAAAAAAAGTAATATAATTGTGGGGTTTGCAGCCAATGCACTTTTTTGTTGTGGACTGGAGAGCAATTCACAGAGCAGATAGGAGGAGGTGAAGAGAGTACGTATGTCTCATTACCACTGCATTGAGAACTCCTTAATTGATGCTTTATGTAAGCATTTCCTGCTGCAGAGTTGGGAGGATCTTTAACTGTTACTGAGAGAGAAAAAGCAGGCTCCAATCCACCATCACAGGTCACCAGGGCACACTACTTATTTGCAAAACTGCAATCACCTTCCGGAGAAGGGATTCTAGGAGAGCTCACCAGACTTACAATGTACAGAAGGCAGATCCAGTAATTGCCAGGAGTACTGTGGGGAAGGAGATGATGGCTTTAAGGGAACTTGTAATTATTGTCATTGTGATTATTTATTAATCAAGACTTTTAAATGTTGGCAGCAGAAGCAGAAACTGTGTTATCCCACACACCAACATGGCCCTCAGTGTGCTTGCTAACCACCTGATTTTTTCAGCATAAGATTCTATTTGGCTTTTGAGTTTGATCCTAAACAGAAGTTATCAAATGTAATCTAGAAAGAATACAATTTAGAGTGTTAGTGCTAAAGAGGGATTAAAAGGATTGTCTACTATAGTGGTCTTTGAGCTGAGATCTTTATTTGGACTTCAGAAAGTCAGTGAACTCCCTAGAGTTATATACAAAATTGCGTATGCATGTGCATTTTTCTAGGAAGAATGTCCATAACTTTCATTAGACTCACAACAATGTGCTCCCCGAACCAAAAGAGCCTATGAACCACCAATTCTAGTCACTCCCTCCCCACTATGCTACCAGTAAAAAGCACAACTCCAGAGATGGAGAATAACTTGCCTGAGCCTACACAACTGGTTGATGATAGATCTGAGAGTTAAAGTCTTTTCTGACTCTTGGTCTAAAACCAACTCTTTGCACTTTGCCAGAATTGTTTTAGCAAGTAGAGGGGCTGTATGAGATATCAGGGAGAGTGTAGACAGTATTGAATTGTACCATAAGTGTAACTTGATCTAGATTACCTTTGAGATCCCTTTCCCCCCAAGAGTCTATTTCCACCCACCTTAATAGAGAACAGCATTGGCAGAGATGATTAGTTCCCCTCCATCCCAGTACATTGACCTCCATTGCTAACAATGCTTGGTTTAGGATAATATTAAAATGAGTTTGCATTTCATGAGTCTTACCAGCTGATGGCTGATAGAAGGGCATCCCCACCAGGAATGGCTACATAATTTGCAGGGCCTAGTGAAATGAAAATGAAAATACAGAACCTTTTGTTTAAAAAGTATTACAAATTTCAAAACAGTGACTGAAGAGCATTAAACCAAGTGTGGGGCCCTCCTAAGCATGGGTCATACCCATGAAGATGGCCCTGATCCCTGTTATAAGTTTTGGTAGAGGGGAGGACAAAGAGAAGCCAGCCTGCAATTTAAAATTGGCTACAAATTATCCACGAAGTCAGAGAGTTGGGTTTTTGTGATTACAGGGACTTTTTGGCTTATCTGTGAATGTGCTCACACACACATGCACATGAACATGCACACACAAATCAGTTTGACTAAAATTACTATCGTTTCCCTTCACCTAATGGCAAAAACCAAAACTAGATGGCTTTATCTTTTCATTTTTGGGCTTATGGTTCTGGCATTACTTAAGCACCCATTTTCATTTCCAGTTTTCATATCCAAATGACAAAGGAAGGACTCAGCTCTTCAGGGGCATCTAAAGAGTCAGGTAGAGGCAGATACTCAAAAGCAATGGTAGACCACAGACCAACCAGGGCTATTTTAAGCTGCCAGAAAGGGGGAAAGCAGCTTCAGGATATGCAGTATAATGAGCCAGTGTTCTCAGGCTTAGAACGTTATGAGGATAGAAAGCAATGTAAATTTAAGAACCAGAAATCTGGGATTCCAACAGGTAAACAGATTTACCAAGAGGGAAGATGGCTAGGACTTGGTATACTTGAGCTATACATAGTTCAGTAGAGCAAAGACACTCAAGCTACCACTTTCTGCATTTCCCATTTCAATGGCATACCAGGGTTCCAAGTTTAATGCACAACATCTGCGCTGCACAGGAGTCGAAGCCAAATGTTGGGTGATGTCCCATTGGTTAGTTACATGCAGAAACCAAAACATAATGCACACAAAGTGGAATTTACACTTGCAGCACTCTAAGCAAACTTAGTCTTCTCAGTAAACCAAAAGCCAGTTAGCACAGGAAAACATAAATTGGGCAAATCAATTTTTATTAGATTCATATGTAGTTGGTTGCTGCATAAGTGGCCTAGTACTCCAAAGGCAGCTTCCTGAGTGCATTTTTCACTATAGTGATTAAAAAAAAAAAAAAAAAAAAAAAAAAAGGCAGTCATACCTGCACTTCTCCCACAACGGTAGAGAGAAATTATACTACCACAGCTTAATGCTACATAAAGCGTCTCTCTTCAGTTTTATAGCACAGCCTCCAACCTGAAAGCCCAAAACGAAGCTTAATGTCCATAAATATATGGCACCAACCTAATAAGAGCATTTATTTACTCAATCCTTCATATATTTATCCACTTTGAATGACCAGTGCTGTGCTAGGTACAATGTTGTACCGTGCTAGGTGAAAGAAATTTGCAGTCAAATTTCAACTCTCATCAGAATTCAGTAGCCAATGTAATATCCACAGAATTGTCAACTAGTATAAACATGAAGCAAATAGTTTACAGTTTTCTAATGTGCTGTTAACTCTTTGTTTGCAGTATCTGTGGGATATGAATATGAAACGTGCCCTGACGTTATTCTCTGGGAGCAAAGGACAGTAGTTTTACAAGGTTTTGAGATGGATGCTTCTAACCTAGGCGGCTGGTCTTTGAATAAGCATCACATTTTGAATCCTCAAAGTGGTAAGTAGCTTTTTAAATTTTTATTAATACCATTTTGCTAATGCTGTATAATACATATTCATTGCAGAAAATTTGGAAAGTATAAGATAAAAATTACTTGTAAGAATACTACTTAGAGATGACCACATTAGTACATTTCCTTTCAAACATAATAGTTCTATTTTGAATTACTGTTAGTGTGATGAGAATCAGAACACTCTCATCTTCAATCTATCCCTTCTTTGGACCACTCTCCCTGCTGTCCTCCTAGTTTGCAATTTAAAAGTTAAATTAATCAGGAGAAGGGCGGAGAGGAGGCCTCTGAGCTTATGCTTTTCCCAGACAAACTGAGTTTGCTACCCTGGTTATAGCTCATTCGTCCAAGTTCCTCTACCTCCTGGTTCATCTTAGCAGGAAAGCAGTCATTGGTGTTTGCATACAGCTTTCCTTTGAACATCTACTGTGGAATCACATCTCTTTTCATCTAAAGAGACAGATTCTCAACAAGTATAGTAGGACATGTACATTGGGTTATTTTTCCAGAATTGGGGATCAGAATGTACTGAGGCCCCTACACGCTTCCATCCAGCCATCCTTGTATCCATCCTAACTTTGTGGAACAGGTGGCTAAGGCCAGACAATCTTACAAGGCCATGAACTGACCAAAGCTAAGAAATCCATTTTATAATCACATCCATGATATCACTTCATTTGTACCATAGTCAGATCAGCTATGTCAACCAGCCCCACAAGCTGGGAAATTTTGAATGGAAAAGCTAACCAGATTTGCTTTAATCATAGAAAGAGACAACCTATTGTAGTCCCAGTGTGGGACCCTGAAGGTGAATGAGTCTATTGCTGTATGCCCCCATTATACCTCTGTCCCCTCCTTCAAGAAAGAATCGGAATTCCATATCAAACTGTTTTTTTTTTAAGAGCAAAGATTCAGGCTGAGATATAAAATGTCAACTTTTTTTTCTGTTGTCAAAAGGAGAGCCACAGTTTTAAAAGTACAAAAACGAAAGGGCAGATGCCACTTATTAAATTATTAGGTTTTTTGTTTTGATTTGAAAGAGTATGACATTTTAAGCAGCCGTTTCTTTTCCACTCACTTTTATTGGCTTGTATGGATTGTCTCTTTCAAATGCCTGTCATTGACATTAAACACAAAGTGGGAAATGACCTCAATCGAGCCAGCCCCCAGCTGTGTGCTCCCAGTCCTGTATCCTCTTACCATTTGCTTCACACAGACTTGAAACGTTCAGAGCAGAAGGGAGTCATTCAGAAAGTTGGCTTTGCGGGGCCCCCTGATTTCCACAAATGTGTTTTCTCCACCCCTAATTCACCAGTAATTAGTTTTTAGGTAATAGGCATCAAGTTATTTCTGAGAATTTTTAACAGTTTTATTGAAGTGTAATTTATACATCATAAAATTTACCCGTTATAAGTGTACACTTCAGGGATTTTTCATAAATTTGTAGTTGTGCAACCATCACCACAACCCAGTTTTAGAATATTTTTATCACCCCCAAAAGATCTCTTGTGCTCATTCACAGCCCCAGTAAATCTGCTTTGTGTTTCTACCTTTCTGAGAAATTTATTCCGAGAAAGAAGCCTTCCTTTGGATAGTTTTTTAAAAAGGAACATTTGTTCATTTTATCATCTCATTTGTAGACGTGAATTTCCAACCAAGAACTCATCACACTTGCTAGGAAACAGATCTGAAGCCAGCTCTGCTGCTGCCTTTCAGCCTGACCTTGGACACAAAAACCTCTCTTGGGACGTTTTCAAAGTCTAAATCCCACCCACAAAGGCAGTTTTAGAAGCAGGAATGATAAGTGTGACGGAGCAGCTTTGGGAAGACCAATTTAGAAAGCAATGCTCTTTCCCCCTCGGGTCAGACAGTCTTTTCTGACTGATTAAGGCGAGAGCAATGTCTCTCCAAATACCCCCACTCCACTTGTCTCTGGAAAAAACAAAACTCTTTAGGCATCCTGCTTTTTTAATCAGAGACAGATAGCAGATTAAAAACCAGAATCTATCTTCCCCCAGTTTCCTCTCACTGGTTAAAAAGACACCTGTAATTAGATTGGATGTCTGCTGCCATTCTATGCTTCAGTTTTTCTTTGGCTATGAAATCATTATGCAGCGGGTAGTTTCTAGCACGCAGTGTTTTCAGACCATTTGTCATTTCCATTGCTGCAATTATATTTACCTGACAATTAACCATTGGTTGTGGAGGATTGTTTCCCCGTATTAGGTCTGCTATATAAAGATGGTTCTGATTTTCACTGAGATAAAAACACCAAAAACTTGTGGTTTTCAATATTATTCCTTTTAAGTACATCTTCTTAGTGATTATACAGAGGGTATATTCATTCAGTTTAAGAAAACTCGATTCTTTAAAATTATAAGAAAGGTGTGCATATCTGTTACAGAACTAAGCTATTTATTTGGTATATCTTTTATCAAACATATCCCCTAGTGTTTCCTGCCAGTCACGTCTTTAAAATTATTAAAAAGAACAATCTAGCACACTAATTGGATATTGTCATCTGTCTCAAAATGGGTAAAGAATTTCTTTTAACTTATCCTCCAAATTAGGCTAGTAGTTTGCCGACAAATGGTTTTACTGGGAGGAAAAGTAAATATCCATTGATCACACTGGCATATCTCCCAGTTTGTGTTTATATCCTCTCAGTCAAGTACTAAGAGAAATACGTGTTGTGTCTCTTTGTTGTTCATAAATCTGAAAAATGGTTTCTTCCTTGAAATCAGCATAAAGCACCACCCACTGGCTTTCAAGGAGATTTTTTATTTCAGACATATTTATAAGCATCAAAAGAAGTTCTGAACAAAGTAGCAAGAGGGTATGACTAGTATGTTTAAAAGTGTGCTTACCTTATTACACAATGGACTTGCCGTTTGGCAAAGAAAAGGAAAACTTTAAGGAGAAAATGTGCAGTAGGCCCCATTCGGTGGGGTTTCGTTGTTAACTGTAAACAAGATACCCAATCCTTAGCAGGAAGTTGGCCTTCACAAAAATAATGTGTGTTGTCTAGAATCATTTGATTCCCTTTTCAAAATGAGCATGTGTGGCAGAATAAGCTGGAAAGGAGGCAGCAATAATTGATCAAGATTTCTAGGAACCTAAACAACATATTTTCAAAGCAACATTTTGCAAAAGAATTGGTGTTAAATCATGGTTGCTAGATGGTATGGCCTGGTTCTCTGTAATGGAAGGTTAAACAGATTCTTGAAACAATAAAAACACCCTTCAAAATGATCTATTTTTCCAGGGCAATACAAAAGGGGTTTGCCCATTTTTGTTTTGATTGCTTCAGCTTTAAACAGGAATGGTAATTTCAGTACACGGGCACTTTAGTACCTTGCATGAAAGTCAGACATCAATTGTCGAGATGTAATCAGAAAGTACATTGCCTTATGTTTTATTTCCTTTAATCATTCTTCTTCTTTGATGGAGTGCTGGGCTTTCTAATAGAAAAGGGCAGTTTTAGAATTGCAAGCTTAGAAGAATGGCTTAGAATAGCCATCTTTAGTTTTTAAATTGCCAGGAGGCTGGTAATAACATGTCATTTTGAGGGTAATTGTTAACTATGCCATTATATTGATATAAAAAAATGGAGATCTACCTGTGAAAAATAGATGTTAATAGCAAATCTGGTATTTCCAAGCCAATAATTGGAAAGATTTTCGAATGATATACACTATAGTGCATTGCTGAAATACTGACATGCTAAACAGTGGTTTCCTCATTTATTAAAGAACATATCATAGCCTCGTTTGTAGAATATTCAGTTAACAATCATCAGGAGATTTCTTTTCAATGGTGTTGTGCAACTGTCATTCCAGTTCTCATTCACCTCCTCCCAATTCATTTGAATTAAAATATTGACCACATTGCAATTAAATGTTTTTTGGGAAATGAAATTCAGTCCTATTAATCTTACTTAATTAACTATTCTAAATCTTAAGAAAGGACTCTACTACCTAATAAAGTTATTAGTAAAATAAAAAGAAAGTAGCAATCCTCAAGATATCTCATAGTTCTGCAATAAAAGACCAATTTGTTAGGGCATAAACTCACAGCTGCTCCTGCAAATCATATGTTGCAAAAGTAGCCAGAAAGCACCCTGGAAGGAAAAGTAAAAATACTTAAATTTGAAATCCAAATACTATATGATGAATGGGATTTCTGTTTGCGGGAAGGTCCTTTCCAAGCATATATTGCCACCCTGGTATTATAGCACGTTTTAGTCTCTTGTTTATTTTTGCCAGCAATGTTCCTACCTCAGAGTGATCAATAGTTTCTCTGGTAGCACTGTGGGACCAAAAGTTGGAAGAAAACTAAGGAGGCATTTCAGGAAATGTTGAGGGAGAGTAA
Organism: Sapajus apella; assembly: GCF_009761245.1. Taxonomy (NCBI): domain Eukaryota; kingdom Metazoa; phylum Chordata; class Mammalia; order Primates; family Cebidae; genus Sapajus; species Sapajus apella. The sequence goes on along the minus strand of NW_022437116.1, from coordinate 227,964 downwards.
CAGGCCATGCAAGGAGATAGACAGCAGGGGAAAAGGGAGAAAAAATAAGGTTTAACTGTGTAACTGCATTCATTCATTTGCTATCAGTGACTTCAGTCTGACACATGGGCATGCCTTCCCACAACATGGATGTTGCACCTGCCCTGGCTCACTCTGGGCTGACTTGAGCTATTTAGCACAGCGGGACTTGTTTCTTGGGTTTTCTGCCCAGGCTCAGCAGGTTTGCAAAATCATTGGAATTTAGACAAGAAAACTACAAGAAGCTCAAAGCCTATTTTCAACATTTACTGAGCACTTATCATGATTTCGCCATGGGGATTGGCACGGAAATCCAAAAAGGAGTAAGACAGAGGATCTGCCTTCAAGGAGCTCATTCATGTTCTAATAGGAAAGATAGAGAAGTAATAAAAACTGTATCACATAATGTAGCAAATGTTATAATAGAGCTATGGAAAAAAAAACTATGGGCATACAGAGGAGAGAGTAACAAATTCTGCCTGGATGGAGTATTGAGGAAAACTTGAGCTGAGCTTTAAAGGATGGGTAGAACTTCCCCCAGCAGGCAAGATGAGGAAGGCATTCAGGATAAAGAGAATAGCATGGACAAAAACATAGAGGAATGGAAGTCGGTGAAAGTAACCATAAGTAGTTTGCTCTGGCTAGAACTCAGGATATAGATGAAAGCATGATGACAGGGGAGACTGAAGAAGTAGTCAAGGGCCAAATCATGAAGGACTTTGTATGCCTTAACAATAAGGAATATGCCCTTTATCCTAAAGGGATATGGAACTATTGAAAGGCATTAAGCCACAGGCTGAAATAATCTCTATGACAGGAGTGGGGGCGAATATCTGGAAATGGGTATGCATGGAGACCAGGAGACCAAGAAGATAAGAGAAACTAAGCCAGTGTAGGAATAGGGAAGAAGAAACTGGTTTCAACACATTTTAAGGGATAGACTCAATGGGAGTTCAAGATTAATCAGGTTTCAAGAATGCAGGGAAAGAAGAGCCATGGTGATGTCCAGATTTCCAATTTAGGTAATCGTATACATGGTACAACCACTCACAAGATAATTAGGAAACAGGAGAGGAAGAGCAGGGCTTGGGAGGGGATGCAGAAAAATAATGAGTTAAGTTTTTAAATGTTTGAGACTGAGGTAATTGTGGGAGGTCCAAGTAAAGAGGTCTAGAAGGAAATTGCGTGTCAGTTAAGAACTCTGGATGGGAGAAAGTTTCAGTGTATAGAGATGGGAGTTAATGCTGTGGGTATGGATGAGATTGCCCACACAGAATGTCTGCAAAGAATTTTCATAAGTCAGTATCTCTATTTCCTGCACTGATGATAGTGCGATATGGTCCAAAAGAGTGGAAAATTCAAGTTTCTTTCATATATCTTTGAAGTGCATTCTGGCAGTAGGATTTCTTTTCTTTTCACAGAAGTAGATTACCTTCCTGATTGTGTTTTGCTCAGATTAATATTAAAATGGACTGATATTCTCTTTTCAGGAACTGGTTTCATAGTGAGGGTAATTTGAAATCAGACAGGTATGTGCTAGGCATCAGAAGAGAGCCAGCCAGATATGAAAATGTAGCCACAGATGATTCACAGAGCCCAGAGGGAATAGGTCATTAAAAGTCATCAAATGCTTTATTGAGTCCTTTAGAATCAACATTATAAAGACTGGTTGTATTACCCTACTTCACAGATGGACAAACTGAGACAAAGCATTACGCTGCTATTTGCTGTGGTTATGCAGTTCAACAAAAGTGAGGGAAGTGTATTTTTCACTTTCAGGTTCACTTATGCTAGACCAAAGCTCCTTCCTGCTTTGAATGATGAAAAATAAATTAAAGTGTTGCTGAGATTATTTTGTGGTAATTGCTTTTCTTAAATTTTCTTTTTGTTTTCCTTGAATCTAGGAATCATACATAAAGGGAATGGAGAAAATATATTCATTTCCCAGCAGCCCCCAGTCATATCAACCATAATGGGTAATGGACACCAAAGGAGTGTAGCCTGCACCAACTGCAATGGCCCAGCCCACAACAACAAACTCTTTGCTCCTGTCGCCTTAGCTTCTGGCCCTGATGGCAGTGTGTATGTTGGCGACTTCAATTTTGTAAGGAGAATATTTCCCTCGGGAAACTCCGTTAGTATTTTGGAATTAAGGTAAGTCTCCTCTAATCTCTATATATTTGCTTAGTGGATAGAGAAAAAAACAAGACAATATGAAAAGACAAAGCATTGCCAGAAGCAGCAGAAAAGGCAGTCACCCCTATTGTAGCACTGAGTTAACATGCAGGAATAGGGACAAAGGTCAACGTGCCCACCCGTCCAACTTGAAGGATCCTACTTTGGAGAACCAGGAAGTGTTAACATCCCTATGTGTATGTCCTTCCCTGTATAGAGTGCTGACACTGACATAGATCGTAATACCTCTAAGTACTCAGGTAAGTCACTCATCTACTGCTGGCCACTGTGTAGTCTCATCAAAACTGTTCCATTCCAGTAGGGAGAGGTATTGTCAGATCCAAAAGGCCAAACTTGCTAAGTTTTCATTTCCAATCTTTGGACGTGGTCATTTCATAAAGAGGAAAATGGAAATCTTTTTTTCATGGCGTGATAAAGAAGAATTGATTCTTTACCCTTAAAATCTCCACCCCATGATAATTAAAGCATTTATCTTTAGATTTTCTCATACTGCTTAGGAATTTTCTTGGGGGTACAAAGTGTTTCAACACCTTTTGTAAGGAATTCATGGCTTTTAGTATTCCATATCCTAAAAGTTCCACAAAGATTATGACTAAATTGACTGAGGCTTAATTCAGTTATTTCTTCCCTTTCTGAGATTATAAGGCACATATGTGCATCTTCTGGAGTTATGGAATAGGGGAGCTTCAACTTCCATCTCCTTAAGAATAAGCAAACCTGTTTCCTTTCCCCTGGGTAAACTGGTAGAGCCTTCTTTCTAATTAGTTATGACAACTGTATTCCTGACACATGCCTCTGGAACACTTGGCTTCAAGTTTCTCTATCTTCCAGAAGATCTAGATGCCATCCTATGAACTATTCCATAAATCGATTTTTACTTCAGGCATCTCCTCAATGACCTGACAAATAGTGAGCAAATATAGTGACTGGGAGAGCAGAGACATTGATAGATCAACTTGTAAGTACATGGCACCATCAAAGCCAATTAAAACACATGAAAAGTCTTGGGTCACTTTCATTTAACACTTACTTTCACACAAGCATGTAAATTGGAATACATGAGAACATTTCTCAAAATTTTTCAGATTCTCATACTTGCTATGCAATATACCTCCATTTTCTCAGACTGAGTTATTCCCTCATACCTAGCTGGGGAAATGTTCTAGTCCCAAGCCCCCATCCATTTTTCATATTAATTCACTCCAGTTTTAATACATGTCTTAATTATAATAGCAAAGGCTGTCATAGGGAAGAAAGCTGTTAAATCCCATAGCTCATGAAAACATAGACTGTAAAGTTAAGACTTTATAATAAAGACAAAGCACTTTTAGAGTCTAGAGAGGTACTAATTCATAGCACTCTACCCTAATCAAGTGTTCATGTACCTTAGGATGTTACACGTCATGGGGACTTGTCATTTCCAGCAGCATATCTCTTTGGGCACCTACTTACTGGAAAGTCAGCAGGAAAGCCAAGATGGTTGTATGCCTGGATATGGAAATGATTTATACAACAGTCCACATTGTTTTCAAAACCCTAGGGATGCTCTATCTACATAATACCAAATATGGATGGAAGCACTGAGCAATTCATTCAACATCTGAATGTTTCCAGTCATCCAGACTGTCAGACAGAGACCTGGTCTTGCTGAGTCTGCATAGATAACCCTATAAAGCCTGTATATCTAACCCCTATATAGCGAACTGTACAAAGGAAAGTGTAAACTTATCTACAAAAACAAGACAAAAAATATATTAATATTTTTTAAACTCCAGCTAAATTTAGTCCTTTTTAATTTAAAGGTAAATTTACCTAAAGTGGAGCAATTGTCATTCATTGATGAGATTCTCTCTTGGTCAAGGATCCTTAACAGTTTACAAATTTGCATTTTAGTCCAAAGTACCTTATGACCTTCAACACAAAGCCATTCGAAGTATAAAATAGAATAACTTGGACCCTAACTGCGAAGTGATTTTCTCATTATAAATAAAAATTCATTTCTGACAGTTTGAAGTACTAGCCAATGCCTCTACTCATTGTTACTCCACAACATTGTTTTGTCTCATTGTCTCAGCTCTTCACTTAGGCATGCACACACTTTGAGTTCATACATCAAGGCTCTCTCATTCCACTTGTCTCCCTGGCTGGCTTTTTCTGGGTTGAGATCCTTTAGGGTAGTTCTTCTTAATATTTTCTATTAGTGTTAGTCTCCTTGGAGAATCTACTGAAGGCTGTGGACCCTCTCCCTAGAAAAAACACATCACACAAAATGGCACATGTGATTTAAAGGTATATTTTTTTCCCTTCCCTTGTGTTCCCTCCCTCCCACTGCTCCACCAGGAACCAGTCCCTGTAGATGAAGCCTTTTTATAGACTCTTGGTTAATATCCCCTGCATTAGGTTCAAGGAGAAAAGGCAATTATTTCTTCTCTATTCCAATGCTCCTGTGATTGGCCATCAAAGAAATAAGCTAATTGAATATACATGATCATTTTGATCTAATTGACAGGTAACTCCCTAACCGTTTGACTATAGTCAAAACCATCAAATCAGTTTATGTCAGCACACATTAGCTGTCATTAGCTGTCACGTTTACCTGGAAACTAATATAGCTTTTATTAGATTCACTTAAAAAAAAGAAAGCAGCCAGGCACGGTGGCTTACACCTGTAATCTCAGCACTTTGGAAGGCTGAGGTGGGTGGATCACAAGGTCAGGAGATCGAGACAATCCTGGCTAACACGGTGAAACCCTGTCTCTACTAAAAATACAAAAAATTAGCGGGGCGTGGTGGCAGGCACCTGTAATCCCAGCTACATGGGAGGCTGAGGCAGGAGAATCACTTGAACCCAGGAGGCAGAAGTTGCAGTGAGCCGAGATCATGCCACTGCACTCCAGCCTGGGCAACAGAGTGAGACTCTGTCTCAAAAAAAAAAGCATCTATCCTGATCAATTGACTGTATGTGTACTGTACATTGTACATTGTATATTGTACATGTAATTTGTGGATTTATATATTTGCTTTATAAATTTTCCAAATTTAAACTTCCTGGGAAGAAATAAGTTGATTTAATAAGGCTGTGCTATCTTAAGGACCATAATGTTCATTGATTCTACTGTATTTAGATAAAAACTTCACTTTGTGCCAGTTTTTTTTCTTAAGATCTGTTAATTTAATTGCTCTGTGCCCCATGCAAATTAGTCACTTTAGTTGGTTGAGTCATCTGTTTCCTTGGAAACACAGACTAATGTAGTCATTATATTATTGATTGTATTTAAAATTGTGAACAGGGAAGCAATATTGTCAACAGATTATTATAGAATGGAATAGAGAGCCTTGTAGATTTTGATCCTCTGTCAGGTTATTCATTATGTAACTGAGGTACTGTGTTCTCTAGTAGTTCTCTTCCCTATAAAACTGACTTCAGGTTTATACTTGAGCATGTAAATGCCACATACAATTTAACCTATTTAGAGATCCACAGATGTGTAGCTCTCAGCCCAGAGTTTGATGACATTTCAGGAGGACATATAGTTTGCCCCTAATGGATGCCCTTCTGGATCCTTTTATTTCATATTGGGCCACACTGAACAATTCCAGATGTCCCTTGGCAGTTTGAAGATTGGAAGACTGTAGATATTTTCTACCTCAGCCCTACTGTTCAAAACTGTTTCCAATTGAAGCATCTGACCTCAAAAATAACTTCATTTTCATTGGTTGCCAATCATTTATTACCTCTAGCTAGTCTTCCATTTGTAGAGCAAGGAGGAAAAGGAAAAGTCATCAATAGCACTATCATTAGAAATTTCCCAAGAGAAATAATATTATTTCTTATTTTTTAAGTCTGTAGTACCCCTTTGCCTGTTTCCTGCAGATTTCATTCATACGTATACATCTTAAGGCTTCCTGCCAGTGGGAGATTGAGGTAAGATAATGAAGAAGGAACGCTTATAAGATCATACAATTAAATCACTGAGACTTGAAAAATACATCCCTTGAAAAATTTTTTAAGATAGATTAAATTCTATGTGAGGTAGTTTCGGTGTTGGTTTCACTAGGAATTTACTCCTTGTGTTAAAATATATATATGTATTTATATATGTGTGTGTGTGTGTGTGTGTGTATGCACACACACATATATATGTATACATACATATACTTATGGAGATATACACACAGATTTCAGTAGAACAAAAATGACATCACAGACTTGTGAGCTTAGTATTAGAAGGATCCATGAGGGTATCAGGTCCAACACTGTGCCCAGTCCATGCCTGATGGTTGCTGTCTCTACATTGATTTCTTTCAATCATGGGAAACTTCAATACCTCTCAAGACCCATTGCATCTTTGGACTGCTCCATTAGAAAGTTATTTCTTATATTCAGCCAAAATCTGCATTTGTGAAAAATTCACTCAGTAGTGGCAAATGGTAGCATCTAAAACAGCAGAGAAGTCACTTCTCTCTTTTACCCAACAAACATTCACAAGTATGAGGAGAGCTGTCATAGGTTCTGAGCTTTCTCTTCCTCAGCCTTAATATCTCCAAGTCCTTCAACTATTTCACATCAATTATGATTTAGTTGATTTTTTAAAATTATTATAGCCTCAGGACCACTATTCAGTTTTCTGAAACTAGCAGGAATAATTATAGAAGTAAAAATAGGAGACACCATGTCAAGTGCTTTGCAAGAATTCAAATATGTAATATCCCTTGTACCCCTCTCGTCTTCTAATTTCACAACTCTATTAGAAAACCCATTAAGCATGACGGGAAATAATTTATTCTTTATAAAAATATCATGCTGCTATTGTTCAAGATTCCATTATTCTCCAGGTATTTATTTTGTCCTTTTAAAAATGAAAGAGTTAAGAAAATAAGAGCCTGGAAAATGCTTCTTGGTATCTTAAGTAATTTGGATTCAACAAATGTCAGTGTGACATGAAAATTTCTCTTGAGGTTTTGCTGTTTCTTTCCCAGTAACTGCTTACTATTTCATACATTGTTCTCTGGACTTGATTCCTGTCGTTGACTGGGAATGGAACAGAACTGGAACAGCAGCCAATTAGGGGCAGTTAGCATGCTGAGAGGCAGGAGAACATGTAGAGCCCTCTGCTGAAGGAACAAATGGAAATAGAGCTTTGAGAGCTCTACAAATATCTCAGAAATGGCCATGAACCATCCTCTTGTCAATAGCATTGGAGCTACAAATACCAGAAATACTATATGTAGCTGCAATAGGTGGTTACCTCCCCAGTTTGATCTCATGTATTAGCAGTGGTACTCAAGGATTCCCTCCACTTCACCCAAAAGCATCTTCAGTGGCCTTCCACAGTGCCCAAAATTTTCACTCTAAGAAATATGGTCCTTTGAATTGAACCATTACATCTTGAAAATTTCCCAAAACATAAACCTCTTTTGGAATGACTCATCAAGCTAAAAGCATTCATGAGTCCCTTGTTATAGATTCATTTATCGGACTCCTTTTCAAAGGTACTGCCAGCTGAAAACAGGGCCCTAAAATAGAACAGGTAAGTTTTGATAAGGGCAAGGAACAGAGCCAGAGCATGGGAGAAGGTAATCTTGGATGAGGGTCACTGGAATTGGAAGCTCTAAGAAGTCAGTGACAGTCAGGAGTGTGCTCTGGATGTTCAAAGAAGGAAGACCAGGGAAAAAGGAGCAGGAAGGGCAGATCATTCTTCACTGTCTAATGTTTCTGGCCAAGAATATGAAAAGAAGCTGAGAACATCATGAAGAATAAGTAAAGGGCTGCAGCCACCACAGCGCAGGCCAGTCAAACTCCCGTGATGCCAGGTCACTAGACAACAGCTCCAAAATTGGCATATGTCCTCATTTCCATCCCTTACCTCATAAAAATATAAAAGGAATAGATGAGACATTATGTTAAGTGAAAGAAGCCAGACATAGCAGGACAAATATTTAATGGTTCCATTTATATGAAATATCCAGAATAGACATTCTTGTGGTTGCCTAGGGCTGAGGGAGGGGAAAATGAAAAGTGACCACAAATAGGTATGAAGTTTCTTCATAGGGTGATCAAAATATTCTGGAATTGGATATGGCAAAGGCTACACAACTCTCTGAATGTACCAGAAACCACAGAATTGCACATTTTAGAAGGGTGAATTTTATGGTATACAAATCATATCTCAATAATTTTCTTTTAAATTAAAAAAGAAGAGTACATGACCCTTTCATCAACTGGATCTTGAGAAAATCAAAGATAAACTTAAAGGCTGTATCATTGGAAGTATGTCTTGCTCTAAAAAGATTTGAAATTCCATTTCTTTCTCCTCCTAACTCATGGCAAGCTTCAAGTTGGTCCATTGCCAGGTGGTGGTGCCCACGGATGGGCCCAGGCCCTCGTGAAGAGCTCACACACTGACACCTCAGCATGTAGGCAGTTGCTAGCTAGATAGCAGACTGACTTTGGTGGTGGTTCAGTCCTAAATCCTTAACGAAAAGTAATTCTGAGACAGAACAAGGTCCCACACTGGAAATAAATTCCATCATTTTCACTTCCTCCCTCTGAAATGTTAATGAATGAAGCTGCTCTGCATAATATGGGACATCTTTCCAAATTCACAGTAACATTATTGGCAGAATCAGAATCAGCTGCAAGAAAGTCAAGCCATCGCCCTCTCACTTTTTGCCATCATGTAAGAATTTCAAAAGTTTTGTAGACACACAAACGGTTCTGTACCATGAGAATCTGTTGCAGATGAAACCATATTTTAATGAGATCCTTCTAGTACTTTCACAACTAAACTTCCTTCAGGAGGATCAATTATGTCACAGTGATTACAGCTAGCCTCAAGCACACTCACTCTATAATTTAGAGGCCACAAAACAGCCAAGTGTCTAGAGACAAAAAAAAAAATTGAAAGAGGTGCAAATGCCTAAAGCCAGGTTTCTAATCAGAGCTCCTTATCCTTATCAGTTCACCTTTGTTTCAACCCACAGGATGCCTACCCTTTTGAGAAGAGCGAAGGAAACAGAAAAGTCAGTGAACCTTGACCTGTGGCCCAACTAGTAAAATCTCAGAAAGGTTCTTTTTAAAAAGAGTTGAATCTGTTGTAGCAGATAGCTGCAAATGAAAAATTTTGTATATTTTCTTTTTCCTTGAGATTCCAGAGAATAAGACCATTTCCTAGTTTAGATAAAAATGTTTGTTATCTTTGTGTTTTCAAAATGATATGCAGCCAGATTTAAAAGGACTTTAAAAGTTAAAATGACTGCCTTTCACAGCTGATTATAGCCTTTTAATTCTGGACAGACTTGACCCAAAGTCAGGCCTATACACAGACTGCACTCCATGTGTGAGAAGCCTCATACCGGGTCCCATCATGAAATGCCCTAGGCAATACCTTATGCCAAGAGGCTTACAGATCAGGAGCTACAAAAGTATTCTACTTCTTCTGGCCTAACAGTCCTCTACTGCCTATCCCAGTTGCCCCTTAGAGCATGGATGACTGGAAGACACAAGGCCCTAATAGTTGGTGTACATTAAGTTTTATTGAAGTTCTTTTGATCAGCCGTTTTGATGTCAGAGATATTCTGTTATGTTCTAAAAGAAAACTCTTACACTTTCAATTTGTTAAGGACCTTTTTAATATTGCTAAGGAATTTGCACAACAGATGTCCCTATCTTATCTCTGAGATCAGATAAGTGGCTTAGGGTTAGTGTTGGGCTGCCTGTCTGTACACACAACTTGATAATAAAACAGTGATTTTACACTTTGATAGAGTGTTTATGGCAATCAAACCAAAGCCTAAAATGGTTAGTCCCACTGCAGTGGCTGCTTCTTCAACCCCTAGTTCAATGGTTCCTAAATTTTATTTTGCATCAGAATTGCCAGCCAACTTCTTTAACGATAAAATTTCCAGGCCCCACCTCCACCCAAGATTCTGATTGAATAGGGCTAGGGAGAACCCTAGGAAAGTGCACAAGTGCAAGAATCCAAATGATTCTGGTGCAGATGGTGCAGAGAGAACCTTTCGAAAAATCTTCCTTAGAACTTTGCCCATCCACCAAGCAAAATATGCAATTGCCTTGACACCATCTTAGGAGGCAAAGCCCAGAGGGATTGGGTCAGCTTTGGCTTGCACACCTGACTAAATGATTCCCATAGAGTCTCTCTGAATGCCACAGTGTGAGTTAGGAATTGGTGTGTCCCATTAGATTTGGCTTGTTCAATGATGCTGATGACTCTCTATTTGCTTTTACTTGCCACTCGTGGATACCTTGTGCACCCTAGAAACAGAGATACCAGACATAGGTAAGCAAATCACATCGGCAGCTGCCTAATGATCCTTCTTGCCTAAGAGATTACCTTCTAATAATGTGTTAACAGGGAAATTTTTCTTCCTAAATAAGGTTAAAGAATAGTGTGAACATAAATTTGGAAGTTATAACTCAGGTAAGTGTCTTCCAAAAGAAGATGGGTCCACTATGTAGGAATTTGCTGGAGGATCAGAAAACACTGAAAAGAAAACAGTTTATAAGTGAAAGCTGACAGTTCAGTACTTCATGGGAAAGGAAGGCCATAAGCCTCATTATGTTTCCCTAAGGTGATAACACAAATGAGTTGATAAGTTCAAATAGATTTGGTGTTTTCAAGTTGCAGGTACAGAGAGAGGTAATAGGCAATCTCCCTAGATCCAGAAATATAGTTGTCAAGTGTATTAAGAAACAGTGACCATGATGACCTTTAATATGATTTTTTTCTTTTATGTGACCTCAATGTTTCTATTCCTTTCCACCAAAAATAGTAGGAAATCCTTAAACTGACCATTTATAGACAATGGCACATAGCTCTGAAATTAATCATAAATATTTCTATTCAATTTGTTTATGCATTATACTTGTCAAAACTTCTAAATTACATGAAATTGCAAAGGAGAAAACTGAATTTGTTCACTTCTGAATACCAATTGTCATTAAAATGGCACTGATAGGATTTCTAATCTGGATTACATTTGGGCAATGTCACTTCCTAAATGCCAGTGCAGGAGATCAGCCTTGCTACTTTGGCATAACTGATTCCTTAAGCAAATTAAGTTGGTTGTCAAATTGCTTACTAGTAAAATGTTGCACAGTATTAATTATAAACATTAATTACCCATTTAACAATCTATGTGATTTTAACTAGTGTGAATGAAATGATCTTTGCTAAGTTGAAGGGCATGGCTTGAATGTAAAACTAACTGAAAGGTGGTAGTAAGCCTAACACACAAGTTATAAAAGAAATCTTCACATTGTCTCAAATTGCAATTTGCATTGAGACGCAAGGGATTAAAGCAAATTGGAATATAGTTCACTTTCTCAGGCATGGCATGTTTTTCAGAAAGTAGAAAGAAATCAGTCACAAAAGAGCTGAAGTGCACTTGAGAAATGGCACGAAATGGCAAGTTATGCATTGATAGGAGGGACCTTCCTGACTGCTGGCTATCAAGAAAATAGCATTAATCAGATTTGAATTTGGTATGTTGGGCTATTCTATTTTCTAAAGGCCAGTACGCAGAGTTTGAGAACAGCCTGGCTGAACAAAATAGGACATGTTGCTCATTAGAAAGCAGGAATACTGATTTGTTTTGCTGCCTTCAGAGCAAGAGTATTCTGATGGTATTTGCACCCAAAATCACATATAATCTAGTTTAATATTGGTCCAGGCCCAAACTTGTTAGTGACCTTGGACAAGCTCCCTGTGTATCTGGGTTTCCCCAGCTGAGATTTGAGGAGATTGCTAATTCTAACTTTCCTCACAGGCACATTGGGGATATTCAATAATGAATGAATGTACTGCATTCCAAAGTGCTTTTGTGCAAATAACATTTCTCTTGGAAAAATAGCCTATGGACTCTTCCTAAACAAAGCATGATTAATCTGGCTGAATTGAAACTCCACAAACTGGCTATCAAAGTTTTGTAGTTGTTTCAGAGAAGGGTCGTGACCCCTTCTTTATTCTAGAAAGATCTGAACACATTGGAAAAATTTTACTCTGAAGGCAAAAATTTAATTATGTATGTAAAGACTCTTACTCAAACCCCTATTGAAGCAGCTTTTCCCAAAGAGATGCCTTGTCTGCTATCGCTGCCAAATCAATTCTGGAGTTTGTTGGGGCCCTTTATAGTTTATTTACAGCACCTGTCATGGTGGTTCTGGGATTGAAGGTGTCCCTGGAATCTACTGGATTCTCTTACTTGATGAAGGTAAGTAGGGAAAAATGAAGTATTCCAATTGAAGCTAATTTTTTCCAATTAAAACTATAAACAGTCTCAAATTAGTATTTGCCAGCCTGATTATTATTAACATAAGTAATTATGCTTAGAGGGCAAATATAATTACAGATACAATAATAACATTCCAGTCCTTAAAAGTATCTTGATTGTTCTGACTGCCTTCTCCCCTGCATTCTGCCTAAGTAGCAAGGCCTGAACTCTTTTATGTCTTAGTTTCATATCCTGTAGTTCAGTTTAGTTCAGCACTTACTGAGCACCAATCCTGTCAGATCCTCTATTGGCACTGAGGATAGAGAGATGAATATGGCTCCTGCCTGCAAAGAGCTCACAGTGTAGTTGGAGAAAAAGATATGTTAGGAAAAAAAAAATAGTGCTTATACCCAGCACCCAGATATTGGTTTTTAATACCATTCTCCAATAAAGGGAACCGGGAGGTCTTTGGAGAAATGGCTGACTCTAGGATTGGGGCAGGGGGTATACCAGATCAGCACAGAGCATCTTATAGTGCCAGAAAGAAAGGAAGGGCTAAAAAAAAAATCCCACATTGATGGGGATATGGCAGAGGGACACATGCATCAACAAAAAGAGCTCCTAATGGCTAAAGCTGGAATAACTTGAGCAACAAAATAACGTAGCATTGGATTTAATGCAAAGCATAAAATAAATATCCCTGAGTCTGTACGGATATAAATAAATGGTTGAATTCATAATAAATAGAGAAGAGATAAAGCTCCCATTTAGAAGAATTCCAAATAACGTATGTAGATACTTCACCCACAAGGAGGTGGAACATAACTCTCTACTCCTTAAGTGTTGGCTATGCATAGTTCTTGCCTTCCAAAGAGTAAAGTGTGGGAAGTGGGGAGAAAGAGTATCCTTACAGTGAAGAAATCTGACAAACACTATTTCAGCCAGGAAATCAAGGGCAAACCCATTAGTGGCACATCATGTTGGTACTATGTACCCGTGATATAATTTGATCAGAATGGCACTTTATTACCTCTGTGATCTTCCTCCCAAAAGCCTATCAATGCTGTCTAACTATAAGAAAAAACAATCAGACAATTTCACTTAAGGGTATTCTACAAAATACCTGACCAGTACTCCTCAAAACTGTGAAGGTCATCAAAAACAAGAAAAGTCTGAGAAACTGTCACAGCACAGAAGAGCCTAAGAAGACATGACGACTAAATATAATTTGTTATCGTGGATGGGATCTTGGAGCAGAAAAAGAACATTAGGTAAAAACTAAGGAAATCTAATAAGTATGGACTTCATTTAATAAGTTTTAAAAATAATGCTAATACCATATGATAGGTTCTGCTAAGACACAAGTCCCTCCTCTTTACTAATTTCCCTCCCTCTGTTTCTCCTGTCATAACACTTGGACTCATGGCAGTCATATCCTGTCTACTTATCTGTCTCTCCCACTAGACCGTGAGTTTCATAAAGAAAGAAGCTCTGTGTGTCTTGCACACAAGTAGGTCTCTAGACCATAGCACAGTTCTTGGATTTATCAAGTATGCACTTAATAAATGATTTTTAATGAATTAGTAAGCAAATATGCAATACTCAAATGGTACCAAGGAAGTAGTTCAGATGAGAGATGATGAGGCTGTAGACTAATGACAGCAGACATAAAGAGAAGTGGGAAGACTGGTGAAGAATATAGAAAGTAGAATTTAAAAACCAGGTTTCACTGGATATGGGAAATGGTGGAAAGGAGGAGGTAGAAAAGGATGGCTTCTGGTTTCTGGCTTGAACAACTGAGTGTTAGGCAGAGGTATGGGCAATGAGCATATCAGAGATAAACAAGACAAGATTGTTCTCCCCTATGCTCTCATAGTTTATTGCAACAGTGGGGGCAGGAGGGGAGATGCAAACACATAAACAAATAATTTAATATGATATGTAATCCCCAGAATAGACGTAAGATAATGCAGATAACCCAGACTGGAGAAGAGAAGACTGGGAAAGTTTGCTTCAGGAGATGATGCCCAAATAAAGCCTCAACAGGCATGTGAGAACGAATTAAGAGAAGAAAGGCTTGGCTAACACATCAAGAAACATTAACAAGTTTTTAAAGATGGGAGCCAAATGATCAGAATAACTCTGGCAGCAGCATGGGAAAAATTGATTTAAGATTTCAAAAACACATCCTACATGTCAAACTATAGAAAATATTCCAGGCCAGAGATGTTGAAAGAGAGAACTAATGTAATGGTGTAGGGATGGAAGATGAGGATGTTTCTGAAAATTAGTTTACAGACACAACTGCATGTGGAGAGCAAAGGAGGGATTAGGAACGACTTCCAGGTTTCGTTCGGATTTAAATGATGTCAGTATTACACGAACCTTAGGTTCAAGTCAAATGTCTCCAAAATTAAGGTTATCGTAGCCATTGAAAACCTGAAAGTAGGAAGAATCAAAATAATAAACTCAGCCATGTATACAGATAAAAATAACTTGAGATGCCATGTGAATATGTAATAGAAAAGTTTCAAGAATGCCAAAATCCAAACAAGGTAACTTTAGGTGGTTACACAATTATATGATTGTCATTATAACTTTAAAAATGTTCAACATAATCAGTTCCATGGTGTCCTGGAAGAACAAAAAACGGATTAGAAAAGTGTAGTAGTCAATTGAAAAAGGGAGGCTTGGAGAGGAGTTTGGCAGTATAGCTCCAGCATGATCCTCCCTTAGCAACACTGCTTGAGTTTTGGACATGCCTTTCAGTTGACAACTGGAGCCTGGAGGATGGTATTATCCACAAGTGAGGCGGGAAGCCCAGGAGAGAGGGAGTAGGTTTATGAGGGACGCGGAAAACAGGAAAAGAAAGTAACTTCTGTTTTGGATAAGTTGAGTTTGAGATGATTGCTGAGGCACCCAGCAATCATCTAGTAGGTAATTGGATAACTGAGTATGGAAAATAAGAGAAAAATAAACTCCTAAGATTTTCTGTCTTCTGTTTCTTTCTACCCCCAAATGGATGGTATTGTAATGTCAGCATTATTATGGGTTAGCAGTACATATTAGATTTGTTTCATACCTAGACCCACTACTAGATAAACAAAGAAGTATCCATCAAGGTCATCTCCTTGATACATAAAAAGGAAGATAAATGAATTCACTCATCTGTCAAAAGATTTTTCCATTTGTGACAAAAGGCTGAGCCCAGGGGGTTAGTATTGAAAAATTGCCTTGAATAACTTTACTTTTCTCTTCCTTAGCACAAGTCCTGCTCACAAATACTATCTGGCTATGGACCCTGTGTCTGAGTCACTCTATCTGTCAGACACCAATACTCGCAAAGTCTACAAGTTGAAATCTCTTATGGAGACGAAAGATCTGTCCAAGAATTTTGAAGTGGTGGCAGGAACTGGTGATCAGTGCCTTCCCTTTGACCAGAGTCATTGTGGAGATGGTGGGAGAGCATCGGAAGCTTCACTGAATAGCCCTCGAGGTAAAAAATACATATATATATATATTTACCGTTTGGTCATCTAAAGATTTTATTTGACTTTAGAAAATCCTGAGACTATTGTGACACTTTAGCCCATCCAATTGCCTCAATATTTTGCCTCTTGGAGCCAAAATATTGAAGCCTGTCCCAGTAGACACATCCAAGGCACATAATACATTTTTAGTCAATATGTATTAATATGGTCATAGATGTTATTAAAAGAATGAAATGCTTTCTTTTCTAGTTGATAAATAACCATTAGCCAGAACCCTCAGAGTGCCTCCCTGGCACCCCAACCTCTCCCCAGAGTTACCTCCTGGAAACTCTCTACAGTCTAGCAAATAAAGCGTTAACCTGGCCCAGCAGAGCATCTGCAGGCCCCTGCTTTAGCTCGTTAGCCTGCATATCTTGGGATCAGGTCTGTGCCTTCCTTCTACTACTGTTAAGTATGTTGAGTATCTCATAGATGCTAAACATTCCTGACTTTTGCTTAGCAAAAGTTATGAACCTTTAATGAATCTTTCTTCCATTAATTTATCTGAATCATTCTTGAAATTACTTATATTTTCAGCTTATATTGCCTCTAGAATAACAAATTCCAATTTTTTTGTTGTTGCTTTCTGTGGAGTTTGGCCTTATTTTTATTTGTCCTAAATTTACTTCTCGGTCTTCAAGGACCAGCCTTCAATTCAATTGTGGAGATTCTAATGAACAAATCTGTCTCTTGACTAACTTCTGGATTTTCTGGATTAGATCATATGCCAACCTTAGGCCACTAAGTTGAGGGATAGTCAACTTTTAAGTCTGTCATCATATATCATTGACCCTGTCACCTTAATTATTTAACTGTTCTTCTCAATTCCTTCTCCAAGACATTTGTATGTGTGTGTGTGTGTCTGCATGCATGCACACATGCATGCATTTATGTCAGTGATTTTACAAATTATTCATTTTACTAGGTTTATAAAGCCAGCATATTTTCTTAGTTATATAAATAATACAAACATTTGTTGCAGAAAAATCAGAAAAGGGAAAACAAAAATATTTAATTAAAGTCATCCATAAGCCTACTACATATAGAAAACCACTGTTAACATTTACTATTTATCCTTCTAGACATTTTCCATGCATATCAGATATTTTAATTCTCTAAGAGTAGAATTATATTATACAATGCTGTTCTGTAACCCGTTTTACACAAAATGTATTATGAACATCTTTCCATGCCAATAAATATAGTGAGGTCAGTGTGTTTAATTTATTAGCTGGTCACTTTAAATTTTAAGAGGTTACTCTTTAACCATTTGACATTTGCTATATGGGGATTGAATTCCTACTAGTATCACAGTTTAAAGCTTTCACTTTCTTCAAGACCTTTGTCTTTTATAAAGCCCCTCTGGCTAACCCCATACCATTAAATCTGAATGTATTTAACAGTGTCTACACTACCCAATTAGCACTTAATTTTATTTTGCCTTCTTTTGCTTCCTGTGCTTTCATGAATCGGAGGTTTTTTCCTTCTGAAATAAGTTGCTTGAGATGGGAAACCACATCTAATATTTTGGAATTTTCCCCACTTCCCCACCAACTTCTAGCATAACGTGGGACCCACTACACATGCTTATTGTGTAATTGATCAATTAAGTAACTCTTATCTATGCCAGGAATTCCTAAAAGGAATTTCAATAGTATTTACAGGGGGTGACTTATTTTCACTAAGGGAACACCAGCCCCCCAAGTATTAGGGTAAATTTTTTCTTTATTTCTCTGTGCCAGCTGTCTTTCCTTATACATAGTGGGTCCACAATAAATAATGAATGAAATAAATAACTCAGGTGCAACATATAATCAGCTCATCTTTCAAGAAAATATGTTAGGCTGGGTCTCACTTTTTACACAGGTTTGAAATACTTGGGTGTATTATAAAGATTTCTGCGTAAGAAATAGAGAGGAATCAAGCTTGTATTGTGCCTTAAATTGACATCCTCCTAAGTTGCTGCTAGTTTGAAAACCACTCACCTCACCTACCACATTCAACCTGCCACATAGAGAATGAATATTTCAGCTTTTCCAAATAAAGCAAATAATTGGTTCACTGCAGCTTTTTTTTTCTTCTTGGAAAGCAGCAATAATAAAGTACTGATGAACAGGATTTACATGAACTCTTGAAGCATCAGTAATGAGAGTGCTGAAATTTATGTATCTATTAAAGTTAATACTAAACTAAGTTTTTCTTCTTGTCATAGCCACTACTGCATTTTCCTTTGGCTTGATTTACTCATTTTTCTATCCGAAAGTTTCCTTTGCCATAATCTGGTACACTTCATTCATTCCAAAGCAATAAGGAGCCTTGAGAACATCTAGCCCAGACTTCAGACAGCTAAATGTCTAGTCCATCTGGGACAGTTTACACATAACGTTCCTGAAGCTGGTGTTGTCAACATCTGCTTTGATCCAGTGAGTGAACTAGAATGCTTAAAGGAGTGGGACGTGTGGTTCATACTAGGTATCCACCACATCTCCTTCAACCATGCTAACAGTGTTTGAATACCCTGTTAGTGATCTTTATAATAACTCCGATGGCAGAACCTATGTCCAGCCATCAGTTGCCCTGAAAATGCTGGTCAGAACACTTAGGTGCCTACTTATCTCCGTGCTGAATATAGTCAGTACTCACCTTTGTCAGTGAGTTAGAAGTGAGATTCTCTTTAAATGAGATGCTGCAGGGCAATTTCATAGACTTCCATAAAAGGAAAAATCATGCAAAAAGTTATTACAGTGTGCAAAATGAGAGGAGAGTATTGCTCATTGCTAACTTCATCTTTGAGGTTCTCCTACAGATTCTTTGTCTCTCAAGAAAGCCCAATTTGTTTGTTTTTTGCTTTAAAAACTACCCTTTACATCTACTCCTTCTTCCTTTCACTAAGTAGACAGCAAATGTTTAATGGATTTCTTTAAGGAGAGATTTGATTTTTCCCTCCACCTAGAAGCTAATAAGGAAAAGCTGTAGATCAGTAGAAAATGGAAATGTACATCTAGGGAGCACCATTTCTAGGTTAGGGAAGAGAGCTTGCTCTAAGACTTTAACAAGCAACATATTGCAATTACAGGAAGGCTCTCCAACATGTCCTTAGTTACGCAAGGTAAGTCAAATAAATGTTAATCTGTAAGACAGCTAATTTATTCTCTAAATCTATTCTAAAAATAGAGTGAAATAAAATTTGCTTTTGAGATCATTCATTCTAATTTCGGAGTAAATTATCTAATGGGATTAAAAACCAGTCGGCAAAAGGTAACAGGTTAGAAACCATGAGGTTTTGTTTTGGTTTTGTTTTTCTTTTTTCAGAAATGGCAGCAGGTTTTGGTAAATACCAGGTGAGGGAGCCTGGACTTTCTTTTTCAATACATGTAATATCCATGTTTTCTTTGAATGACTCCGTGCAAGTCATCGTACCTCCCTGTGGTTTCATTTACCCAAACACTAAGATAGACTGAATGGTGCCATTGACTAACTTTATGACATTGAGCATTTAAACACTGGGTCCTGAATTTCTTCAGTTGTAAACTGAAGGGCTCAGAGTGATCTCCCTTTCAGCTCTAATGTATTAAAATAACTACAACTTGCCGAGTACCTACTGTGTGCCGTACACTGTGCTAGATGTTTTACATAAAGTTTCTCTGATCTTCACAACAATGCGTGACATAAATAGTATTATTCCCATTGTACAGAAGAGGAAACAGAGATTCAGACAGGTAAACAAATTTACCTGGACACACCTGTACATGTACCACTGAAGCGAAAATAAAAGTTATTTTTTTAGAAAGACATTTACCCAATGTCACAGTTTACAGATAACAACGCCAATTCAAACTAGGTCTGCCTGACTCAAAAAAACCCATGACACCATTTTCAAAAAGCCTCACACTTTCCTTCGCCACACCACACTGTCTGCCTTTCTGCTAAAATCCATGATCTCTGGGAAAGTTGGAAACACTGGAAAAAAATGCTTTTTAATCTAAGGACATGTATTCAATGGGAACAAAATATTTTTATTTACAAGATGAATAACTTTTAGTCTAGTTTCCTTTTCCTATTAAAACCATTTCTCAGATTTTTCTGACCTAGTAGTGTACCCATAGTGCACTACGTAGATAGCATTTACATACTCTGTAAATGTAATTATTCAAATAAATCTCCAGGAAACCTTGTCATTTCTCTTTGGAAGATTCTGTAATTAGAAACTTCACCAAATTTTCCTTAAGGGACACAGGCAGGAAACCTTCATTTTATTAAATTTCTTGACTACGGTAGTAACTACAAATTTTGTTTGAAGGAGAAATGGAAGCGTCCCTGAATAGAATTTCATATGATAGCCCCGGGTACTTCTCCTGGGAGGAAGTCTTTATCTGATCCAGTTTTACACACTTTGATTTGAATCCCAATAAAGAGAAACATTTGCTATTTTTCTCATCAATACTTCAATGTAATGGGACAAGGAAAAAAAGTTTAGCAAAGAGGTTGACAGAGTACTAATCCCTAGCATTGTATATGAGTTTGAATTGACTTTGAAAGATGCTTTTAAAACATGCATGGATGATGTAGCTGAAACTTAGGTTCCATTTATTATTTTTACTGCAACTTTCTTTAATTCTACAGAGAACTCAAACTAATGAGTCATGTAATAGATGACCAAGTACTTAAGCAGAATGTGAAATGGTACTAGATGGGGATATAAAATAAAATTTGTGACAAGCTGGATGCATTTATTTTTTTTAAGTAGATACAGAGGGTGAAGGAGTGACTGGACAGGATGAAATTAATCAATGACTTAATTTGGTCTCTTGTACCCCACCAAGGGTTATATCTCTATTTTCATATACATCTTCAAGCAAACTGACCTCAGAACTCAGCAGGAGCAGAACTTAGGCAATATCTAGACAAGTGCAAACAGCCTCTGAGCTGTTCCATAGAAAGGAAATGATCCTTAAATCTTGAAGGCTCCCAAAATTGTTTTTAGGGTATTCATGACACTAGCCTTACAGGATTCATCTTAATTTTATTGGAAATTAAGAAATCTGGAAATAATAAAGTCTAGACGCAAACAGTCTGTTTTTGTCCCTATCCAGATCTAGCTGAAGTGCATCCTGAAGCCCTACTCATTTTCCTGGCATCTGCATGCTATTGTGAAAAGTCATATTTGGGATTAATGAAAAGATGCTAAGGCTATAATCAGTTACTTTTTGCTGCTGTCACTGGTGTCTATGTGGGAGAGAACATAATACAGAAACAGGCATAAGAATGTTCTTTTGGTCCTCCTGTTCAATGGAAGTGGTATGGTTTTTCCTAAATTCCTTTAGCATATGATCCATCTTGGTAACAAAGCCATTTAGGTCGACAATAGGGACAGCCCTCAATAAAATTACAGGTAAGCCATAGCTTGAATAAAAAGAATGGCATATTTAGGAAACTGCAAATAATTCAGTATTCTTAGAGTAAGAATATTGGAGACTAATAGGAAAGGGGGGCAGAAGCAAGAACAGGAAGTTTAGATGTTATCCTATAGGGAAAGGACTTGAAGCAGGAGAGATGTTCACCTTATTCATGCATTTTTTATAGTGTTGGTGACAGGGTCATAAATGCACTGGAGCAAAACTGGGGCAAAGAAACCACAGAGAGTACTCATATGTGTAAGATTGGCAATGGAAGGGGATCTAATGAAGGAAGCAGAGCAGAAACCTTCAGAAAACAAGGTGGTGGACCAAAAGGACATACTGTCCAGGAAGCCAGAGAGTAGTTAATTTCAAGGAGGTGTGAAAAACAGTCTCAAATGTCACACATTTGTAGCTATTTGATTAAGCAATGAGGAGTTCATTGGCGACCCTGCCATTGGTGGTTTGAATGGTGGTAGAGATGGAAGCCAGATTTTAGTCATTTGATGAGCCAATGAGAGATGAGAAAATAAATTTCACTAGTGAAGGTCACTCTTCTTGAGAAACTTGAATGTGAGAGAAGGAGTGTAAATCGTGGGAGGCCAATGAGCTCAGGAAGTGTTTCTCTATGAGGGGACATGTGGCAATGCTTATCAGTCAATGGAAAGATACAGAAGACAGGGAATAAATCAAAGCCTAGAGGAAACTGGAAGGAAGTTGTCCTTGAATAGGAGGGGGGACTAAAGAGATCATGTGTAGGTATAGGGATGAGGATCAGTTTGTAGGTAAAAGAAGCTAGAAGAGTGATGATTCTTCATCCTGATGGCCTCAGTGCTCTCAGAGAAATGGATCTGTTCTGCTGAAAATGATGGTGTAAGATCAGGCCTTGAAGTAAATAGGAAAGGTTTGGGAGAGGCACTTAGTGAAGTCTTCTTTCTGGGTAAGACAACATTCTACCACCTATGGCCAAATTCCTAGCCCAGTTTCAAGACATTTCTTATGAGAATTTTCCTCCAACAACTTTGTTTTAGAATCAGAAACATCTTGAAAAAAATATGTTTGATAAAGCTTTAAAATTCGGGCAAAATATTTGTTCTTTATCCCTCAATGATCTTGTGCTGTTTTCATTTAGGGGAGTTTCTTTCTCAAATGCTGCTACTGGTCACCTAGCTTACTGTAACTGCAACAGAAGAGTTAGTGCCTATTATGTAACCAGAATGAGAGCTTGGACAGTTTTTTATGCATAGTTTATCTAATGCATCTGCTTAGGGTAGTCAAAAGATTTTGGCCTTAGATTATGTCAGCGATTAGAACTTGAGGACCTTCCTGCCTGTTCTGTTGCAATCCTAAGGCCATAAACTGTTGATGAGAAAAGTCAGACAAAAGGAAGGCACTTGCATCTAGCCTTGGTTCATTGCCTGTTTGGTCTTGGTAGCATCCATGGTTAAGAAGACCTATATTAAGTTTATTCAAATTTTATAAGCCAACTTTACAGATGGGGAATATGAAGCTCAGGGAAGTTAGGTGACTTGCCTAAGATCAAACATTTGAAAATTAAATGACTTTTTCTTCTGAATTTGCCTAAATTTTCATATATGCATCAGATTCTAGCAAACACAGAGATAATATTTTAGAGGCCAGATACCATGGTAGGTAATTTTTCAGGTTTTGGAATCAAACAGAAATGGATGCAAATCCCAGATCCACTGCTAATTAAATGTTTGATCTTAGGCAAGTCACTTAACTTCCCTGAGCTTCATATTCCCCATCTGTAAAGTTGGAAAACTAGGAATAGTGCCTACACAACAGAGTTGTTGGATAATGTATGTAAATTGCCTAGTGTGACACCCAGCATTAAGTGTGCTACTGCATTAGGTAATAGTATTACCTACTGTTATGATCAGTCTTGCTATTTTGTTGCTATAGTAATAATAATTGTAACAGTGACCCACCTATAAAAGAAGTTACTTTGGAGGGAAGTAAACATTATGTCCTTACAGGTCCATCTGAGACTTGATGATTTCTAGGTAGGAAGGGTGCCACAAAAGTAGCAAGAGTCAAGGTAGGATGGAATTCACGTGTCGTATGTGATTTGACTAGCTTACCCCTCTTCACCTTGAGATGCAGCAATTCTAGTGTTGGTTCCTTGTACATGTTGTATTTTGGGGCGTCCCACAAGACTCATCTAACTAAAATAATTCCCTCAGCAACATACAATTTCACCATTAAATTCATTCCATAAGGATTTTCTTTAGATGTGAACTTAGTACGTAGTGCAGGGAATTGCCCAGGAGAGCAGCACATTAATTCTTCATTAAAACACTTTATGGGGGCCTGGAGGGAATGGAACAGAGGATGGATATGTTTGGATGGACAGGATCACCTGAGGAAGACAAGCGTAGGTGGGAACTACTGAAGGTGGCACGGAGAAGTGTAGTGCTAGGCATATGGCAGAATTGCTGCAAAGTGGGAAGAGGTGGAAGAGTAACACTGATATACTTCACCTACGCAGTATTATCTAGGATGAAATTTGGACGCCTACATGTAAAGATTGACACTTGGAATTCTGGTTCCTCTTTTTATTTAAGATCACTAGCCAAAATAACTTTGCCTCCTTATCACAGCTTCTCAATGTCACACCTTTCTTATCTGTCCACTTAAGAAATGCCTCCGCTGATGAAAAAAAAGAGTCTCCCCACCCCTGCCAAAAAAGTGACAGAGATCACACACTAACAGGCTGCAAATCACTTAAATCATATTTTGAGTGGTGTATTATGGTAACCTATAAATAACTAATTGTGTAAAATTGCTTTAGTAGTTTCTAGATGGCAGTTTTAATTAAAAGCACCAGAGACATTTAGAAGTTTAGAAATGGATGGCATGTAATTTGCCCTTTTACCAACCATAAAATGGTAATTAAGGAATTTGATTCACTTCTTCCTATTAAAAGTTTTATGAGAATAGCAAGTTCCTTCTAAATACAGTTTCTCTTCAGCAGAAGGTAGTACGTTTGCTTTATCAGTCTTCTCCAGCAGGGTAAGATGTTTTAATGTACAAATTCTTCAGAAGTTAATGAGGACATTTCTTCCAATGCAAAATGTTTGTTTTTAAGATTCTAAAAGAACTAATTGTTATTTTACATAAAATACATAATACTGTATTAGAGTTAAACTTTCATCATGGTTCCATATTGCTCCACCATCAATACAAGATGGCCCAGTAATTTCATGATTACCAAATGCATGGAGCTAACTATAAAATTAAAGAAATGGGGAAGTCATTTCCTGGTGACTCCAGCATGCTTTGCTGAGTTTTGAAGGAATCTGAAGCCTGCAATATGCTGACTTCCCAGGGAATTCAGAATATTTACTCTACACTAAAGGAGTCATAAAAGATGTTTTTTTATCCAGAAATACTGGATAAATTAGTAGTTGTATAGTGTAAAATTCAAACAACATGCAGCAAACTAAGATGTCTTTGGAAATCCTTGAATTTAACACTGTCACAGGCTAAAACACAGCTAGAAATGGAGTAAGGAAGTTCATTTATTATTTTATAATTGAACAGTTGGTTGCATTTTTGGCTGCTTCACCCCTGGGTTTATAGATGTTACTACTCAGGGCACTTACAACGGCATCATTAATGACATAAGTTATATGCAACATAAAGACAGCTTCTGGGGTTTTTGTTTGTTTAGTTAAAAAAAAAAAAAAAAAAGAAGTGTCTCATAGTCAGCTGCTGTTTTGTTTTGTTTTGTTTTTAATGTCAAGCATATGTTTAACAGTTATCTAAGCTGGATAGATCTTAGCAGAAAACAGGGGATATTTGAAATGTCTCCTGTTCATCCCATCTTTCAGTGACTCCCTGGCTAACTCTGAGCCCCTTGAGGCAGCCCTCAGTCTATCTCTCCCAGATAGAAATCTACCCTTTTGTCTTCTCTCTCCAGTAATGAGAACTGGGCAGGTATAAGTGGTATTCTAAAGGGGGATGGGACAGTGGGAGGAGTATTTTATCACTGACATTGTGTAGAATTTCCAGTGAATGTTGATTGTTAAAACAGACCTACTATTCACCAGATTTATTATTGTTTTTAATATTTCAGCAGAAAATGCTCTTCCCCTTACTGTCTGTACCCAGAACCAACCACTCCCACCCACTCTCCCAAACCTTGGTACACCCCTGCAGGTATAAGGAAAATACTCACAAAATAACACTCAACGAAAAGTTCAGGACACAAAGCTGTATGTATTGTATGCTGCTTCATCATATATTCTCCCTTGCACATGTATATATATATGTATATATCCCTTGTACCCACATATATATATTCCTTACACATATCTAGATAGGTAGGTAGGTAGGTAGATAGATAGAGACAGAGAGAGAGAGAGAAAGTTTGAAAGGGAGTATATGTAAATGTTAGCAATAATAATTGCTACATAAGGACAAAAGAAATGATAAGTGACTTTTATTTTCTTCTCTTTAATTTTCTGAGCATTTATTAGAATTCAACAAAAGACCAGATATTATTTTTTGAATTGATGATGTCTAGTTACGAAATAAAATGCAATTCTTGTATTTTTCTTAAAAATACATGTATGTTATTTTCTCTTACACACACCCTATTTTGTCCTATGGCCCGATTTCTGAGGACTCAGCTCCCTATTTTCATAGATGGCAGCTCTCCAAGAAGGAGTATCATAGTACCGATGGTTGACAACGGGTTATTCCCATCTGAGTATGTTACAGGAGACCTGCGGAAGGGACAATATGTAAGCCAAGGAAGAAACTTAAATGGAAGTCCTTGAAGGAATCCTGGCAGGCCAGTAGTAAAAGATATTTAAATTACATTTATTATTTTTTAAAAGAGTAGCATAAAGAAGAAAAATTTAAATGGCCTATACGCCTACCAGATAGATAAGCACTATTGACATGGAAACATAAAAATGTAAAAGTAATAAATGTCTATGGTTTTATAGTTCAAACTTTGTAGAAAGATACAAAAAGAAATTTCAGGCTTCTTTGCCACAAACACACATACCCAGGTCTCGCTCTGTAAAGATAACCAATTTTAACAATCTTTTGAGATTCCTTCCAGACCTGTATATATATTTTTCCCTTACATAAAAGTAAACCATACCATATAGATTACCCCCACCCTGCTTCTTTTATTTAATAATGTATCTTGAAGATCTTTCCATAAAAGCAGGTACGTATCTACCGTTTTGTTTGTAAGAGCTGCATGGCCCTATAACATATGAATACACCATAATACATTAAGCCAGTTGCCTATTGATATACTTGTTGTTTATTTTTAATCATTCTTTATTATATTGTGGCAATGAATAACCTGGTTCATATATTTTGGAGCACTTTTGTGAGCATATACATAGGGTTAATTTTTGGCAGTAGTGGATGTTGCCAAATTGTCCTCCCAAAACATGCACACATTTACAGTCTCACTAATAGTGTATCAGAGTGCCAGTTTGCAATGCCCTCAGCAGCTCTCAGTATAAACCTCCTAATGTATGCCCATCTGATCAGTGGGAAATGGTGTCTTGTAGCTTGTAACTTTAATTAGCATTTCCTTTAATTATCAGTGAATTTGAGTCTCATTTCATATCTGTTGTGACCATTTATATTTCTTTCTTGGTAAATTCACTTTCACATCCTCTTCCAATTTTTCTACTGAGCTGTTGTCCTTTCTGTTCTGGAAATTAAGAAAACATCCCTTTGTCTTTCATACTTGTTCCAAATATTTTTTCAAGCTTGTCATTTTTTTCTCTCTCTTTCTTTATCCCTATAGGATTTTCTATCTGCATATGGTCAGATTTATCAATATATGTACTTAACACCTCTAGAGTTTGTGTCCTGCTGGAAAAAGCTTCCTGTCATAAAGATACAATATTTTTAAAGCAGGTGTGCAGACTTTTTGGTGACCCTTAAATCATACCATGTGCCTCTCTAATTTGAGCCCTGTGAAATTTGGAAAATGTAGGAAGTGTTTACAGTAGTTAAAACCATCTTTGAGTCACTGTTTTGTCATCTGTAAAATGGAGATAGTAACTGCCTTCATTATGGGGTTATCGAGGATGAAATGGTACAAGATGGGTTAAACCAGTGCCTGGCACAGATTAAGTACTGAATTAAGTATGTTGATGCGAATGAGAATAAGTATTAAGATACTTTTTAAGCTAATAACTATTATTAACTAGATGCTTTTCAAGATTGGTAATAAACATTTTGTTTTCTAAATTGTTTGACAGTATTCAAATTCTCTTCTTTCAGATTTCACTGATGGTACAGACACAGCCCTAGTTTAATTCTGTTTACTTGCAAAATTCATTGTTCAACTAAAGGGGAAAAATTGCAACATAGAGAGATGAGCTACAGGGTGCTTGACTGAAGAAAAGTGTATGGAAAGTCACAAGTACACACGTGCATTACACGTGTGCTAGGATACTAATTACAGTATAAAAAATAGAAACAACCTAATCATCCATTAACAGGGCGTTGGTCAAATGATGGAACATTATACAACAATATAAATGAATGAGCTAGAAGTACATGTAAAAACATTAATAGTCAAAAATATAATGTTGCATGAATAAAAGAGAAAATTGCAGTAGGGTACATAAGATGTAATATAATTTACATATTTTTATTGTGGCAAAATATGCATAACATAATATTTATTATTTTACTATGTGTACAGTTCTGAGGCATTAAGTACATTCACATTATTATTCAGCCATCACTGTCATCCATCTCCTACATAAATTTTAAAGCACAAAAACAGTACTATATATTATTCATGGATATATACATATGTAGAAAATGTATAAAAACATGCATGAGACTGACACATACTAACTTCAGGACAGTGGTTATCTCTGGGGAAGGAAGGAAAAGAGGACAGGGATAAGGAGATGAGATTGGCTATAAAGAGATATGTAAAGCAAATAAAAGAGATATATAAAGCAAATGCCAACATCTATTAAATTTTGGTGGCGGATGCATGGTGGTCTATGGTATTATTTTCTGACTTTTCTAACCAATTGAAATACTTCCTAACTTTGAAACATTTTAAGTCAGAAGTAGGGCTTTGAAATATCAGAACTTTGGGAGGCTGAGGCAGGTGGATCACCTGAGGTCAGGAGTTCAAGACCAGCCTGGCCAACATGGTGAAACCCTGTCTCTACTAAAAATACAAAAATTAGCTGGCTGTGGTGGCATGTGCCTGTAATCTCAGCTACTCAGGAAGCTGAGGCATGAGAATCACTTGAAACTGGGAGGTGGAGGTTGCAGTGAGCTGACATCGCACCACCGCACTCCAGCCTGGGCGACAGAGCACGACTCCTTCTCAGAAAAACAGAAACTAAAAAAAAAAAAAAAAAGAAGTAGGGTTTAGAAAGCAACTTGCAAATGTATACCTGAAAAATCAATTTCAAAAATTGATTTATTTCATTTTGTTTTGTTTTAAATAAGACTTTCACTCATATAGAAATGATGGTCAAAATATTTAACATCCTGTAAGGCACAGGCACCCACATATGAGAACACACATCAGTTATGGCCTTGGATCAGGGTCATCAAGGACCCCTGCATTAATCCATTATTTTCTGAACAGATTGAATTTGAGATTCTTCCATTAGCTATAGATCATCACATCAGCACCTCTAGTATGTGCCTTTATGTGGAGTTTCCTAAATGGCTGACAGTGAACTTCCTGAGAGAGACTCGATATAATGAGTCAGTTTTATCGTTGACCAAAGAAAGTCATTCTTCCCTTGGGAGTGAGTTCTGGCCCATTTAAAGCTTCCCCCTGAGGAATCACAGGCTTAATAAGTCAAATGTGAGGTTGTCTTCAAGCCTCAAATATCAAAGCCCAGCCAGGAAGCGCCAGTGTTATTTGCTCTATTTTTCTTCCTGTTTAATTTACTAGCTATTCCATTTGATTTTTCAAAAGCTTATTAGACTGTGTTTGGGAGAAACAGTCTAATGGGTTTGGGGGAAAAGGAAGGTGGGTAAGTGCCCCATTTAACCTGTATTTACTCAGGAAAGGAGGCCGATTGCGCTGGTCATTTCCCTTAGTGGGCAGGAATTATTTCTCGTTTTGGAAAGTATCTCTAACCCAATGAAACTGAAGCCATGCTAATAGATTGATAGGTCTTTTTGTCCCTTCCCAAGCCAAAATCCATCAGAATAGATTCTGCTAAGCTTACCTATATTGGTTTTCATAATCCTTTCTCTGTGTTCTCTTGAACAAAGTAAAATCAGAGCTAAAGGCTGGCTACTACCACAGCCCTATTTCATGACATGGGGCACCATCTCACCTTTCCCAGAGGAGTAAAACTGGGGCACTTCCAGGGAGAGTGGACAGAAGAAGGGCGACTTTGAAATCTTCTGATTTTTCACTTGTTATATTTGAAATTTTTGAGAAACCACAGATCGATACTTAGCATCCTCAAAATGTTTCTTTCCGTTGTATTTTTCTTACTAATGCTGGGCGCTTTTTCCCAAGTGTATCTGATCCAATTTTAGCAACGTGATGTTATTCAAATAATCTATTGAATGTTGAAAAAAATGCCAGACAATTTACAAATGACCAAAACCACTGGCTTCTGCATTGGCCCTAAAATGGTATCTTCCTAGTTCCTGGAAATGCCGGAGATATTTGAGCTGTTGAATTAAGAAATGAATCATTACAGTTGCAAAAATGGCATCTGGAAGTATTTTAATACACCTCAGTTTTGTTTTGTTTTACTTCCTTTATCAGACTCACTACCTGTTATTAATTACTCATTTTTTAATTGCTTAAATTGTTAGGTTTCTAATATAGACCTTATTCATGAGTTCTATGAACATATAAAGTATGTTTATATATATAAAGTAGTCTTGTATGGCAGGAACTATGCTAAGTGCTATAGTCAAACACCGCAACCATCTCTTGTTGCAGCACAAACTTACTGGTTATCGGACAGGTATCCAGAGATGCCTTTATCTTAATTAATACTTTCAATATATTTTATTGATGTCAATAAGGTACTAGTATCAATGGCCCCACCTCACTATTCATAAGATTCCAACTGGTTTTAGCCACTGTAGCACATCCACATCATGTTCTGTTTTGTTACAAAAAGAACCTATTCACTGACATCACTGAGCTTCACTGTTTTGTTAAGTTTTTCAAACAACAAATTTGGAAATCATAAGTAAACTAAAAAGATATGGTCCCTGCCCTTGAGTGGAATATTATCTCATTGGGGAGGCATGGAAGCACTCATTAGAGAAGACTGCAGTCCAGCATTAGGTTGCATATATAAACTTCGGATACTACAGGGTTCACAGACTGGAGAGCTGATTAGAGTTTGGAGAAAAAAAAGGGGAAAATGAGAAGAGGGAAGAAGTGGAGAAAAAGAAGGAATCTGAAGAAAGACTGGACACAAAGGTAAAAAAGAACTAGGAACTAGATTCTAACCTCTATTCCTGACGGGTTAAGTGAACTCCAAAAGAAATAAGAGATCAAAGATTAAGGCAAAAAGGAGAAGAAGGTAAGCCCGTGGAGAATAACGAGGTGACTCTAAATGGGAAGTGAATGACTTAGCCCTTTCTGTGAGGAATAGGGTGGTCCTGAAATGGGTTTGTTGAAACAGCCCTAACTCAGTATGTAAAATGTATTCTTAAGTCCAGTCAAAAATACCCCAGGCTCTTAGTTGCAGTTGAAACTTTAGATTTGCAGCTTACTGACATATTAGATCTCATTCTTATCCACTGGGATTGGTATTACACACCTTTTCTAATTGGTTTAGAAGATTTCTACCATCAGACAAGACCAATGGAATTGTTTAATATAATTGACAAGGAAATGCCTCCATCAAGATATTTGCGAGTATTTAAATCAGTTTGTGTATTATAATTTGGGAGGCTAGCTTTCACTGAACGTTGAAAGGTAAGCAGGGTTTGGGTACTAGAAGGAAAAGGCATTCCAGGCACAGGAAATGGTACAGGCAAATCTGTCATGATGGGGAAGTTGCAGTACGTTTCAGAGTCAGTGCATACACCAGTTTGACTGGAAAAATAGTATAGGACCCTGCACAGACTAATAATCATCAGCTGTCAGAATTATACACAGGGCTCCTGCCATCTAAGTCAAGCCGTTCTGAAGCAGTTAATCAGGAAACAGATAAACCACAGTATGATGCCAGAAAACTGTTAACCAAAAACGTAAATAAGATGAGGCATAGTGGCTCACGCTTATAATACCAATGCTTTGGGAGGCCAAGATAGGAGACTCACTTGAGCCCGGGAATTCAAGACCAGCCTGGTCAACATAGTGAGACTGCATATCTACAATTTTTTTTTAATTTGCCAGGAATGGTGGCATGCACGTGTGTTCCCAGCTATTTAGAGAGGCTGAGGGGGATGATGTCTGGAGCCCAGGAGTTCGAGGGGGCAGTGAGTTGTGATCATGCCACTGCACCCCAGCCTGGGTGACAGAGCAATACCTTGTCTCTATAAATAAGTAATAAAATTGAAACATAAATACTAACATCACTTGTGTTGACCTTTCAGAAAGATTTCACACATAGAAGTTATTTTATGTGGTCTTCACAGTCATCCACTGACATGAGCTGCTCAGCTTTTTTACTCCTCATTAGGCAAAGGCAAAACCTGAGGACTGGGAGACTATTTAAATTTGTTAAAGTTACAGTCAGTCTTACAACTGGATCTTCTGGCTTCTACCCCAGACTCTTTCCTCCACCCCTCATAGCTCTCATGAACTTGTCTGGGAATTTGAATTTAGAAAAAAGAAAGACAGGGAAATGGCCTTGAAAACTCCAATCTCAATCAAGACAAGGCTGGGGAAGTCATCAGCCCCCTTTTGAACAAAACATCCCAGAGTTTTAAATGCCTTTCAGTGTCAATTTTTTGTGCCCACATATTGTCACACTTGTAGGTCAGAGTGTGGAAGGGTAAAAACAGTCAAAGAAGTTGTTTATCTCATTAAACAACTGCTTTGACTATTTTGTGCTTTTCGTTCCGCTGTCATATTTGTGTCTGTGTCTGTGTGTGTAAGCTCTTGTTATATTCATATATTCTTGATTGAGCCCAAATCAGTTCTAAACGTCTCTTGAACTTCCACTTAAAAGGTTTAAAATGTGTATTCACACAGTGCTCATTACCCTGCCTTACCTTTTGCAAATGACTGTCTACCACTCCTGACTTTGTGAACTTCTCTTCTAGCACTAGCTTCATTAGTCAAGATGTACGAATGCAGGGAGAATTTTAAATGGGCCTTCTGTGTTGTTTTTGAAGGGGCACTGCATGCAAATCATTATCCTAAGGAAATTTTAATTCTTCTTGAGTTAGCCCACTTTTGTGAATAGTAAGTACTATCGGCTTAATTCCTCATATCCTGCTTTTATTGAGTATTCAGGACAAGGTATACTTAGTTTGCTTTTTATATTAGAACCTCTTGGTCATTCACATACCTTGAGAAAGACTCATTTTCCCTAGACTGCAACAACTGCAATTAGTTTTTTGCTGGTGCATGGGCAATAAATGAACTTCCCTTCCCCGGACTAATTGTTCACTAAGGTTCTTGTCTGGCAGTTTGTTTACTTAGGATGACAGAGACATTTCTTCCAAATGTATCTGAGTAGTGTCTCAGATACAGTTGCTCGATGTTTGAAGAATTTCTAAAGGGGGAGATATAAAATATGCAGCTCAGATTTAGTAAACCTCATTTATCTTAGCCCATATATACTGAATATCCTTAAATCTCAGCCTGCAGGCATCTTTTGAGCAAGAACTGTAGCACACAAATAAGACATGTGCATTTCAACTTGAACTAGCACCGTCTACTTAACCCAATCTCTCTGTCTTTCATTCTCTCTCTCTCTCTCTCTCTCTCTCTCTCTCACACACACACACACACACACACACACACCACCAACCACTATAAAGCAAAGAAAAATAAATCACATCATTATCAGTGTCTGGTTTCACTGTTAAACGTTGAGACATTACCACCACCTTGGCCAAGGGACTTCCTCAGCCAGTTGCACAGCATGGAGCCTCATTTATTTGATTCTTTGAATGAAAACTTTAACCATCTTATAAAAGCTTGAAGGCTTTTACACCAATAATTCAATAGTATAGTATTTCCCCTGAGCTAACAAAATTGTTTTCAACTACTGAATTATCTCTATGGTGAATCTAACATAGGGTGCTCTCCTACTGACAAGGGTTACATAATGCTCCATGGACTTAAATCTTATCTACAGAACACAGAAAAACCTAAAGTGTTCAAGCAGGGTCTGTGTGGAAATATTTGACTATGATTCTAGGCTGAGAAAAGTCACTGTTAGGAAGAATTATAGCAATAACTGGTAATTAAGATACCGCTTAGCACCACCGTAATACTTGATCTTCTTCAAAGTCCTTTCATTTCATTGGCTCTTGTGAGCTTCACACCATTTTACCCTGTGTAGTAGGAAATCGAGACACTGAGCGATCGAGTGCCTTATCCAAAGTCCTACAGCTATTCTGTAACAAAAAGCAGCCTGAAAAAATCTTGAGGCACTTCTGTTTCTTCAGAACTCCTAACATGGTAAGGTCGGAAGAGATCACAAGACCACAAACACAGTTATGTTGACAGAACAACAGGATTTGTGTGTGTGGTAGGTGGAGTGGGTGTCATGAGCTCTTCATTGTAGCTATCCACATGGATCACATTCATCTGCAGTTAATTTGATCCATGGTCCTTTGTCTGTTTGCTCTTAGTTGTCAACCCCCCTTTCCCTATATTCCAGTCATCACTAATTGATAGGGGACTGTATTCCTCTCAAAGGATTTTAGAGAAAGACATTGTCACTGCATCCTTTCTAAGCTCGTTTTTAGAGAAATTCATATGCAGTTCTTGACCTTGACCTCTTGGCATGATTTATTTTATTCAAGGTAGATGTGTTTCAGTATAAATGCATGGAAATTTAATCCTGTAATTCAGGAAGGTTTATTGAACATTTGTGCCCAAGTGTACTGCATTTGTTGTGATAAAAAAACAAGTTCAAAAATCCAGTTCTTGTCCTCAGGGAGCTTATTACCTAGACAGACAGTGATTGGAGAATTCACATTAACAAGTAAATAAATAACAGCCTCTTTGGGTTAGAAAACAGAGAGACCACGATGAACTGGAGTTTTCAGGGAAGGATTCATGAAAGAGAAACATCTTGTAAAAGCCTTAAAAGGTGAATAGGATTTGGGTTGCTGAATGTTAATACTCAGGCCAAGCTAACAATCATATTAAACACACACACACACACACACACACACACACACACACACACACAATATCTCAATAGCTTGACTAAAATAATAATTTATTTCATTCTCACATCACAGTTTAATATGGGTTGCCTGGGGCGTGGAAGAATCTCTGCTCCAAGCAGTGATTCAAGGAAACAGGCTTCTTCCATCTAGTGGTTCCGCAATGCCTTAGGCCTTGGAATCCTCCATTGGATGGTCTGCATGCAGCCAGCCTACAGGGTAAGGTAGTAATCTATAGAGAAAGTCAATGCACGTTTTGTTCAGGATCAGGCCTAGAAATCACATACATTCCTTCTGCCACACCTAACTGGAAAGGAGACTGAGAAATGTAATCTAGCTCTGTTAGAAAGAAAGAGAAATGGGATGACATGAACACATAGCATTGTCTCTGCCATACTGAAAATGAAAGGACTTTATTGATTTTAATTGATACATACAGATATACATATTTGGGAGCTATATGTTATAATTTAATACATTCATATAATTTGTAAAGATCAAATCAGTATAATTAGGATATCCATCACCTTAAATAGTTGTCTTTTCTTTATGCTAGAAACATTCAAATTATTCTCTTCTAGTTATTTTGAGAAATGCAATAGATTATTGAAACCTGTATCATTCTACTGATATATCAAACACTAGTTCTTATTTCTTCTATCAGAGTGCATATTTACACCCATTAATCCACCTCTCTTCATCCTCCCCTACCTTTCCCAGCCTCTGGTAACCACTAATCTACTTTCTTTTATAGCTCACACATATCAATGAGAACATGTGATATTTGTGTTTCTGTGCTTGACTTATTTCACTTAACAT
Source organism: Sapajus apella (assembly GCF_009761245.1). Classification (NCBI taxonomy): domain Eukaryota; kingdom Metazoa; phylum Chordata; class Mammalia; order Primates; family Cebidae; genus Sapajus; species Sapajus apella. Next base: position 192,440 of record NW_022437116.1, on the reverse strand, counting down.
AATGACCTCTAGTTCCTTCCGTGTTGCTGCAAATGATAGAATTTTATTCTTTTTATGGCTGAATAATATTCTATTGTGTATGTGCGCCACATTTTTTTATCCATTCATCTATTGATGAGTACTTAGGTTGATTCCATGTTTTGGCTGTTGTGAATAGAGCTGCAATAAACATGGGAGTGCCGATATCTCTTTGATATACTGATTTCCTTTATTTTGGATATACACCCAGTAGTAGTAGTGAAATTGTTAGATCATATGATAGATCTATTTTTAGTTTTTTCAGGGACCATCATTCCGTTTTTCATAGTGGCTATACTAATTTACATTCCCACCAACAATATATGAGGATTCCCCTTTCTCCACATCCTCACCAGCATTCATTATTCCCTGCCTTTTTTTTTTTAATAAAAGCCATTTTGACCTAGGTGAGATGACATCCCATTGCGCGTGGTCTCCTTTTTAGGTGGTAGCTCATATGATAATAGTAAAGTTACTGAACTCCCCACCACATGGAAACTCTTGAGTACTTTCTTGAAACTCATCAGCTCTGTGAAGATGAACCCACAAAATACATTTGAAGAATAATTCTGAAGAAATCTAAGAGATCTATAGGAATATAAGAATTCTTAACAATTTTTCGGAGGGGTCAGAGATCCTTTTGACAATCTAACAAAACCAAAGGACTATCTCCCCATGATAATATCCATACACAAAACATTTTGCAGATAATTTCATGGAGTTTCTGAACCTTCTTAAGCCAGTCTGTACCCCACCCCTGTGGTAAAGCAATTGATAACCTCATTTAAGCTACATGGTATAGTGGTTAAGAGAATGGGCATCGAACTCAGACAAACGTGTTAAACTAGCATTTTCTTTTTTTTCAACTTTTACTTTAAGTTCATGGGTACATGTGCAGGTTTGTTACATAGGTAAACTTGTGTCATGGGGTTTGTCATGCAGATTATTTCATCACCCAGGTATTAAGGCTACTACCCATTAGTTATTTTTCCTGATCCTCTCCCTCTTCCCATCCTCCACTATCGGATAGGCCCCGGTGTGTATTGTTCCCCTCTGTGTGTCCATGTGTTCCCATCATTTAGCTCCCACTTATAAGTGAGAACATGTGGTATTTGGTTTTCTGTTCCTGTATTAGTTTGCTAAGGATAATGGCCTCCAGCTCTATCCATGTCCCTGCAGAGGACATGATCTCATTCCTTTTTATGGATTCATAGTGTTTCGTGGTGTATATATACCACATTTTCTTTATCTAGTCTGTCAGTGATGGGCATTTAGGTTGATTCCATGTCTTTGCTATTGTAAACAATGCTTCAGTGAACATACACGTGCATATGTCTTTATAATAGCATGATTTATATTCCTTGGAATATATACCCAGTAATGGGACTGCTGTGTTGAATGGTATTTCTGTCTTTAGGTCTCTGAGGAATCACTGCACTGTCTTCCACAATGGTTGAACTAATTTACACTCCCAGCAATAGTGTATAAGTGTTCCTTTTTCTCTACAACCTTGCAAGCATCTGTTAGTTTTTGACTTTTAATAATAGCCAATCTGACTGGTGTGAGATGGTATGTCATTTTTGATGTGCATTTCTCTAATGTTCAGTGATGTCGAGCTTTTTTTCATATGCATGTTGGCCACATGTATGTCTTCTTTTGAGAAGTGTTTGTTCATATCCTTTTCCCATTTATTTAATGGGGTTGTTTGCTTTTTTCTTGTAAATTTGCTTAAGTTCCTTATAGATGCTGGATATTAGGCCTTTGTCAGATTTATACGTTGCAAAAATGTTCTCCCATTCTGTAGGTTGCCTACGTACTCTGTTGATAGTCTCTTTTTCTGTGCAGAAGTTCATTTGTGAATTTTTGCTTTTGTTGCCATTGTTTTTGGCATCTTCATCATGAAATCTTTGCCCATGCCTATGCCTGGAATGGTATTGCCTAGGTTGTCTTCCAGGGTTTTTATAGTTTTGGGTTTTACATCTAAGTCTTTAATCCATCTTGAGTTAATTTTTATATATGGCGTAACAAAGGGCTCCAGTTTCAATCTTCTACATATGGCTAGCCAGTTATCGTAACACCATTTGTTGAATAGGGAGTCCTTTCCCCATTGCTTTCACCAGTCCTTTCCCCTAGCATTTTCTAGTATGTAACCTGGAGTTAGTCACTCTACTTCTCTGCACTCCCTTTTCCCCATCTAAAAAATGACGTTAGTACCTACTCCACAAGGCTATTGTGAGAATTAAATGAGAAAATGTATGTAAGGAATCCGGCACTGTACCTGGAATATCATCATATTCTCGGCAAATGGAAATGATTGTTGTTTGGTAGTATTAGTCATCTTCATTTTCAGTGCTGTTTACCTGGATTTCATACATGCTAGGCTCACCTAGAATTCAACATGGTTCTTCAGATTTCAGCTTACCTATCACTTAAGTCTAAGAAATTACTTGTGACTTTCATTTCCCCAGCCCATCCCCTAAGGATGCTCCCATGGCACCTTGGACTTGCCCCAAACTAGTGCTTATCTAATGGCATTGTAATTGCCTGGTTATTTCTGTGTCTCCCTCTCCAGTTTCCAGGCTTTCCAAGGGCAATGCCATGTCTGTTTTATAGTCTCCTGTACTCCCATTGCCTAGGACAGTGCCTCACACATAGAGAGTGCAAAATAAATCTTGAATAAGTTAATAAGTAAATAGAAAAACATTTTTCTCAGTAAACTTTAAGAAAGATAGTGGTTGGTGGATTTAAAAGGGCTGTCCATTTACTTTGCCTTAAGGCAAAGCTGAAGTCTAAAGCTTTGAGAGGGATCAGAAGGAGCTGAAGACAAGACAAATGCTAAAAACGGGCATCCTCTGTCTTTCTCTCAATCAGAAGTCTTGGTTAATTAGCCCACAAATTTATTGTTCTTATAATGACTATGAAGCTCTTTGAAGTGCCTTTTGAGTAATCAAAAGAAGACATTCCAGTCAGCAGAATATTAGTTTGAATGCTTATCATTTTTAATTTGTGTTTATGTTATTTGGAAATTGACCTTTACTATGCAGAACATACTATAACACTTTATTAAACAAAATATCTGATTAAATAATTCACTATTCATTGGTCATATAATATTACAGTGAGTTTATTAGTGTCTCCTATCGGAGAACTCCTGATGCCATTGTTAACCACACAGTGAAATCATCTCAGCTGGTCATTAAGCTCTGCCTCCTTCCAACCTCTAATGACATACAGAAATATGTAAACCATCCAAATTCTAGAAACTCCATTTAGTGGCTACACAGTGAGAGAACTTAACAGGCTTATTATGCAAAGTAACTTGGCCCTTTCTGATCCCAGAGAGTAATTAAGTGGACAGTAGTCTGATGGGTTGAAGAATGGACTTTTCTGCCTAGTAGAGTTTCTATATATACCACACATATAATACCAATTTTCAGAGAATTGGAGTGCACATGAACAAAGAAAAATTCTCTTTGACTTAAAAGAACATTTTTGAATCAGTTACACAATTCAGCACTCTCAGTATTGGAGATTGAACTGACACCGTATTAGGCTTAGGACTTTCCTGGGAGTTGATTTAACCATTTATCTTTGTCTCATAAAATTAAACAGCAGATTGTGGCAGAAAAAAAATCCAATATTTCAGTTTTCTTGTTGCTGGGGCTATAGATGAAGAGCATGTTATGACTACTTTCCAAAGCTTATATTTTGAAAGATGTTTCATTTTTTATATAAAAATAATAAAAATGTAGGTGGCCTCAACAGCTGTAATTTTAAAAAATTAAGTACAGAGAGGCCCTCTGCCAACATTTGAAATTGGCATTCTACATGGCCAAAAACTCTGATCTTCATTGTTATCTAATTTGGGATTTTAGCTACTATTTCCAGGCTATTAACCACCACATCTGGACTCTCAGTGATTGCATCAGGATGCCCCTGCTCCTTCAGTATTGATCAGTAGCTTCCTTTTCCCCTCACAGGTGATAAATTTGTAAGTAACTGTCCAGTCTGCCCCAGTTCTAGGCAATTGTCTTTTTAAGAATTATAGTATTTATTCATTGGAGGATAATAAGACAAGGGAAGAAGTCAAATAATTTTCCTATAATTTGCGGCTGTTTCATACAGAGCAAGACTTCACAGAGAAAAGAGCCTGCAAATCAGATATTATATAATATACCCTACTTTACATGGGATGTTCTGAATAATTTTTTTTACAAGATGCACTTTATTTATGAGCAGGTCTCTCCATAGAAAGAGCTTGTTAGGGCTTAATGCTGATGAATGGAGACAGCACATTCACACTTCCAGGTTATGGTCTGTCAGTGCTTTCATTATACGCACTAATTTACAAGGATTTATTTATTTTCTCCCAAATGTAAAAATGTGCACCAAGCTAAACACGCTGTCTGGGCATCTGAGGCCAATGTTTTCCTTGGTGCAGGGGGATTTTTGAATTCAAATTTAAATTGAGGGGACTAAAGCTATTGTGTGTTTTCTTCCCACTTCCACCCCCCCTGCCTCGCATCACTGCCTAAGCTTGTGTTAATATCAGAGATCTCTATATTTTTACTTGCTTTGAAAATGAATTCTGGTTCAAATTTTTCAAACCTAGAAGTGGTGTTCTTAGGACAGCTTAAATCTTTCAATCTTTTCTCATCCAAAGACTGTACCTCTGATTGTGTTTTAAGTGCTGATGAAAATGCTGTCAGTGAGCACATCAATGAACATGACCATTGGAACAAATTATGCCCACAACACTGGTTACCAAGGTTTGGAGATCTGGGTACAACAATATCAAAATTGGAAAGTAAATTGAATCTGCAGATCTTGCTAGCCCCAGATGGCTTTATGTGATCTGAAATCACTCACATGCCCATCTCTGAAGAATAAAGCTTAAAATATATACTGGAAATGTGTCACTTCCTTTCACTCATTCTGACAAACAGTAATATATCTACTGCATCATCACTATCCCTGGGTTATAACAATAAGTATTATGGGAGGGGAAACCTGCCCGAACGATGGACAAAAATTATTCTTTTTTTCCTGCCTGGGGTTTCCAATTTAGTTTTTACCCTCAGTGGAAGTTAAATACCCCTTAAACGTCACCAGTAAAGAGGTTGCAAAATTGTTGTTTGGGGAATTTATGTGTTTGTTGGTTGATTGGTTGGTAAGGGAAGGCAAATGAGAGGAAAATATGTACATATAAAATATGCCTAGGTGCATTTATTAAGCACCTATCACAGTTTCCTCAAAGCCTTTTCTCCTATTTCTTTTTCAACTCCAAACATAAGTGTAATCCAATCAAAGTTCATTAAAGCTTCTCAAGGAAAAGGAAGTATGTTTGGAATTTGGACCATGATAAAAGAAGTTACTACACAAATATATGAAAGGAAAATATTCCACAAACTGTCAGCAGAATCAGCCCTGAAGGCAAATAGTGAGTATTTAATAAGCCCAGACTTATTTCAAAGGGCACTAGTCTGCAGAACTCAGCTGACATGAACAGAGAGAAAGAAGTTCACAGTGTTTAGAGCTTCACAAAAATTAAAAGAAAGAAAACTATGTAAAGTCCCAGATTATCCTCCCTGGATCAGCCCAAACTTTGCACTCTGATGGGATGAGAAGTGTGGTAGTCAAGGAAAAGAATTCTCCTCCCTGATATCAGCATAGAGATGTAAAGACCTTCTCACAAATACTAGTTAATAATACATTTGGCTGGGCCTATTGACTCACACCTGTAATCCCAGCACCTTGGGTGGCTGAGGCAGGTAGATCACCTGAGGTCAGGAGTTCGAGACCAGCCTGGCCAAAATGGTGAAAAACTCTGTCTCTACTAAAAATACAAAAATTAGCCAGGCGTGGTGTCAGGCGCCTGTAGTCCCAGCAACTCGGGAGGCTGAAGCAGGAGCATCGCTTGAACCTGGGAGGCGGAGGTTGCAGTGAGCTGAGATCGTGCCACTGCACTCCACCCTCCTGGGTGACAGAGTACGACTCTGTTTAAAAAAAAAAGAAAGAAAGAAAGAATACATTTATTTCTTTATACCTTTTGTGAACCTGCTCAAATTTTTAGAGTATCAGATACTCTAAGTTTACTACCTCCTCATAAGAGCAACACTTCATTTTAATATTCTTAACTTACTAAAGTTTCACAGTATTCCTCTTAGTCTTAGTTTCAGTGTCGCCAGATTCTTTGTCTTTATACTCTCACAGAGCCTAGCTAGTGACATTCACCGTGATGTAGTAATCATAGCGTTTAGGAAGTGATTCATGATTTCGTACATGTCAAGCACATCTCCTCTCAGCCTTTCTGTCTCTAGACTTGAGTCTTGATTTTTCAGTCCATCCTCTTATAACAGCCAAATTTGAAATTTTATACTCAGTGATATGTAATACAGAGGTCGCAGAAGGTGGTTCTAAATAATAGACCTGCCACAAACCACACCAAATTTTAAGCAATCAAGAAATTGATTTTGCCAAAACACAAAAACAACAAGCAGAAGCTCCCCTTGCTTATCCTCATCCAAAATGTTCTGGAAATTAAGTAATTATTCATATGCCATCATCATTTGACCTGCCCCAGTCTTAAAAGTCTTTTTGTAAACCACCTTAAGGGTCCTTATACCTCTAAAAATTATAAAGGGATTTATGGACATGGAATTCCCTTGTTTGGATACGCTGGTTTCCTTGGAGAGCTCACCAAAACATAGATGACTTTAGAAGTATTAAGGGGACGTTAAAATGAATTTGCAACTTTCATAGATATTAAAGATTAATACTTCATGAGGAACATCAGGATTAATCAAAGTATACCATAAAGTCAAGTCTTAATATTAACTTCCTGCCAATGAATTAGCTCATCTAAAAGCAGTTTATTAAGTTGGGTTTATAAATTGACTTTAGATTAGTTCACATTTTGCCAGAAAATTCGTGTGTGTTTGTGTGTGTGTGTTGTGTTGTGTTAAAAGGACATGCTTGTTAGCACAGAAATTCTGACTTTAACATCCACTCAATGAGTTTCACCAGACCTAAATAAAGGGAAGAGAGGAAAAGACTAAATTGTAGACTAGTTTGAAAAATGCCATGTGGTTATTTTCAAGAGCACTGTCAAAAGCACCAAGGGAAATAGGAGTAGAGCCATATGTTCTTAAATTGTAGCTGATACTTTTTGTATGTATTATTTCATATGATATAACAACCTAGGGCTGGGTGCAGTGGCTCATGCCTGTAATCCCAGCACTTTGGGAGGCTGAGGGGGTGGATCGCCTGAGGTCAGTTCGAGACCAGCCTGGCCAACATAGTGAAACCTCGTCTCTACTAAAAATACAAAAAATTACCCAGGCATGCTGGCGGCACCTATAATACCAGCTACTCAAGAGGCTGAGGCAGGATAATCGCTTGAACCTGGGAGGTGGAGGTTGCAGTGAGCCAAGATCATGCCATTGCACTCCAGCCTGGGCAACAAGAGCAAAACTCCCTCTCAAAAAAAAAAAAAAAAAAAAAGAAAGAAAGAAAAAACAAAACAAAAAACCTAGATACAGAGTAACCAGTTTGTCAAGGATGGTCCTAGTTTTAAAGCTGAGCCCTGCCTCAGTCCCAGGCAAACCAGAGCAATAGATCGCTTTGGCTAAGTAAGGCAGATCATCTTGTCCCTGTGTTACCAAAGAGGAGTCTGAAATTTGCAAATGAAGGACTCAATCAAAGTCACACATTAGTTGTAACTGATGTATTCAGTATTAGAACCCAAGCCTTCTAACTGCTATTATAATAAAAATTTTAAGAAACCAGGCTATAATTGACACAGTATGTAAAAACTACTGTGAAAATTTTATCAGCTTTTAACTTTTCTAGAAACTAGCCATTCCCTTTGTGATACTGTAATTTTGCTCTCCAATACCCTTTTAATAGATAATATGGAGAAAAAAATTCAGCCCAGTTTATCAGAGTTGTTACAAACTCCCTTTTAACAAATTGTGAATTGATGAAAATAGTTATAATGCTTTTCAAGTCAGTTATTTCCTAATGCATTCAGGAAAATAAGCAGCAGCCTGTGCATCAGCATCCTAAAAGAAATGTAATATACATTATCTCCTTTGTCTTTTCCCATTTATCTTAAAGATGATTTTTTATTGTTTGTGGGGCAAGCAAGTATCAAGGGGGTGGAAGTATAAAACTGGACAAAACAAAATTATTAGACGTGGCTTTATCTCCATATGTTACTTTTTATCATTTCTTCTCAATACATAAAGAAGTGAATATATGCTCCAATAAACCTCTCCCATTACTTGTCCTGTCTTTGCTGAGCAAAATTGAATCTATATGTCTTTAAAATGCCTTTCCATTGCTATGGCTTTTTTCAAAATACTGAGCTTAGTGCAAATGTGATTCACGAGACTACTAATGCTCATTTGCTCCTTCCCAACAGGCATCACAGTTGATAGGCATGGATTCATTTACTTTGTGGATGGGACTATGATTCGCAGAATTGATGAGAATGCTGTGATCACAACTGTAATCGGCTCAAATGGTCTGACTTCCACACAACCGCTGAGCTGTGACTCAGGAATGGACATCACTCAGGTAGGCACCACTGGTTTTCAAGTGTTATCGTCATTTGGCATCATGGAAATGGATAACAATTTTCTCATGCAGAAATTAGGTAGAATGGAAGCCTGGTATATCTGTTATAATACCAGATAGCAGAAGTTACTCAAAATGGTAAGCGAGGATGGAAGTAATACCAGGTAGAATATTGAAATACAATTAAGTAAAATCTCTCAAATTTGAATTAATCAGAGGGTAAGGCCAATCTCATTTATTGAATATTTCCAAGATATGTGATTTTATTTTTTTAAATGAAACAGTGACTGAAATTTGGAAAAATAGCAACTATGAAGGCTCTTTAGATATCTTTTTAAATAAATATATAAGCATATTGTTATTCACACATATATAAATAGCTATTTGGAAGTTTTCTTAACTAAAAGCAACATCCCCTTTGAGATCTATTTTACTGTTATTCAGGAAATTTTTTTTAAGCCAGTGAGGATAAAAGAAAATTTAGCGTAGCTCTCACCTGGGTCCAAAATTCTGATTTTACCACAATTCTACAAAATCAGTATTAGACATTTAAAGAGATTACAGAGCATACAGCATAGTCCCAACATTCAGTGTATGCCTTTCTTAGTCTGCAGAAACAAGAAATGAAGAAAATAGATTAGATAGTCCTCAAACTTTCCAGCTCTAACATTCTATAAATCTGTGACTCTAATAAAGTAGATTATTAAATAATCTTTTCAAAAACATTAAAGTGGATGTTGAGAGTTTTCAAATTGATCAGTGTATCAGAGAGGATGGTCTTGGCTGCAGTAATAAAATACTTGTCTAAAAGGTGTTTAAACAGTAAGGTTTATTGATCTCACATAATGAGATGTCCAAAGATAGGCAAAGATACCAGCAGATTTCCTTCTTGTGTCACATTGGCCAGAATTGAGTCACATGACCATGCCTTCACCAGTCACTGGCAAAGAAGAAATGGGATTCCTTAGTGGGTTCAGACCCTTTAGAATTGGATCCCCAGCCGGGCGTGGTGGCTCAAGCCTGTAATCCCAGCACTTTGGAAGGCTGAGGCAGGTGGATCACGAGGTCAAGAGATCGAGACCATCCTGGTCAACATGGTGAAACCCCGTCTCTACTAATAAAAAATACAAAAAATTAGCTGGGCATGGTGGCGCGTGCCTGTAATCCCAGCTACTGAGGAGGTTGAGGCAGGAGAATTGCCTGAACCCAGGAGGCGAAGGTTGTGGTGAGCCGAGATCGTGCCATTGCACTCCAGCCTGGGTAACAAGAGTGAAACTCCATCTCAAAAAAAAAAAAAAAAAAGAAAAAAAAAAGAATTGGATCCCCTTTCCTGAGCATATTGCTATCTGATTCTTAAACCAAAATCAGAGTTCTGTTAGCAGGGAGTAAAGGGTTGCTATTGGGGTGGCAATGAGCAGTGTCCCCCACTGTTATATTCCTGTTGCTTCATTTGTCATACCACCTAAAACTTAGGAAAACGAGGTAAATGTATTATTCCGTTTTTATGCTACTGATAAAGACATACCAGAGACTGGGCAATTTACAAAAGAAAGAGATTTATTGGACTTACAGTTCCACATGGTGGGGGAGGCCTCACAATCATGGCAGAAGGCAAGGAGGAGCAAGTCATGTCTTACATGGATGGCAGCAGGCAAACAAGAGCTTGTGCAGGGAAACTCGCATTTTAAAAACCATCAGATCTCATGAGGCTCCTGCACTATCACGAGAACAGCTCAGGAAAGACCCGCCCCCATAATTCAATCACCTCCCACGAGGTTCCTCCCACAACATGTGGGAATTGTAGGAGTTACAATTCAAGATGAGATTTGGATGGGGACACAGCCAAACCATATTAGTAAGTAAAAGAAACACACCCCTCAGAAACCTTGCTTTAGTCATTGACTAATATCTCCTGCCACCTCCACCCACCTTGAGCATACATCTCTATAAAACACTAGAAATGTGCCTATTTCAGGTTTCTTCTTCTCTCTGTGCCCCTGCCCTGCTCCAGAAACTCAAGAAATGTTTAAATACACTCAACTACAAAAATGAAATGAGGAGTTGGGCCTGGAAAACTGACAAAATGAACAAACCCTTTTTAATAGAGATTTGAGTAGATCAGGCTATCAAGTCCTAGAATAGTCTAACTATACATGATTCAAAATGCTGCAGAAGGCAAGAAAAAGGAGCATTATTTATGGCAATAAAGAAGGGTATAAATGTATTTGTATGGGGGAAGGGGGAGAGAGAAGATGCATATGTATGATTCACTTATGGGATATTTTTAACTTAAAATAGGGCACTTAGTATTGCAATCAGTCAACTCGAAACAACTTTTCTGTTTCAGTGTAGAAAAGTTATGTTGAAAAGAGACTTCTTTGTCTTAGTAGAGCAAACATATGATCATCATCACCATGAGAAGGATTCTCTTTCACATGACACTTTCCAAACATAATTCCCACCGTAAAATCTACCTCATTCTTTTCAGGTTGGGATGTACAATACACCCTACTGAAAAGAAACCCTGGAAACCAGAAGACAGAAACTTTTCTCTATGGCATTTCATTCCAAGCCTCAGTTTCTCTGAAGCACCCCTTCTTTACACAACTTTAGCTTTAGAGAAACAGTAGATTTTTTTGGAGGCAGGGTAGGTTGTGTGGTATGAGAAGGGGATGGTAGAAGCCAGTAGGATTTCCCAGGAAAGAAAGCAGGTTTTATGTACAGGTTATTTGGCCAGTAACTCTGCTGCTGTCCACCATTTCCTGTTTTGTACCTGAGACACGCTAAAGAATAACTCCAATTTGTCCACCCAGACTGGTTCAGAACAAGGAGACTATACTGATCAGTGTCCAGGTTATCACCTTCAACCTTTATTAGAGGCCTACTTCTCATGGACCCATTCCCCCAGTCTGGAAGTACCTCTGCTGATCCAAATCCCATTCCCATCTTCCTCACACCTCATTTCTTCCATAGGAACCTTCCTTGATGGTTGTAGTCCTCACTGTTGTTTCATTCCCTTACTGCAATCTAGTACCACCATGCTTAAATGTAATTTATTCTTTGGTGGCAAACTATGTATCCAACTGGTCTCCCACAGTAGACTGTGTGTTCCTGGAACATGCGTAGGAAGTGCTCAGCAGGTACAGTTAACATCTATACTTGAACCAAAAGGACACTATGGTGAAAAGAATATGAAACAGTGGTGAGAGATGAAGCTAGAGAGGTAAGGGGGAGTGAAATGGTGAAGGGCTTTATAAGCATAACAGAGTTATACTGGACAATGAGGAGACAATAACAACATTAAGAAGGGAAATGCATTTTTTAAATAGTATTAAGCATGGAAATCAGTTTTAAGAGATTATTCTAGCTGTTGTATGGAGAACCAAGTGAAACAAAATAACACCAGAGACAGGGAGAACACTTAAGAGGCAATTGAAGTAATCCAGGTATGACAAGGACAAAACATATCAATATAGAAATGATCAGCCCCTTTCCAAGGTACTACTGTAAAAATTAAAGTTTATTTCCAATGCTTTTTAAATGTTCAGTTGTTATTTCTTTGCGATACAACCCTAGATGAGACTTTCCATGACACTGCTCAGCTTTATGCAGGCTACATAGGCCAGCAATATTAATGGCTGAACCTAAAATATCATAGTATAGATTGAGAAAGGTAGATAGAGTCATAAAACCTTGGAGCTAATATAAAAGAACTTGTTGACTGACAATTTCAGAATTGAGGGAGCATGTAGATGGTAGTACCATTCACAGAGACAGGGAATACAAGAGGAAGAGAAGCAGGTTAGCATGATGGTTGGATGATGAGTTCAGTTTGGGGTACATTGAGGTGCCTGTGTGGCATTCAGATAAGGATATCTGACAGGAAATTGGGTAAAGGTTTAAACCTTGAGGTCTAACTACAGATTAGAGTTGTGATTGTTATTAGTTTACTCATAGTACTCATAGTACTGGTAAATAGGGGGGTGGATAATAAGCTCTCTTACAGAGGGTACATAGCATAAAAAGGGGAGAAGGCTTAAGACCAAACTCTGAGGAACACCAGTATTCAAGAAAAAGCTGAGGAATGAGAACCCACAAAGGAGGCTCAGAGAAAGAGAACTAGCAAGTAGGAAGAAAACCACAAAGGTGTCAAAAAAGCCAAGAGAAGCAAGCTTTTCAAGAGGAAGGGAATGGTCAGTATCAAATGCTGCTTAGGGATCATGAAAAATGAGGTGCTTTTTAAAGAAGCCATGAGATTTTACAGCATTAACACCTCTGATAAGAGTGCCTTTGATAGAATGCTAATTAATGAGAGTGAGATAGCAGTGGCAGAGTAGAAGGAAGTAAGGAAATGGAGAACTGGGAAATAGATCACTTCTTTGAGATGTTTGGCTGGGAAGAACAGGCTTTGGCATTGAAGCAAATCACCTCCCAGGTGTGGGCAAATCAGCACCCTGGTGTGGCATGGGTGGACTAAAGCTGGAGGATACTGAATGAAATTGATGGGTGAGTGGATAGACTGTTTACCAGGAGAAAGCCTGTGTGTGACACAGCTTACTTAAGTACAGTTTCCCATGACTGTACTTAAGAACATGGGCCATCTTCAGCTAGAGAGAAGAAAGCTGAGCAGGGAACTTCATAATACCCAAGAGCAAAGCCCCAGTTGTTTATAGTAGTACTTACAGTGATCCAGCTGAGCTTACACAGTGCTCAGTTTCATATTTCAGTAAATCAAAATATATTGATGTGTGAGGGCACGAACAAATGTCTAAATGAGAGTGCATGGTTTCTGCTGACAGGAATGAACAGGAGAGAAAATAGAGGCCTATGCTGCAGCATGAAGATTTGAATCAGATCTTAAGGAAAGCTTACTGTTACTGTTTCTAACACTATGTGGCAACATCATATATTGTCAAAAAAAATTGTGGAGTTCCCACCTTTTGAAACTTTTCAAGCAAATATTGGATAGCAATAATCTATAAGTGCTTGACATACAGGTCCCTCTGGAGTCAGGAAGATGGACCAACTGTTTCCTCAAGGTTCCTTCCAACTCCATGAAGGTCTTGCCACAGAAATACAACCAAATTTCTAAAGTTTCTTGTTACCTTTCTAGCATTTCGAAACCAAAAGATCTCCAACAAAGAAAGGCCCCTCTATGCTAGCATAGTACCTATGGAGGTTAGAAAGTGATGTGAGAAAATGGTCCTCTTCATCTTACTTGCCTTCATCTTCTGCACTTTTCAGTGGCAAACCTAAGCCCCAACAAGAATCAGTTCTCAGGACTTGTCCTAATCTTTAGCAGATCATTAAGTCCTATAGTAAGTCTAAGAATAACTGCTACCACTTGTAGAGAGCTGTGTGCCAGGAACTATGCTAAGAATCTTATTTACACTCTTCCATTTCATCTCCACAACTCAACCACCCTTGAGAGGTAGGTATTATTATTCCCATCTGGCAGAGAAAACTCTTAGTCAGAAGGATTATGTATTGTGCTATGACCATGGAGTTATTGAATGATATAACTAAGATTTTGGCACACGCTTTCTGAACCCAAGTGTGCATTTTTCCAACCTTCATTTTTTCAGTGACAATTGGAAATGACCAGATACCACTGTATTTAGCTGAGTGACAAATGTCGCTTGAATACGCTGTTTATTCACAGAATGTGTGTTTAGTGGCACTTCGGAAAGAGTTTAATAAAATCTAATCGTCTCAAGAAATGAAATTTGCTTTGACAGTAAAATCATCCTTTTGTTCAAAATCAATATCTTTTTCTGGTTTACTGAAATGTGAAAATGAGCCCTCAGTATACACTCTGAAGCATAACTGCCCTTTGTAAGCACTGCTGTAAGCAACCAGGCCTTTCACTTCAGGAGATGAGTTGATTATGAAGAGACTGGGTGCTTTATTTCTGTTGCTGCTTTTGAATCATCCTGCTCTGGTAACTCACTTCCATCTGATGCCTGACTAGAATGGAATTGAGAGAGAGCAATTTTCTTGGTGGGATAGCAAGTTACTCCTTGGAGCCAGCCTAATGCTTTTCCAAAAGTTAGCCCAACAGGAGATACACAAGCAAAATGGACCTTTTGCATGCATAGGAAAAGGTCCTTATTGACCCGCTGCCCATAAGGTACACACTTTGAGGTGTTTGTCTAGGGCATCCAGATATAAAGCCAGTGTGTCATAAATGCTTATTGGATGATTTGTATGTTTCCCACTGGTTTCCAATAGCACCCATCTGTCAGATGGGCTTAACAGGGGTAGGGAATGTATCATGCATAGTTATGCAGGAAGGAAGGTAACATTCTTTGGAGAAGCAAACTTTGTCCTCATGTATTATATCTATTGAACTAGTCCACTAGGAATCCTACTCTTCTCAGTCATTTGATGTGATGCTTGACTCCTCTCCAGAATATTCTGACCATGTAGTAACGATCCAACCTATTTTCAAATGCTTCTTGTGATAGGAAATTTACTGTCTACCCCAGGCAGCACATTCCATCTTTGAATGCCTCTGATTGACTACAAGCTTTCTTGAATCCCTTTAACTTTTTGTCTTCCTTTAACCATCTAGTCTTACTATTCAGGCCTTGAATTATAAATTTAACGTAATTTCTATGAGATCAGTCTACTAGTGAACCAAGTATATACATTTATATATGTTATCATATTTAATCCTCATGACAATCCTTCAAAATAGGTATTATGTTCCCCTGTTTTGAATACAGATGAAAAACAAGATTCAGAGGAATTGAGTAACTTGGTCAAGGTCACACAACCAATAAGCGGCAGAGGTGGAATTCGAACCTGGTCAACTTGATGCCAAAGCCCACATTATTTTCACCAAACTACATCAAACTGCCTCCTCCATATGACAGCCCTCTCAGTACAAGAAAACAACTCTTTCACGTGTCTTAAGTCACATTCCCAATTCATTTAACCATACCTCATTTGACATGGTTTTGAGTTCCTTCACCATTCTTCTCACTCTTCTCTAAACATATGCCTTTTTATCTATTTCTCTATTTCTCTTTGAAAGCGTGGCTTCCAGAAATGAATAAAATAATCCAGATGTGCTCTGACTGTTCAGAGGTAGAATGAGAACTGTCACAACTCCCTTTCCATATTGTTTCTGTTCCTTTTGCCCATTGATTGTCAAAAAAAAAAAAAAAACTTTAGCCACAGAATATTTACTTCAAACAAATAAGTCTCAGTTTATAAAATAGGGGCGAACAGCGGATTCAAACAAGAGGTGGTATGCCAGAAGCTTCTTTATTCAAGCTTACTTCTATGCAATGGTAGCTTCCATGGTGACCTCAAAGGCACTTTTGCAAAGTGCTAAAGAAATAAAGAGTACAGATTAGAAAACTCCAGCTAAAGTTGACTGGAATTTTTTCCATAGCTGTATCACATATTTGACATATGATGTGATGTGATGTGATTACAGAGAACTAAAAATTCACGTCTCTCATTCGCACCTCTTCATCTTATACTTGCAACATTAGTGATTTACAACACGCTGCTGGGTCCTACCTTAGTCTCTATTCAATTCCATGTTGTTTGAGTTAGTCCATTTCTTTGTACTCTTCTGCTATCATCTAATATTTTCACTATCCTTCCCAGCCTAGTGTCGCCTATGGATTTGATGAATCCATAGAAAGATTTGATGAATCTTTCTATGCCTTCATCTGTTGTAAAATTGATGGATAGATAGATGCAATTGTGGCACCAGTAGACTAGTTATCTGTTAGATTATGAATCCATGTGTTTGAACTCTCACCTATTCGATGTGACTCCTCATAATGAATCGGGAAATCAATATAATGGCCTATGACCAGCTTTTTAAAAGGTGAAACACAGCTTTAGAAATCAAGGTGTATCACATGTAATGAGGGTGAGTATTGTTTCATAAAATTTTTATTTCACCTGGATAATGGTGTAAAATACAGTTCTTAGTGAGTGTCACAGTCAAAACAAGTTTGAAAGCTACTCTCTTCACCGATATTTACCCCAGCTTATCCATAAATTTATCACGAGAAACCTTACCAAGTTGGTAACTCTGTTTAAAAGGAAATGAGAACCACTTGAAAAAATCTGTTTCTAGTCACAGTATCTGTAAACATCATTTCCTCATCTAAAAGCTTAAAAAAAAAAAAAAACAGCTGTTTAATAATACAATTGAAGATCTTTTCTAAATCAACATAAAGCTCCCTCCATGCAGGTTGTGGGGCAAATTTCTGATTCTTCTTGAAGTCAGAACTATATTTAACCATTTCTAATCTTCTAGTGCCCACTATTTCTCAATAATTACTCAAAAAGAGTTCTAAACCCCGTTTGCAAGTTCTCTCTAAGGAGTGATCCTTCTTAGCTGGAACACTTGAACTCAGTTAAAGAATTGAGATGCTCTTTTACAATCCCTTCACCCATTTTGGGCTTTAGTAACTTTGAATCAATATTCTCTGTGGTCATTCTCCTTAACAGAGAAAACAAAGCCTTCCCCTCTGTCTCATCCATCAGTATTATACCACCTGCCCCAAGCAGCACACCTCTGCCTTCCTTGGTTGTCTTCTGCTCTCTACATAACTGAAAAAACAACTTTCTCTTGTCCTGAGATTTTTTTGCAAGCTTCAGATAAAATAACCATAGCTCTATAGAAGGGGTAATATGCAGCCTCTTCTTCAAAATCTACATGTCAATTTAATTATATACAGCGAGTTCAGCATTTTCTGTTGTTTTAAATATATCTATATTATATATATATATATATATATATATATATATATATATATATAACATCCAGGCATAAAAAGTTACAGCAAGCTTGGTGAAAAAAAAAAAAGAAAAAAAAAAAAACCCAGTAGTTTTAAAACAGAAAAGGGCTAGGTGCAGTGGCTTATGCCTGTAATCCCAACACTTTCAGAGGCTGAGGTGGGTGGATTGCTTGAGCCTCAGGAGTTTGTGACCAGCATGGGCAACATGGCAAAACCCCCGTCTTTACAAAAACTACAAAAGTTAGCCAGGAGTGGTGGTGCATGCCTGTAGTCCCGGCTACTCAGGAGGCTAAGGTTGGGGGATCGATCACCTGAACCCAAGGGACAAGGCTCCAGTGGGCTGTGATTGTGCCACTGCACTCCAGCCAGGATGACAGAGTAAAACCATGTCTCAAAAAAAATTTTTTTTTACCAGAAAAGGCACCTTCTTTTCCCCTTCTTAAACTCTTGCCTAACGTCTGTCATTGTCTTTCCCTCTCTCTCTCTCTTGCTAACCCTTTCATGTCTACAGAATGTACTTCATTATCCTGAGTGATACTGGCACAGATGATATTGAAACAACATCTTCATGGGTTACTTGCTTTTCGTTGTGCACTTCCATCACTCTCCCATGTGCACACTGAAAGAGAACAGAATTAGATCTTTCAAATGAAGGCCATTATAAGTGAAATTCCCTGTAGGGACAGACTTGTGAATTTTGTGAAGCTCTGTAGGGAATCAAGAAAATCTGAATTATAATAAGTTTGCTTGAATAAAGGGCTCTCCCAGGGGAAAAAGAAGGTTCATTTTAAAGTTCTTGCCACCAAACATGAAAACCTCACCACCTCCACCCCTACCACACCCTTTCAATGTTTCCATGACTATGGAACTTATCTCACCGTTAAAGCAAAGAAAAGGTCTCTGGCCACACTCCAGTTAATTCAAACACAAGGATATGTGGTAGAAGGAAAGAGTGAGTTGAAGGTAAACAGCAAGACATGGAAGATGAGAGCTAGATATCTGAAATATTTGAAAACACATTTCTCAAAGGCCAGTAATATCAGTGTGTAGTCGGCACAAATAGATGAGGGAGGAAAGAGAGGTGACAAAAGGATAAAAGAAGATTAGAGAATGGACAGATCAAACAGCAAGTTAATGAGTCGCAGGGAGTAGTAGAATGGAACCAAAAGTTATTTGGTGGCCCTTATGCCAAACATTTACTTTATCCTAATTGGTCATGGTTCGTTTAACCAATTGAATCAACCATTTTCATAGTAACTATTAACTAGTAGATTAGATGGCATTAAAAGCCGTACCAACCAAACCTCCAGTGTATTTTCCCATTTTCTTTCACTGTTCTCATGCCTGGACAACAACAAGACAGCAGCAATTTTAACTGCTCAGGAACTGGCTATTGCAGGAGTCCAAACAAAAGCATCCTAAATCAGCAATGTTCTGTTTTATTCATTTGAGCCACATGCACTCGGTCAAACCACGAGTCACAATCAATTCCTCTTGCTGATCCAAAGGCTCATATTATAAATGCAGAAATGGGAGTGGTGGGGGAAGTGTTAGTTCCTATAATATAAAGAGGGAGCTCAGTCTACATCAACCATAGCGGGAAGGCATTGCTAACTTAGCCACAGTCTTCTCAAAGACCTCAATATGTCAATTACCTTAAATGTGAAAGTATTTAAATCAGAAAGTGATGACTACTGAATAAAAATGAGCAAACTTTCTACCAGACATGTTTATATGCCTGGAACAATTATTCATACTTCTTTAGGAGTACAGAGGCACGTTTTACCAAAGTTGTCTGGACAATTACCTAATTCACCCATTTTCCTTTGACTGAGTTAGAGTGTTCTAGTAGAAGGAACATAGACCATCCTGGGTGTGAGTCCATATTCTGCCATTTATTTGCACTGAGACCTCAGACAAGTTAATGAAGGCCTGAGTTTCTCCACCACTAAAAAGTGGGATAAAAGCATGTAATGTCTCCTAAGGAGGTCATGCCAGCTAAATGAGAAAATACATACGAAAGAAGTTTCTTTTTTGAAAGGCACTTGCAACTATAAATTGTTGGAGCTGATCGGAACTGAAAAAAAGAGATCATATGGCATTACATGTAACCTTGGCTTTTATGTGTACATTTGCCACGTCAGTCAGGTAGGCATGTGGAAGGAAAGTGGCACAAACTTCACTGTACATAGCAATCAAATTATGCTGTCACAGAGCATGGATGGCAGGTAGCGTTATTTAGACTCTGATTTGACAACAGCACCAAAAGCGTTAAAAAGGCTTTTTTTAAGAATCCCTATAGGCTCTCCACATTATTACTCCTCTGTAAATGAGAGATCCATTAGAGCTTATGGCTGAAAATTACATAATAATGCTAAATAAACACTATTTGCAGCTACCATGTCTATATTTTAGAAAAATAGCATCTCATTCTGAATCATTTATTCTGCTCTCCTCTGAAAGATGGTAATATAGAAAAAAAGTTAAATCATTTTTGTCTATTTCTTGACCCAGATGACGGTTCTCTGTGATTTCAGATTCAGTACTAGATGTAAAAAATGGACACTAGAATTGTGGAGCTGGTTAATTATTCCTCCTTATGAAGGCTAATTAAATAAATGACCCAATTGTTGATTAAGTGGCCTCTCTTTTTTAATGTGAAAGCACTTGGAAAAGTATGAAGTGCTTTACAGATAAAAGGATGACGTAAGATGTTAATTGGCATCTTCATGAAATATTTTCTATTGATTCATCATACACTTGCTAAAATGGGAGGACACAAGAACCAAATAAGCCTGCAAGGTGGTGTTTCTGATTTTGCAGTATCTGTGGCTGTCAGTCTCTAATTTAAATGCATTTTTGCATAATGTTATTTATTGCTTATGCAGCCCAGACCTAGTCTCCTGGCTCTGTCAAATGCAGAAAAACACCTTCTGGAACCTTTCTCTAATCCTTTAATAGAGGATGCAAGACACAAAATCAGGCCTTTAGGGTATACTGTTCTTCATAATTATACCAATATGTAAAGTCAGTAAAGCGTAATGGTGTGGGAATACAGGCTGCCTGGGTTTAAATCCTGGATCCATCACTTGCTTGGTGTGTGCCCCTGGGAAAAAATTCTGTATCTGTAAATGGGGGTGATAATGTTACTTTCCCCACAGGGAGGTTGTGATAATTCAATGAGGTAATATGCATAAATCACTTAGCAGAGTGTTTGGCTCATAAGTGTTCAATAGATTATTATTTTATCATCATCATTATTACTAGTAATAGTAGTAGCAGTATTTGACCTTCTACTCACAAAAGAGAATTGAACTGATAACTTACAAAACTAGAATAAAAAGGACCAAGAAGAAGTTTAGAACTAATAGAGAAATGGTGTCATCTTCCCGTCCTTTTCACATAGGTGTACCTTTTACAGAGAGGCATATATCTTTCTGTAGGTGAGTGTGGTGGGCTGTAGCAAACGTATGTTCCAGAGACTGGTCTTAACCTGCTGTGACCTTCACAGAACGTTTCCTCTCCCTAATGCTGATGTGAAGGTCTATCTAGATCACTTAACGAATGTTCACTATAGTCATTGAATGGTGCCCCAAATATTTCATTTTCTTTCTACTTTCACATAGTGTTGGGATGACTACGGAGCTGAGGCTGGAATGTAATATGAGTTTTATACATCTGTGAATGTAAGATTTTAGGTCATCCTCTATCTCTTTGAAATCAAGAAGTAAAAAAGCAGCTCATTCAGTGGGTGGCCTGCAGCCATTCTAGGTGGGTCAATTTCACACACAAACAAAATAAATATTAGAGTAGATAAGAAAGAAGACAGAGTTTATCTAGGTCACTATGAAGAATATGACTTTCCCAGGACAAAACAAACAGGCTCCCAGCTAAGCGGGAAATCAAAAGGAAAGAAGCTGAAATATCATAAGAATAAAACAGTGTCCTAGGATTTTTGAAGAAAGTTTGGTTTATGAATTGTTTCATCTAACTAATGACTTCTGTTTTTATCAAGATTTTCAAGTCTCAAACACATCTATCAGTTTCCTTAAGTCTGTTACATAAAAAAACAAATTTAACAAAATCATAACCTGGGAGAAACAATGCAATGAGATTATCCACAGAGTTCATTTAAATTTTGTTTCCTTTCTCCAAATTTATTGAAATTTTTGTTTAACTGCATTTTTCAGGCCTGCATCTCTTAGGTAAAATCACAATATGATAACCTGTTATCAGAGATATTTGCATTGCTCCCTCCAAAGTGGCAGCTCAGGTCGTTTATATAAATAGAGAACAGCAGGCCAACATCTTCAGCTCCAGCACATCTAAATTCTGCTGAAATGTCTGCACACAAGCAAATAGCCAGAGTTGTCAGGGGCCTTAAAATAAAAGTCAAGTACCATGCTCAATGCTATATCGAAAATATAATTTATCACATAAATAAAACTCCCTCAGCAGTGTCCTCTTTCCACACAAAGGACAATGGCACGTTAGCTCTTATTAAAACTATTAAGCACCAGAGGAAAAGCATCTTCAAAGTTCAGGGCAAGTCACAAGATGCAAGTCTTGCAAACCTACTTTTGAACCACTCAGTCTTCTACACATTTTGCTCGGCAGGCACCATGACCTGAGGTGAACCTGAAGCTCTCTAAGATACAGAAGTATCTGGTTGGTAAATTCAGTGGTTAGTGTCTCCAGGTTTCAGAGATAATATGCTGTGCTGAGTCCCAATGCAAGCCAGTTGGCCTAACTAAATTTCAGACTACACTGTACCTTTAAACCTACTCCCACTTTCTATTAATTATGAAAGGGGAAAGTGCACGAATCAGTGCCAACCCATCTTTATTAAATAGAAATGCAACTCAAAGAGAAAGTTATTTGGCTGTCAGCAGGAGTGCCATCTTTTCAAGCAAAAGTTGGTGTGTTTGGAAAAGTAAACATGGGACATATAAAACGTTTACTTACAGGCTACACCTATTGAAACGTGTTTACCTTGAGATACATAACAAAGAGCAAGGGTTCGTTTGGTGCCTCTCAAAACAC
Source organism: Sapajus apella (assembly GCF_009761245.1). Classification (NCBI taxonomy): domain Eukaryota; kingdom Metazoa; phylum Chordata; class Mammalia; order Primates; family Cebidae; genus Sapajus; species Sapajus apella. Next base: position 170,028 of record NW_022437116.1, on the reverse strand, counting down.
ACTTCCAAGTCCAAATCAATGAGGAGAGGATTCTGAAGGAGTAATTCCAATGTCCGAAAGAAAACTAGCAAGAGTGAATATTAAAGAAATTTAATAGTAAATATCTAATGTATTGCTGTTAACAACTGAGCACATAGGAAATGTTGTTATGGGGTAACTTTCTGAACCATTCAGTACAGAATTGTGTCTCCAAATAACATAGGGGAAAGTCACATGATCCACCTGAAATCATTCTCAAAAATTGCAAGAATGAGAAGTTTCTAGAGAATAATGACATAAACTTGACGTTTCCAGAGTCAGGGGAGCTCTGCATAAATCATTCACAACCAACATTATAAATCCATGCACAGTGGATTCCTGGACTTTCATAGCAACTTCAGTATCTATATACTTAGGAAGTGCCTAGGCCAGTAAATATGTAAGGGAACCATTTGACTAATAAGTTCCCTGAGGCCAAGATGGTCCTTGCTACTTCTTGTTCACCTTTACTAGTTTTCTGTTACCTCTGACCCACAATATTGTATTGCTGTTCCTCTATCCTTGTATGTGGGGTAATATTGTATTAGTCAAGATGCAGTCAGAGGCTGGGTGCAGTGGCTCACACCTGTAATCCCAGCACTTTGGGAGGCCAAGGTGGGCAGATCACTTGAGGTCAGGAGTTTGAGACCAACTTGGCCGATATGGCAAAACCCTGTCTCTACTAAAAAAAAAAAAAAAAAAAATACAAAAATTAGCCAGGCATGGTGGCAGGCACCTGTAATTCCAACCACTCAGAGGGTTGAAGCACGAGAATCACTTGAATCCAGGAGGCAGAGGTTGCAGTGAGCCAAAATCTCACCACTGCACTCCAGCCTGGGGGATAGAGCAAGACTCAGTGTCAAAAAAAAAGATGCAATCAGAAAAACAGAAAACACATTCATTATTTTAACAGAGAGAATTTAATATAGAGAATGTGATGCATAGGTGTTAAGAGGATCAGAAGAAAAAAAAAACAAGAGATAATATCTACAGGAAGTGGCCACCATCTCTCTGATTGGTGAAACAAAGGGAACAGATGGGGGTTGTCAGAACCTAGAAAGTTGGAGGATTTGCTCCATGGAGGTAGGACTTAGTCCTCTGAGAAGAAGATGCCAGCTGGTTGCTTCTGGTGCCTCTGAGGCAGCATAATGAGACTGATTCTCAGAGTAGGGAAAGGAGCTGGAAGTGCAGCCAGCTACTGCTGCCAGAATGAAGGGCCACTGTTGAGATGACACTGACGGGAACAGAAAGCAAGCAGGAAGGATCAAGTCCCTTCTCCCTCCTTTAGCTTCTCAGAATCTCTTCATTTTCCATCTTGTCAGGACCTATCAGAAATCTAGCTGGCAAAAGAAAAATGTAGATGGCCAAGTCCCAACCCCAGCATCACAAAGCAGCATTTTTAAAGGGGTCAGTTGGAAACTTTGAAACAATAGTTTAATAACTAGCACACTGTGCAATGAGGTGTTAGATTTTCATGTCATTGTTGCTGCTGGAGTCACTCAGATATGCTTACAGTTTAGATGAAACATTAATTAGAGTGGACTGTGTGTCACAGAGGATTTTATCATCACTGAATCTGTAAGAATCTGTTATTGGGAGACCTCAGCCAGAGCTGCTGTTTGTAAGGGTGATTTTGCCTCCCCTCTTATTGAAGCTATGGTGCTCACTATTCATCACCATCTTTTGCTTTTGTTCAGGCTCAAGTATGTAGCCCGCATGCTTCCTAAAGTGATTCTGTGCACATGGTAAGTGGTCAGGTGGCCAATCTCCAGAGTTCTAGAAGCATGAAGCTTGAGCTGGGCCATCTGTTGAGTGAGTGCAGTTGTGTATTACACACAGGGAAGTGCTGGGCAAAACCCGGAAGCACACTGGAGGCCTAATGAAAACACGACCAGTTAAATCTTCCCTCTAAGTGTTCATTAGGCCATCTGCTCTTATTAGTGTCCTTATCATTTGGAAACATTACAGAGTTAAGATGAGGGAGACAATCTGTGGAATTCTAGTCTAACTTGAAATGAACTTTAGAACAGTCATGAGTTGTGATGTTTACCTTCCAATTCAGAGCCCAGCCCACTTATGTCTTAACATCTCCATGGTGAACATCTTTAATAGTTTCTTCCTGAAATATTATAACAGAAAGAAGAGTTAGCAGTAGCTACAGAAATGAAAACATAATCCCAGAGTGGCTGATCAATGAAATCAGACCATTTCATAAAAGCCGTGCAGTCATACTTCTGGCCTGTAAATTGCTTTAGGTGCCAAAGGGAATTGGAAGCTTGGTCTGTCCTGTCAAGCCAATACTGTAATATTAACAACCAGCAACAGACAAGTTTCTGCAGCTTCTCAGCAGAAAAAAAACTGCAGAATGATTCCGGGGGTTTCTTTATAAGTCTCTGGGTCCTATGCAAGCAAAGTCTTGGCTCTCAAGAGGACAAGCGTCCCACTTCCTACTGGGTTAAGACCAGCAGAGATCCTGTTCTTACTCTGAATTACCTCAGGCTTTATGGGCTCATCATGCAGCCTCAAATTTGATTTCTTATTACCTTGAACTGTACTCTAGTTGCCTCTCCTTCTGTGTGTGTATCCCCCACAGTGCTAGATATACAATAGATATTTGATGAATTCATGTAAAATTAAATTAAAATAGAGACTAAAAGACAAAAATATAGTAAAGTTTTCATGTTTCTCTCTCCACACTGTGAAGGACTGAGAGGGTTAAGTTCTTTAGCTGTAATGATAAAACCCGAGAAACAGAGATACAGATAGTAAATTGGCAAGTAGTATCATGTAAGTAGCATCATGTACAATATGTTCTCCTTACAATAACAATCAAATTTACAAACAAATTAGCTGTGGAGTCTGAAGGACATTCTGTAGTTTTCACACTGGGCCTTCATCTCCTGCTGATAGATGACTTTGACTGTAAATTGAAAACTGGAAGCAGTTAAACATTCTGTGTATTCACAAGCGCCATTTCCAAAATTGAGGCTTCAGAGAGGAGATACAAGAAAGGGTCGACGGAAACTCAGAGCAATTATGCCTGTTATTAAGATGAGGTAGTGGCAATTACACAGTAGACTCATAGAGAGTGTGTACGTGCTGATTGTTTTGAGGCAGTCTGTAAGAACAAACTTTTATGGTACCCATCAGGCACTGGGTCTCTAGAGGAAGTGAAGATTTTCAGCCACTCCATCAGTATGCTTTTGGACAGGGCTTATGGCCCCAGGAACTATCCTAGGAGGGATACATGCTTTTCTCTTAATGAGCTTCAATGAAACCCTTATGTAATAGAGTGGCATCTTTCACTGTTTCTTTCCTCTAGGATAACCATTCTCAAACATTTTGGTCTCAGGACCCCTTTGCATTATATAAAAATTGTTGGGGGCCCCAATGAGCTATTCTTTTGTTGGTTTTATCATATGAATATCTACCTTATTAGAAAATAAAAGTGTTAATTTTTTTAAACTGAAGATACACTAGCCTGAGGTAGCCTCTGGAAAGCTCCACTATATACACATGATAAAGTACAAAATACATGTAATATTATTAGAAAAATAGTTTTGACCTCATAGACTTTCTGAAAGAGCCTTGGGGATTCCCCAACTCCCCAGACCAAAATGGAAATACCATATTTCCTAAATTCTCAGACACCATGGGCCATAAGATGAGCATCAATTTGATATCTTTGGGTAGTGGGGAGAAATGTTCCATCAAACATACACATTGACTATAAGACACATCTTTTTCACTTCATAGAATAGTTAAAATATGGAGGCAGTGGGAAATGCATTTCTTAAAATTGAGGAAATACAGCAATTTACACTAACCTCAGTGGGTCTCTGGAAACCCAGATTTACTGACACAAACATGTTTATGAGAAATAGTTTTTCTTACAGCCTATTTGCATATTATAATTTTTTAAAGGCTTTCATGGACTGAAAACATTACTGTCAATGAAACAGTAATGTTTTCATTCAACAAACGTTTGCCAGCTTAATACCAGATACTGGGAAAACAAACATAAAAGAGTTCTCGTCTTTGCCCTTGCAAACTCATAGGCCTGGTAGAGAACATAGGAAGACAAACAGTGGATTTTAGGATTAGAGAGAAGTACTGGATCTAAATGAGTGAGTCATGGAGCTGGAAGAGCAGCCTGAAGTACCCAAAGATGGAGCCCTAGGTATTCAAGAATGCTTGAGGTTAATCACTAGGTTTAAGCAATTAGTCATCCTTTTTTTTTTTTTTTTTGAAATTGTATTTACTTATATATTTTTAAATTTATTTTATTGCATTTTAGGTTTTGGGGTACATGTGAAAAACATACAAGATTGTTGCATAGGTACACACGTGGCAGTGTGATTTGCTGCCTTCCTCCCCATCACCTACATCTGGCATCTCTCCCCTTGCTATCTCTCCCCAACTCCCCATGCCCCACCGTCCCTCCCCCCAATAGACCCCAGTGTATAGTGCTCCCCTCCCTGTGTCCATGTGTTCTCATTGTTCAATACCCGCCTATGAGTGAGAACATGCAGTGTTTGATCTTCTGTTCTTCTGTCAGTTTGCTGAGAATGATGGTTTCCAGGTTCATCCATGTCCCTACAAAGGACCCAAACTCATCGTTTTTGATGGCTACATAATACTCCATGGTGTATATGTGCCACATTTTCCCTATCCAGTCTATCTTCGATGGGCATTTGGGTTGGTTCCAGGTTTTGCTATTGTAAACAGTGCTGCAATGAACATTCGTGTGCACATGTCCTTATAGTAGAACGATTTGTAATCCTTTGGATATATACCCAGTAATGGGATTGCTGGGTCAAATGGAATTTCTATTTCTAGGTCCTTGAGGAATCGCCACACTGTCTTCCACAATGGTTGAACTAATTTACACTCCCACCAACAGTGTAAAAGTGTTCCTATTTCTCCACATCCTCTCCAGCATCTGTTGTCTCTAGATTTTTCAAAGGGCTACCCTAGCGGATTTTGCTACAAGTGTCAGTCTCTTTCAGACCTTAATTTTTTTAACCAAAATAGTTTGGTTTAATTTAATTTTGCAATCATAGGTGATTCATCCAGAGATGTAAAACTAGAAATCTGTTAGACCAGTTTGACTGTAATATTGTAGTAAGTAACTCCATTCAAGACCAAAGCCTAACAGAGCCCTGTCTTCACTGTGATTAGATTCAACCAAGAATAACAGAAAACCCTAACATAACAGTGATGTAAGCAAGAAAGCAGTCAGATTAGATGTGTGGTTTAGGGCTGAGATGGTAGCCCCACAGTGTTATCTGGGTTCCAGGTTTTGTATTTTTGCCTTGCCACTCTAACACATAACTTCCATTTTCAAGGCCACCTCGTGGTCCAAGACATCTGCTAGAACTCTCACTGGTATATCCACATTGCAGAATGGAAGAAAGGGCAAAAAGAGCTTCCTTCCAGTTGGGTCAGCTCTTCTTAAGCAGTCTTTTAAAGTATCTATTTGTAAGTGTGGGTGCTTCCACACTTCCTCTTACATATTATTGCCTGGAACTTTGCATGACTACAGATCATTGCAAATAAGGCTGGAATGTCTTCTATTCTAAACAGCAATGTGCTCAGATTAAAAAACTGGGAGTTGGCCAGGTATGGTGGCTCATGCCTGTAATCCCAGCACTTTGGGAGGCTGAAGTGGATGGATCACCTGAGGTCAGGAGTTCAAGGCCAGTGTGGCCAATGTGGTGAAACCCCATCAAAAAAAAAAAAAAATAGCCAGGAGTGGTGGTGCACACCTGTAGTCTCAGCTACTTGGGAGGCTGAGGCAGGAGAATCACTTGAACCTGGGAGGCAGAAGTTACAGTGAGCTGAGATCGTGCCACTGCATGCCAGCCTGGGTGACAGAGCAAGACTCTGTCTCAAACAAACAGACAAAGAAACAAAAAAAACTGGGAGTATAATCCAGAGGAAAGAGTGGATGTATAACAGAATAGGCGTAGAACCAGCAGTTTCTGCTACAGGAATTTTAGCAACCACAAATTTAACATTTTGTTTTGACCCAGATATTGTCTGAGCTTCTTCAAATTTATAAGAAGGAGAGAAAATCCATCTAGATAAAACTTGGTTTTCTACAGTTAGAAAACATGATGACACCTAAAAGAGTGATGGCCCTTATTGATCTTGCTTGCAAAAAGTGTAAATTATTAGAAGATGAAATATACTAGGACTACTTTGGAAGTTTTGTTTGGTTTGCTTTGCTTTGCTTTGTTTTCCCCACTTACAAAATGTTTTACGAACATTGGGGTAGATGCAATGTAATCTATATCCTCTACAGTAGAATAATTCTCAGGATCAGCCAAATGGTTACTCTTGATTAGATTGATCCTAGCTATTCATTTGTGATGAATAATGCAACTTAAGTGTCAGTTATTCTAATTGGGAAGCCATGGAAACAGACCATGCCAATGCATTTGACAAAAGGTTGAGAGGTTCTTCAAACTCTCCAGCCATTGTGCAGAGAGACACAAGAGTGTGAATTTAAGATAATGGGAAATAATTTGCCCTGTTGACAAGGCCATGTAATCATGGTATATTTCATCTTCTAATAATTTCCAGTTTTTAAAAGCAAGATCACTAAAGGTCATCACTCTCAAAGGTGTCATTGTGCTTTCCAAGTGCAAAAAAACAAACTTTCTCCAGATGGCTTTTTCCCTCTTTTATAAATTTGAAGAAGCTCAGACAGTATCAGTGTCACGAAATGAGAAGGCCATTTGAAAACTGACAAAAAGTGATGCTAACAATCTGGAGTTGTCAGCTTTTAGAAGTACGGAAAAATCTAACATGGAGCTGGCAGAACACCTGGCAGAGAGCACTCAGTCCCGTCACGGCTTCTTCCCCAGGGCTGGCATACTACAGAAGAGATAATCATACACTTCCTGGAAATTCCTACTGAAGAGGACTCACACATCAAAATCAAACAGAGTCATTTCTTAAATGAGCCGCAATGCTCCAAATGTAGTAAAAGAGGGAGATTAAAAGTGTCATGTTTAAAACAGGGAGGCAGGATCTTTTGGGAAACCACTGGTTTGTTCAGCACACTTGAACTTAAGGAAAAGAAATTATTAGCACTTGGTGACAATTGTAAAATATAGTAACAGTCATGATATGTTTTTGAGGCTCTTCCATAAATGTTCATTTCTTAAAATGAATAAACTGGAACAGAAATAGTCTACTGCTCTATGTCACTAACAACCTCTTATACATACTGGAAGGTGAAGTAAATGAAGTCAGCAAAAGACGATAAACATTTTGAGGGGAGGAATCCAGTCTGTCCTGAATGAAGTTGGCTCCTTAGTGCCTAGTATGGTATGTAACATGAAATAAATAGACATTTATTGACAGAAGAAAGGAAATCAGTGAAGGTAGCATTTTCTGTAGTTGGAATTGTACCAAGAGTACTGTTACAATTAACAGTGGGGAGTCCAGGTAATAAACTAAAATATTAGCCATGAAATTGGCTGACCGATATATATGAGATAATATATCTCAATATCAGCGAAATATTTCTTGGAGGACATATAGCTTAGAAAGACTCTCAAGGAATGGAATAGATAAACAAGGAGGAAATGGCTGGTGATATAGAATCAGGAGAAGCCTTGAAACCATAACTGTATGATAAAACTTAAGAGTTTGTGAACTAGCCAAGGAAGTGAACAATAGACAGGGACCAGCACAAATACACACATGTTCCGTAATTTTAAAAACTAGCTAGTCTCTACAAAGCTCTTTTAATGTACCAGGCACTGTGCTAGATGGTTTATGTATTTTTTCCCAGCTTATTCCAATAACAATTTTTGAAAAGGTAGTGTTACTGTATTCAATTTGTAAATGAGGTAACAGAAGCTCAGATAGGTTAACTGATTTGTGCCAACGTCATAGAGATAGCAAATGACACAGATGGAATTTTTGACCCCGGAAGTCTTAACTCCAGAGCCTAAGCTCCTAACTACTTCCTTCTAGTACACTGGAGCCTTTTTCTAGGGAGGGAGTACATAGCTTTCATCAGATTCTCAAATGGATCAGTAAATCAAAAAAGTATGAGAAGGAGTGTTCCAGACTCCAAGTTCCACGAAGGCAGGGACTGTGTCTATCTGGATCAGGACTCAGATATCTGTCAGATAGTTGGATAAAAGGATATATTAATGGATGAATGTACCAGTGAATGGCTGGCCTCCAAATTGGTTCTCCTGCATCTAGTCTGGTCTCCCTCCAGCCTGTCCCCCAAAATGCAGCCTAAGCAATCTTTCTAAAATACTAATCTGACCATGTCTGCTCTCCACTTTAAAGTGGAGACTCCTCAATACTATAGTTTAAGTCTAAAGCTCTCAGTATACACCCCTCTTCATGACTTAATCCAGTGATTCTCAGCAAGAGACATTTTTGCCCCTCAAGAGATATTTTGCAATGTCTGGAGATATTTCCAGTTGCCACCACTGGGGGTAAGGTGCTACTGGCACCTATTGTGTAAAGGTCAGGGATGCTGCTAAACATCCTATAACGCACAGGACTGAAACCACCTGACAATAGTGCGCCAGTGAGGAAACCTGGACCTAGTCCTAGCAATCATTTAGAGCTAACCACTACCACCTACCTTATTTTATGCCTAAGAAATCCCAGACAGCAGTTAGATTTTTCACTCTCATATGATCTCATGCTTCTGTGCTTTATTCATCCTTTTCCCTCTGCCAAGATCACCCTTCCTACCTTGCTTTTTCTCAATACCTTTGCTTCATCCTTCAAAATTAAGTTTACGTTTCTCTTCTAGGAATCTTGCCCCAAACTCCCTCCTCTGTGTTTCCATATCATTCTGGGCATACAGCTATCATGGCACTCATGACACTTAACCACATTATATTAATTTCTGTATCTGCCTTGGACTAATCAAGATCAAAAATCTATTTATTGACTTTTATAACATAGTGCCCTGAGACATTGATCACCTCCTGCGGAGGTCTGTCCTGCAGACCCTGACTTAGCGATAGATGAATGAAATACACTCTCATACACCAGAGTAAAATATAAGAGTCGATCTAGGGGGTTGTCAGCTGCTTTCAGAGGGCAATTGCAGCTAACCAAGCCCCTAGCCCGACTCTTGTACTGTACTCTGGTGTGTGAGAGTGTATTTCATTCATCCGTCACTAAGTCAGGGTCTGCAGGACAGACCTCCACAGATGATCAGTGTCTCAGGAGGTGACCTCAACGTGATCGATGCCACATATGGTGACCCTGACGGTGGTGATCAACATCTCAGGTGGTGACCCCAACGTGACCATGCCACAGTCCCTGGCATGTGGTAGAAACTCAGAAAGCATTGAACTGAAAGATAACAGATGACAAAGAAAAAGATAAATCACTCAACTCGTAACAAGTCTTGACCTTCACAGCCAAAGAGAACAACCTTTAGGTTGATTCAAAAGGGGGTAAGGGGAGGCCAGATTTGGTGAGACAAGAATGAAGACACCTGTCCACTCTTCTGAATGACGAATCAGATGGCATAGGGGCTAAGAGCACGTATCTGCAAGTGGGGATGTTAATAGTTTTTTCTCAAGTAATTTTTATAAGTATACCTAGTAATAAACCATATGAAGTACCTGACACCCAAGTAAAGAGTAGTCACTTCTATTAATGGCTCAGATGACTGGGCCTGTAATTTCATGTGTTATTGATTACATAATAGTTCAAAGGAAAGGGGCAGCACCTATTCACAATTTAAAAGTAGGTTAATTTAAAGAAAAAATACTAAGTCAATAATAGTGCAGGTGATGTAGGGGTAAGGCAAAATTCATAAAGGTGGTACAGGGACAACTGAAGTCTGGAAAACACTGTTGAAAAGGAGCTACATCAAATGGTAACTGGGCCAGGTTCCCCCCAGTTCTAAAGGTCTATGACTATAAAACTGTTATTACTTTTAATACCACTTGCTATCCCTTAATGTGTGCCAGGCACTGGGCTGAGCAACTTATGCCATTATCTCATTTAATCCACACAATAACTTTACAAGTAGATATGCTATCATTAGCCTCCTTGTTTTGTTACAGATGAGGAAACCGGAGACTCATAGAAGATATGTAATTTGCCCAGGTTTACACACTAATAAGGGTGAGAACCAGGACTTAAACTGTTAGAGGAGCCCAAGTACACAAATGGTGGACTGAGCCTACAGTATGTGATTAGACATATGTAATTTAGACATTTTCTAGTTTAGTCTAACTAAGGGCTTATATTTAGATATTGCTTTTAAACATGGATTTCTCCCTATAGGATTCTGCTGCTTTATAAATGGCTACTTAAGTCAAAATTAGCTGGATCTCTAAACCAACCATAAGACTGGTTGACCTGAGAGTCAACTCCCTTCAAGGCAAGTTTTCAATTCGCAGAGGAAGACATAACGCTGTCAAAGGTTGACATCCTGACCAAGAGCTCCTTTCTGCTCAGAGTTGTTTCTCAGGGAAGGTTGTTAGGAGATGGGCACATTCCACCAGCGGGTGGCTCCACAAGTGACCTTTAATGCCAGTTTAGCTTAAATACATTTTGACATTTCAAACAAATTAATGGATTTTTACAAGGTGGGGCAACCACCACAAATTAGGGCGAATGGTTTGCCTGCAGGCCAGTCACTAGGCAGAGCTTATAGAGCATTGCTGCTGCTCTTCAATCTCTGCCCCCACCCCGCAAAAGAAGTGTTGATTCACCCCAAGAAATCATTTGGACAAATGTTGGCAGCAATTGGGGGCCAACCTTAGCCCCACCTCAGTATCATATAATTCTAGGGTCTCTTTGCAACTAGTTGATCCTAATTCTAACTGTCAGAATCAGCTCAAAGACTCCATTCCTTATATTAAGCTGTATGTTATGGAAATGTCTTGGTAGTAAATACAGTGTTTCTGTTGTGTGAGCGTAAGGCAGCAGTTCCTTGAAAAATTACCTGGCAGTAGGAGTATTTAACATGAGAAGGACATAAAAGGAACTGACAAGCTAAGAGAGGTGAAGAGGTCCAGCTTCTGAAAAGGCAAACCCTCAACTGCTAAGTAGCCACACATCTTTCATCTTGGGAGATTTTATAGACAAGCTGCCCAGCCAAATCAAATGGGAATTAAAGGGAATCTGTGTAGTTGGTATAGAAAATGGCTCAGAAGCACAAAGGGCACTTTAGTCACAGGAAGCTGCCAGAGGGTGACTTATTTCATGGAAAAGAAAACAAACAGACAAAATAGCTGGTGTATTTTTAAGGCAAAATTAAATATAATAAACACGACACCAATCATATTGGTTTAAATCTCGTTGGGCGAGTTGGAGAATTTAACAGCTTCTTTTCCAACTACCAGCCTTTATCTCAGAGGCAGCCATGATAGCTAAAAACAGAATCTGAAACATGCTCCTTCTCTGGCTTCTGCCAGGTGTGTGCTGTCCCCAGCCTCTGCCCTGGCCTCGGCTCCCAGAGTGGGGATAATTAGAACGTCATTTCTGCCAGGTTTGTTTTTTCTGGGTCACTGACTTGAGACTCAATCAAAATAGGAGTGTTGTACGGAAATGAATTCATTTCCTCTTCCTCAGCCAGCCCCAGCTAATTTCCTGGGGGACTGTGCTCCATAGGACCAGTGCACACAGACAGCTTCTGGACAAGCATGATAGTGCATAGAGGTCCAAGGCAGGGGCGCACAGTGGAGGAGTCAGCTCCCTCCAAAGCAGCAGGCGTTCACTGTCCCTCTCAGTGGCAGGGCACTGACATGCAAAGGCCTCAGACAGACGTGCCGAGGAACACATCACCACAAACTGCTCTGGGAGCTGTTAAGGCTGGTGTTTAATGTTTATCCAATGGCCTCAGTCCGAAAGGCTTTGTAGAACATGCGTAACACAAGCTCAGCTTTATACCCCATTAGCACTCAAATTCCTAGCTGTGCAGAGGCATCTGGTACTGACCAGAGAAGGCCAACCGATGTGGATAAAGGTGGAGGGCACACAGAAACATGGAAACAGAATGAGGCTGCTGGATGTCTGGGAGAGACACTCAGAGACATGGGCAAAGAGCCCACGGTGCAGTAGAGGCAATCAAAGACAACCTTTGTCCTCTTCACAACATCACCAGTTGCCCTCCCTAATGAGACACAATTAGAAGAAGAGCCTTATCTTAGATCGACCTTTATCCACTTCATTACTGATTGCTTGTAAGCCTCTTTGAGCTGGGGAAGTAGTGGGTCTCAGAATGCAATGATAGCTCATATCTTGTTTTCAGACTTTTAGATTCCACAAGAAAAACAAAGCCTTGGGCTTTGGGCTCTCGCTCAAAGCACAAAAGAAGAGTGGCTACACTGCTGTTACTATTTTGGCCATGAATGGGACTTTTTTTCTGCCTTTTTCTAGCGTAAAAGAAAAGAAATAGAGAACAAGTGAGTGGTGGGGTGGGGAATGGTGTGGAACACAGTTCTCTGAGAAGTGCCCAGGGATAAATAGTTACTATCAAGGAGATGTCAGGACAGGTGTTGAATCAACTCCTGTTTCTAGAAAGGAACTAAGGTGAAGCTATGTATGTTTGGCTCACCTTCATGTCTCCAGTGCCTAGCACATCACTTGGCACAAAGCACACCAGACACACACACACACACACACACACACACACACACACAGTCCTTTTGCTTCCAACCCTTTCACATGTCTCAAATCCATCTGCTTTTCTCCATGCCCATTGTTGTCATCCCAGTTCAGGCACCATAATCCCTAACCTGAGCCCGTGCAGGAGCCCCCAATTGCCTGCCAGCCTCCTGTCTCACCTCCTCCTCTAATATAGTCTGGATAGCCAGGATGATCTGTTTAGAACCCAAATATAACTATATCACACCCCTACTTAAAGCCCTTCAATGGCTTCCCACAGCCATCACAACAAAACTGGACATGTGCTTCCCTCCATTACCCAATGTCTTAGTTTGTTTTTTGTTGCTACAATAGAATATCACAGACTGGGTAATTTATGAAGAAAAACATCTATTGAGCTCTTGGTTCTGAAGGCTGGGAAGCTCAAGAGCATGGCACTGGCATCCGGCGAGGGCCTTTTTGCTGCATCATAACATGGTAGAATGGCATCACATGGCAAGAGGACAAAAACATGGCAGCTCAAGTCTGTCTTCCTCTTCTTATAAAGCCACCAGTCCCATCATGGGGACCCCACCCTTATGACCTTATCTAATCCTAATTATCTTTCAAACAGAGAAATGCAAATCAAAACCACAATGAGATATCATCTCACCCCAGTTAGAATGGCTATTATCAAAATGACCAAAAAAAAAAAAAAAAATGCTGGTGAGTTGAAGAGAAAGGAAAATGTAAATTAGGGTACAGCCATTATGGAAAACAGCATGGAGTTTCCTCAAAAAATTAAAAATAGAACTATTATATGATCCAGAAAAGTAAGGAAAATCAGTATGTCAAAAAGATAGCTGCACTATTTACAACAGCTAAGACATGAGCTCAACCTAAGTGTCTATCAACAGATGAACGGATAAAGAAAATGTGGTACATATACACTGTGGTATACTGTTTAGCAACAAAAAAGAACAAAATTCTGTCATTTGTGACAACATAAATGAGCTTCGAAGACACTGTACTAATCCATTCTTACACTGCTATAAAGAAATACCTAAGACTGGGTAATTTATAAAGAAAAGAAGTTTAATTGGCTCATGGTTTTGCAGGCTATACAGGAAGCATGGTGCTGGCATCTGCTCAGCTTCTAGGGAGGCCTCAGGAAACTCACTATCATGGCCAAGGCAAAGGAGAGCTGGCACCTCACATGACCAGAGCAGGAGAAAGAGAGAGAGAAGGGGAAGGTGCTATACACTTTTAAACAATGCAATCTCATAAGAATTCACTCACTGTACAGTACCAAGGGGAAATGGCACTAAATCATTCATAAGGACTTCACTCCCGTGATCCAGTCACTTTCCACCAGGACCCACTCCCAACCCTGGAGATTACAACTGAACATGAGATTTCAGCAGGAACACAGATTCAAACCATATCAAACACTATGTTAAATGAAAAAAGCCAGGCACAGAAAGATAAAGATTACATGTTCTCACTCATATATGGAAGCTAAAAAGGTGGATCTCATAAAAGTAGAAAGTATAATAGTGGTTACTGGAGGTTGGGAAAGTGGGTAGGGATAGCCAGATGTTGCTTAACGTATACAAAAATACCACTAAATAGGAAGACTAAGTTCTAGTTATAGAGTGACTATAATAAACGACAATTTGTTATATATTTTCAGATAGCTTCAAAAGTGGATTTTAAATGTTCTTAACACAAAGAAATGATAAATGTTTGAGGTGGTGGATATGGCCCCACCTCCAAATGCCATCAACATATGAATTTGAGGATTACGTTTCCAACACGTGAAATTTGGGTGACACATTCAAATCATAGCACTTGATGTATTAGTCTGCTAGGGCAGCCATACAAAATGATACAGACTGAATGGCTTAAACAACAGAAATGTATTTTCTCATACTTCTGGTGGCTAGACAGCTAAGATCAAGATATTGGTGGGTTTAGTTTCTTCTGAGGTATCTCTCCTTGGCTTGCAATAGTCTGCTTTCTAGCTGTGTCTTCATATAGCCATCCCTCTGTGCGTGAGCATTCCTAGTATCTCTTCTTATTATTGGAGAGACACCAGTCCTATTGGATTAGATCCCCACCCTATGATCTCATTTAATCTAAACTACCTCTTTGAAGGCCCTATCTACAAATACAGTCACACTGGGGGTTGGGGCTTCAACATATGAAGTTGGGGAGGACACAGTTGAGTCCATAACACCTGGCCTCATCACTCAGCTCTCTCTCTCTCACCTAGCCTATTATAAGTCTTACTGAATTATTTGTTGTAATCTGGATGGGCCATGCTGTCTTTAACCTCTGGACCTTCACCCATGCTTTTCCCATCACCAGATTTTCCTCAACTCTGATACCCCTCCCCCCTCAACTTTTACCCCATGCTTCTGCTACTGTTCATTTCAGACCTTAGTTAGGTACCACTTCTTTGGAAATATCCTGCCTCCTGACTCCCAGTGCAGGCGAAGTGGTCGCTTACCATCTCTGTTGCCGTCTTTTTATAACATGGAGAGTAACTGCCTAATGGTTCCTCTGAGAACTCTACTCCACAAATCATTTGAGGACAGAGGCTGTGTCATAGTCATTTTTGAGCCCCCAAAGCTTAGCACAAGGCTTAACCCAGAGAAAGGTACTTGGCAAACACTCGGTGAAAGAAAAACACAACCTGTTTCTTTACTGAAAAGGGGAACCTGTGGAGTGAACTAGGTCAAGCTAAGTAAGCAGTGCGCTACATCCTAGGATTCTAAATCATCAGCTGATGAACTGTGCCACAAGGTGGATGCTAGGTCTATGCTAAAGGTAGGTCCTGTTGCAAAAGGTTGCTCATTGAGTAAAATCTGATTTCTCTGGCATTCTGTCATCCAGAAGCCTGTATGACTTTGCTCTCCTATACATCTATGGGACAGTGAGAGAGATTTGAGTATCATAGCTACCAAAATTCCTCCAGCAATGATCCTCGGAATCACCTGGAAGCCTTGGCAAAACACAGATGTTTGGGTCCCCACCCCCAGGGTTTCTGATTCAGTAGGTCTAGGGTGGGACCTGTGAATTTGCATTTCTCACAAGTCCCCAGATACTACTCTTGCTGCTGGTCCAGAGAACACACTCTGAAAACCTCTGCTCTAGATGATCCGTCTGAAATTATTGGAAAAAATTACATTATGTTGTAAATGGCATAAACGTTAAGTATGTTTATCAGAACATGTGATTAATCATCCCTCCCTCTCCACTTTCCCAGACATCACCAATGTTGCTAAAATTCATGAGACAGGAGGAAACCATACGCCATTTTTTTTTCTTTTTTCAAGGTAAAACTACCCCTGGAAAGATATGGAAATCTAATGGTATGTGTTCTGTTTTTTTCACAGGTGCGATTAGAGTGGCCAACAGACCTTGCAGTCAATCCTATGGACAATTCATTGTATGTCTTGGATAACAACATTGTACTGCAAATTTCTGAGAACAGGCGCGTGCGGATCATTGCAGGGCGCCCCATTCACTGCCAGGTGCCAGGCATCGATCATTTCCTGGTCAGCAAGGTAGCAATTCACTCCACTCTAGAGTCAGCGAGGGCCATCACTGTCTCCCACAGCGGGCTGCTCTTCATAGCTGAAACAGACGAGAGGAAAGTAAACCGCATTCAGCAAGTAACCACCAATGGGGAGATCTCCATCCTCGCTGGTGCCCCCACTGACTGTGACTGCAAAATTGATCCAAACTGTGACTGTTTTTCAGGTATGACCTTTTTAGCAATTCACCAGCTCCTCCTGTCTGTTTTGAAAAGGGAAACGTGCCCCAGTGAAGTCAAAAGGAAAAGGAAAGTGTTACTTGCAAACATTGGTATGAGCTAGTGGAGAAAGCAGTAGATTAGGAGTCGGATCGCCTAGTTGTTCTCATAACTGACTCACTCAGTGACCCTAGGAAAGCTGGAAGATCTCTTCATGACTCATTTGCTTCATTTGTTTAACAAAGATGGCACTTGTCTCAGTTATATCACCTTGCGATTCTGAGGATAAACTGGTATAATAAAAATGTTTATACTCTTAAAAAGTTAAGACCACTATAGAAGTGAAAGATCATATTATTAAATATGTGTACTTTAGAGAAAGGAAAACTAGGTAAAACCCACATTTACTGGTTTAGCTGAGGAAAAAAATACTTCTCCATAAGTGGTTGGTTTTCAGATTGAAAACATGTGCTACGGCAGGACATGGTGGCTCACGCCTATAATCCCAGCACTTTGGGAGGCCGAGGCGGGTGGATCACGAGGTCAAGAGATCAAGACCATTCTGGTCAACATGGTGAAACCCCGTCTCTACTAAAAATACAAAAATTAGCTGGCATGGTGGCGTGTGCCTGTAGTCCTAGCTACTCGGGAGGCTGAGGCAGGAGAATTGCTTGAATCCAGGAGGCGGAGGTTGTGGTGAGCCGAGATTGCACTATTTGTACTCCAGCCTGGGTAACTAGAGTGAAACTCTGACTCAAAAAAAAAAAAAAAAAAAATATGTCCTATTTGAGACTCAAAGGGACTAAGAACAGACTAGCTTTGGGATAGATGGACAAAATTAAATCTGACGATGGAGAGTTCTGAGGACATTGGTCTGCTAGATACATTGCTTTTTAAAAATCTAAGGCTTTCTCTACAACCCGTAGTGAAGTTTGCTTATAATTTAAATTGGGAAAAAAAAAAAAAAAAAAGCCCTTTCCCCAAAACGTGAAGTGGATATCTCAGATAGCAAACAGTTCTCTTAATGTCAACAGACACAATTATTGCTGGGATGTGGAAATCCCTCCATACTACATGCAGTGCTATTAAACTGCTCATCCAGGCCAGAATGGTTCTCTTAACCTTTGCCTTTCCTTAGGCCAGGAGAGGCAGGACTGAGCAATCTGCTCGATATGACTTTTGATCAATGTTTCCAATGTTTTCTTACACAATTAGTTTTATAGATATTTTGCTAATTTGTATCTTTCAGTCAAAGCAAATCTAATGTTTATTCCAGATATCAAATTTGATGTTCTGAATCATTGTTGCACTTACAGACTTAGTGTACTTTGACAGTGTGACAATGGAAATTAATAGAAGAAAGGGCACCTAGGCATGGTAGGACTGAAAAGTCCTGAAACAGATCCTGAAAGCATTGACAGGCATGAATCTCACAGATTTCCAGCCAAATTTTGTCTGGCTATCATTATTTGCGTTTCTTGTATCTAACAATACAATAGATTCTGAACAGCAGGATTGAGGATTTCACAAAATTGGTGTAACTGAGATAATTACATCTTACTGTTCATCTGCAGTGGTACTGACTCAAGAATTACAATCCTTTGAATAATAGGCTTCATATTTTTCAACGAGGGCATGCAGAGAATGTTGGTTCGTGGATTGTTTCCTTTAAAATGATTCTTGATGCTCAGAACTTTTGTCTGTGATATGTTCATATAAATGCTTATGATGCCAATTATTAAAATCAGAGTCTTTCTCCCACAGGTGATGGTGGCTATGCCAAAGATGCAAAGATGAAAGCCCCTTCCTCCTTAGCAGTGTCGCCTGATGGTACCCTCTATGTGGCAGACCTCGGAAATGTTCGAATTCGTACCATCAGCAGGAATCAAGCCCACCTAAATGACATGAACCTTTATGAGATTGCTTCACCTGCTGATCAGGAACTGTACCAGTTCACTGTCAATGGCACCCACCTGCACACCCTAAACTTGATAACAAGGGACTATGTTTATAACTTCACCTACAATGCTGAAGGCGACTTGGGTGCAATTACCAGCAGCAACGGCAATTCAGTGCACATTCGCCGTGATGCAGGCGGAATGCCCCTGTGGCTTGTGGTGCCTGGCGGACAAGTATACTGGCTGACCATAAGCAGCAATGGAGTCCTGAAAAGAGTGTCAGCACAAGGCTATAATCTGGCCTTGATGACCTACCCAGGAAACACAGGACTTCTGGCTACCAAAAGTAATGAAAATGGATGGACAACTGTTTATGAGTAAGTTTCTAATTCTCGACATGGGCTTTGTTAGGTTTTTACGTGAAATTGTATTACACTGGGAAAATGGCTTAGTAATTGCTGGGTGTTACATGCTATATTCTCCTAACAACCACCATAAAAAAATTAAAAAGTCAAGGAGAAAATTTTACCCAATTCTTAGAGTTCAGACCCATTTTTCCAGAGCAGTTTGCAGAGCTTAATAATAAAAACATGGACTGCATGAAGGGAGACTCAAGCGTGGCACTGCAGGAGACAGGAATGAGGTAGAAGTACAAGTACTCAAGAAATTTACAGCCTCTCTGGGAAGACAAGGTAAAATTTCATTTAAATAACAAAACTAGAGTATAGTTCTAAAGCAGCAAAGAAGCTGTGTGACTTAACAAGTATTTATTGAGCCCTGTGGGGTTTAATGAATGAAAAAATGAATATGTGCCCAGCCCAGCCCAGCCCAACTCAGTGTAAGTTGCTGTGAGAGGCAAGAGAGAAATTCAAATATAAGAAGTGGAACCTGGAAAGCAAGAGGAGAATTATATAGGGCAAATGCTGAATAGGAGAGTCTCCATTCCACTGGCTGCTTCAGTAAAATGAAGAGCTAAATGCTCTGTAAGGGATTGGGCTTCCTCGGGTCCCTGCAGAAGTCAAATAATCCAGCACATTTTGGCATTTACAGACTGGAACTGTGATAACTTTGTTTAATTGGGAACTAACACAAAGTGTGTCTGACAGCAAGCTACTAGGAGGTGCCATAACACAGAAATAGAGACCATTGTGCTTGCCTTTTAAAGCATGGATGACCTTGTTTGCAAGTCAGCCCATTTAGAAAGCTGGTGTGCTGGCACTCAGGAAGCATTTTCCCCACAAAAGGACTTGCTGAGATTTTAACCAGTATACTGAGTGAGATAATCCGTGGAATCTGAATTCAGAGTCTGGAATGGCATCGAAGTTGAAGAATGTGAGAAGTGGAGATGTTATAGCATGAGGGGTTCCAAGTGTGACTTTTTGGGAGGATATACAAAATATGTCCAGTCTCATGAAAGCCTCTTGAAGAAAGGGACAAAACAATTGGCCTTCAAGTTTTGGATCATTTTCCAAAGAAATGCCATCTATACAAAAGAGCAGACAGCTATTTTAGTTTCACTTACAAAAATGTATTCAGTTGTTTCTATTACAAGTCTTCCTCTATTTTTTGAAAGAAATCCTCTTACATCTTAATAAGAGTAATAAAAGCTATGGTTAGCTAAAGATTTACTAAGTGCCAGGTACTGGGCTAGGTAATTTACATATGTGAGTTTATTTGATCGCCATAATAACTGCATAGGATAGGTGACCCTAAGTATGCCCAGTTTATAAATGAGAAAAACTGAGGGACAAAATAGTTCACCTGCCCTGATTCACATAGATATCCAGGATTCAACCACCAATAGTCTGACTCAAGAGCCTGTGTTTTTAAATATACTACCCTTAGAAAAGATAAAGTTTCTAATGAGAAGCTTTAATGTCTTTTTTAAGAACGCAAGCCAGATCACACTGCAGCTGAAATTAGGCAAACAGTTATTTTGAAAGCTAATGGTAGAATTCAGTCCCCCAGCAAGAAATGGCTGAAGTATTAACTAGTTTTCAAAAGAACCGTTCAACCATTCATGTATTTGTTCAACAAATATTTGCTGAGCACCTACTGTGTACCATACAATGTTGTAGGTGCTGGGGATATAGCTATGAACAAAACAGATAAAAATCCCTACTTTTATGGAACTTATATTGTACTGGAGGAAGAGAAATAAGATGTATAGAACTTCAAATGATGATAAGTTCTATGGAGAAAAATCTAGTAGGGTAAGGGAGATCAAATGGGTGGGGCAGAAGAGGTTTTTATTGCAGATTGGGTCGACAGGAAAAGCTCCACCAAGAAGGTGACTTTTGCATAAAGATCTGTAGGAGATGAAAGTAAGCCATATGTATATCCAGGGCATGGAGGGTATGAGTATTCCAGGCAAAGGGAAGAGCAAGTATAAATGTCCTGCAGCTCTGCAGCAGGAGCAAGCCTGACACATTCAAGGAATAGTAAGGCAGCCATTGTGACGGAAGTAGAATGAATGAGAATAATGAGGACATGAAATCAATTAAGTAACCAGAACTACTTCATGTAGGGCCTTGCAGGCCACTGTCAAGACTCTGACTTTGACTCTAAGAAGTGGAGCCACTGGAGAGTTTTGAGTAAAGAAGTGATATTCGCTGACTTTCATTTTTTAAAAACTCACTCCATATTAAAAATGGACTGCGTAGTAGAAACGGGAACCTAACTGGGAAGCAGGAGGAACTATTGCAGTAATGCAGGCAAAAGATGATGACTTGGACCAGAAAGTTGGACCAGTAAGAGGTGCTAGAATTCTGAATATATTTTGACAATAGAGCTATCAGGACTTACTGAGAGATTGAGTATTTGGTGTGGGAGAAAGAGGGGTCAGAGATACCTCCAAAGTTTTTGGCCTGAGCAACTGGTTTTCATTTACCAAGAGGGGAAGATTATATAAGGAACACATTATACTGGGAGGTTGTGAGGTGGGTGATTGGGAATTCAGTTTTGGATATGGTCAGTTTAGTTAGGCATCTAAGTGAAAATTTCAAGTACACAATTGGATATATGAGTCTGGAATTGAGTGGAGAGGGTGGAGAGTAAAATTTGAGATCTACTAGTGTTTAGATTGTATTTAAAAACCATGAGATGGGATGAGAGCTCTCCATGAAAGTGCATATAGACAATAAAGAAAAGACATCTGAAGACTGACCATGAAGCACTGCATGTTTAGAATTGAGGATATGGGCCTGGCACGGTGGCTCACACCTGTAATCCCTGCACTTCGGGAGGCCGAGGTAGGCGGATCACCTGAGGTCAGGAGTTTGAGACCAACCTGTCCAACATGATGAAACCCTGTCTCTACTAAAAAATACAAAAAATTAGCCAGGTGCAGTGGCAGGTGCCTGGAATCCCAGCTACTAGGGAGGCCTGAGGCAAGAGAATCACTTGAACCTGGGAGGCAGAAGTTGCAGTGAGCTGAGATCGTACCACTGCACTCCAGCCTGGGAGACAGAGGGAGACTGTCTCAAAAAGAAAAAAAAAAAAAAAAAGAATTGAGGATATGAAGAAGAACCAGCAAAAGACACTGAGAAGGAAAGGCCACTGAAGTGGAAAGAAAATGAGGAGAGTGAGGTGTCCTGGAAGCCAACTGTGTTAGTCTGTTTGTGCCACTATAACAAAATACCTTAAACTAGTAATTTATAAAGAACAGAAGTCTATTTCTATCAGTTCTGGAGGTTGGGAAGTCCAAGGTCAAGGTGCCAGCAGAGTCAGTATCTGGTGAGGGCTACTCTCTGCTTCCAAAATGGCACCGCCTGCGGAGTCCTTATGTGGCAGAAGGAGCAGGGCGAAATGGGGCCTAGCTGGTTCTCTCCAGCTCTTTTGTACGATTGCTAATTGCATTCATGAGGGCAGAGACAACATGACCTAATCACCTCCTAAAGGCCTCACCTCTTAATACTATCAGATCGGCAATTAAGTCTCAATATTTGAATTTAGGGGGACAAATTCTGATCATAGCAACAAATAAAACAGGTGATTCCAGGAGAAAAGAGTGATCAGCTGTGCCATATATTCCTGGTAAGTAAGATGAGGACTTAGAATTGACCACTTGATTTAGCACTGTGAAGAGCAGGCACTGTGATACATGGGGGACCAAAGCCTGACTAGAATAGTCTCTTAAGGGGGAATGGATACACAAATGTTCATAGCAACATTATTGATAATCACTGAGAAGTACAAACAACCCAAATGCCTATCAAGTAGTGAGCAGACAAACAAAATGTGTTATATACGTGTCATTAAATAGTATTCAACCATAAAAAGAAATAAGTTCTGCTACATGCTACTACATGGATGAACCTCAAAAATATTCTGCTCAGTGAAAGAACCCGGAAAAAAGGACTCTTCTGATTCCATTTATATGGGATTTCTAGAAGAGGCAAATCCACAAAGGCAGAAAATAGATTAGTAGTTGCCAAGAGTCGAGGAGAAGAATGAATGGGGAGTGTCTGTTAATTCATATGGAGTTTATTTTGGGGGTGAATAGAACTGTTCTAGAAGTGGCAGTGATGGTTGTACAACATTGCAGATGTACTAAAAGTCACTGGATTGTACAATTTAAAATGGTAATTTTTATGGTGTGAGAATTATATCTCAATAATAATAATATAGAAGACTAGGAGGAAAGAGATTGTAGACAATGAGTAAAGAACTCTTTTGTGGAGTTTTGCTGTAAAGAAGAGCAAAGAAATTGGAGCTTGAGAAGAAACAGAATAAACAGAAGAGTTTTTTAAGTGAGAGAAATAACAGCTTATTTCTATACTGATAAAAATGATCCAATATAGAGGGGAAAATTGAGGATGCGGAACAGAGAAGGTAATTTTTTGCCATATCAGTTTGTGTGCTTGTTTTCCACTGGCATCACATTGATGCAGGCACTGTGTGGTAGGCAAGATTCTCACAGTGAATGGGGCACAGGCCTGTTACGAGGACTTGGCCAACAGTGAGTGAAAAGGCATCAACTAACATCATTTTTGAATAACCAATCTCAACCCGCTAAGCTATGAGAAACACAGACATTCACATGGGGATAGTCATGAAATTTTATGGCCACAAAGAGACATTAGATGTGATTTTACAAATGAAGAAACTGAAACCCAGAATAGGGAAGTAATTGCCCATTCACCTGCTAGTTGGCTTATCCAGAGTCAAGTCCTTGACCTTCTATTCCAGTGGTCTTTCCATTGCCGCCACACTGCCTTCCAGAAAAAGGAGGACCGTGTGGGCGTACAACAGTTTCCCCTCAAGTAGCAGGAAAAGAGAGATAGGGTAGCACCAGGAGATGAAAAGGGAGGCTGAATAATTATTTGCCATTTCTCCCACCTTCTTAACTCCAGCCAGAATTATACTGAAACCCTCTTGGTCAAATAGCATCTGTTGAAAGGAGAAGGTACCTCTTCTCCTGAAGCAATCTACTCTGATCCTAAACAGCTAACAAAACACAGCTCCTGTCCCTTCTTGCCTGTAAACAGGAATGAGCAACTTTCCAACCTTTATAATGTGACTAAGTCTTCCTGCAGTCTTTGTACAAGATTTTACCTTTTTTTTTTAACTTTTGTCCTCTAGTGCTTTGGCTAATTCCGAGTGCTCCTTCAGGTTTTTTTTTTTTTTGGTCCTTCTGAAGTTGGAGAACACAGAATTTGACCTACTCTTCTAGTCAGGGTCAGAGCAGTGCTAAGGTCGGTAAAAGGTTGCCATACCACTGATACCAGGCCCTCGTAAAGGAACTCGAGGAATTCCCTGAGGTGAAAGGGAGGTTTCTTTATGTGGACAAAGGGACAAATTGTTTGCAAAGGTGGAAATAGAAATTCTGTCCTGAGATGAGCGTGAGAGAAACAGAAAGAAACAGAAGTGAAATTTGCCAGGATGGAAGACAGCTGTGTAACAGTAGACCAGTCCGTAATCCATTCAACTTTCTATTATCTGCAGTTATCAGGAGGAAAAATGACATAGATGACTCTAAACAGTGGATAATCCAAATGGGATTTTAAAATGCATCCTGTGGAGTGGTAGTGCATGGGCTTTTACTATGTATTGTGATGTGTTTAAATAGTTCACTGATTTTCATAATTCCATTTGACTTGGACTAGGATCAAAATTGCACACCCCACGTGTTAGTATTGATGCATCACTGCCCATGACTGTCCCGAGTGTCAGGGGGAAAAGCTGACCACAGAGAAACAGCTAACAAGGAAGTGATTGTCAAGGCAGAAATACCTGCAGAAGGAGGCAGGCATTCTGGCCTGAGGCACCGGTGGGCTCCTAATTGTAATAACGCTGCTGAAGCTGAGATCTGAGGGAGGGGTCTAGCAACTCACACAGCAGACAAGCCTTTCTCCACAAGGCTGCAAGAGTAGCCAGGATGCCCTTGCTTGTTTCTCTGGCAAAGGCTTCTGCTCTACTAAACTGAAAAGGTCCCAGACTAAGGCCAAATCACCAGTCGTGTCACTGCTGCTGGTCCAATCTCAGTTGACAGTTCCTCAGGCCCCTTGCCCTTTGTGGGAAGCCCTCCCACTCGAAGGAGACTCTCCATTTACATGATCTCTTGATCCTTGGTCTTCTGCATTCTCTGTTTCTGGGCTTTATTAACACATCCTCTCCTCCATCAAGAAAACAAAAAACAAACAAACAAAAAACCAAAACCCACAAGTTGAAGAAGACTTCATAATATCTCTGGGAGCCTTCTAGACGGTTTTACAAATGCCCAGTTTTATCATGGATGGCTAATGACAGATTCTCCCTTCTCCCTTATAAGATCAGAAGGGATAGGGGGCAAGATAAACAAGCCGAGTCTCTGGGTGAGATATTTGCCTGGGGATAGGATGTGATTCCCATGCAGAAATGCTTAGTGATGACCAGTAATTCCAAACACATGCAATGTTTCCAGTGCCTTCTAGAATCCCCAAATAGAAAAGGAACTAAGGCATTGTATAGTTCAGCCCCATGCCTCCAGGCAGGTGAATGATTTCAATTAAACAAGAACATAGAAATGTTGACTGTTCCTTCAGATCTTTAGAAATAGAGACTTGACACCCTTGCTCGGTCACCTCTCCTTGAGCTTTATGTCCTTGATAAGGATCAAGAGTGAGTAAAACAGAATTATCGTGGGTATTTCTGGGAAGAACTGAAATAAAGACAGAGAGTGAACAGAAGTAACAGAGGCTGGTAGGAAAGTTTAGCTAAACTGTACAGCACATCTATGTAACCTGTGTCCTCCCAGAAGCACTATAGATGGTTCTGTCGGTTCTATAACCACATTGGTGCTCATATCCACCCCCATCCTTTTTATTTCACTGGCAGCATCCTATTTATACTCATTCAACAAGTACATGGAGTGAGAATCTACTCTGTTTCAGACACGGAGAATATAAAAATGAATGAGACACTGTGTCCTCCCTCTAAAGATGTGAGAGTTGTACAGTCTAGCGAGGAAGACAAATCCCAATGGTAGGCCATCACAATATATTTAATGAAGGCAACAGACCACCATCTTCTCTTATATGAACTGAGGCTGCAGCCTCCTAACAGTTCTCCCTGCTCCTTGTCTCTCCTCTTCCAAGATTCATTGCCACCAAAACACTGTTTGGATCATCCTTTTATCCCCTTGAAAAACTGTCTATGCTTCTTTATTGT
Organism: Sapajus apella; assembly: GCF_009761245.1. Lineage (NCBI taxonomy): Eukaryota > Metazoa > Chordata > Mammalia > Primates > Cebidae > Sapajus > Sapajus apella. The sequence goes on along the minus strand of NW_022437116.1, from coordinate 144,102 downwards.
CTACTGACTGCATGCTTACCTTCAGAGTCCAGTAAGCCAGTTCCCCCATGCTCCGGCCCCAGCATGCCTCTCTAGCCTTATCTCTCACTACCCTCCTGTAAGAACCTTGCGCTCCAGCAATGCTGGTCCCCCAGTAGACATCCCATCAGTCTGTGTGCCTTTCTTCATACCTCAGTTTGGAATACCTTCCTCCCCTCTCCAATCTCTACCTACCTTCTAGGATTCAAACACCACCTGCTTCTGCTCTTCTTCCTCTCTTCTGCTCAGCCCAGCTGGAAATGACCTCTGCCTCTTCCTAACTTCTACAGTTTCTTCTTTACAGAAATACATGGCAATATTCTGGCATTAGAGTGATTTGTGTGTATATTGTATCTGCCCTAATAGACTGAATTTCATTCAGCACTGTATCCCTGGTCGCTAGCACAAGACTCTGATATTTATTGAATGAAGGACAAATGAAGATAGAAGGGCATTATGAACTGAATCATAGGAAGCCAAAGGAATTTATTGGTGAGGAAAGGGGAATCTCATATTTCCTAAAGAATTCTTATTAGGTTGGTCAGCTTTCTGACATGAGATGTAAAGAGGGTCTGACTTTCATATTTCCTTTAAAAGAATAAGTAATGAATTTTTCTTCTATTATCTGCAATATTTTCTTAAAAGCAAAGGTGTAGGAGCCTCTAGTTTTATCCTGAACAGTTTAACTCTGGCTTAAATTGTCCTCAAAGGAAAGGGCAAGCTACCTCTTATGAGAAAATACCAGACCAAATATATTTTTAATAATGTGTAAATATCATCTCTCCAACTAAACTATATGCTTCTCAAGGACAAGAATGGATACTGAATTTTCTTTACAAATGTTTCCTTTGCTCTACTGGGGTGCACATGTGTGCACATGCACACACACACACTCAAGCGCACATGCACACACTCAAGTGCACAAACACACACTCAAGCACACATGCACACACACACTCAAGCGCACATGCACACACACTCAAGTGCACACACACACACTCAAGCACACATGCACACACACACACTCAAGTGCACATGCACAGAGCCTAGGACAGTGCTGAGGAAAAGGGTGCGTGTGCTCAATACTTAACTGGCTGGTGACCTCTGGGACCATCACAGTGGAAGTCTGTAAAATCAGGACAGCAGCAGACAATTTGATATCAAATCTCCTCTTACTAAACCCACTTCTGATGACTATGAAGGCAACTGTCATTTCCTGATGACACAATTCACCAGCTAGAATTTGCATGCCTAGTTAGTTGAGTGCTATGCCATGGAGACAGAGAGGGTGGGTTTGCTCCCATGCTGTGGCCTGAGGGGATTAGTTGGAGCATATTGGCTTATACTTTGCACCAAAGGATGAAGGCTCCAAAGGGAAACACGCAGCAGAAGAGATTTTGAGTAAACTTGTTTTTTGGACATTCAGTCTGGAAAGATGCATTCCCCTGTGATGATGGAAAAAAACTCAAGTAAGCCATAGGAAGCGAAGTCTTCCTCTATTTCTTATCCACCTTGAGCAATCTTTCCAAAGTTGTAGGAATTACCCACTGATATGTACATCTGCCTGTTGTTCTTCCTTTGGAAATGACCCAAAAGAGAGGTGGGGCCTGTATGTTTTGATCCAGGGCCATATTGAGCATCAGAGACACCACCCTGCAGATACCATCAAATGTGACTGCTTTGACTGCGACTAGCAGAATTGGGGTATGTGAGTGTGTTGGAGTTGGGGTGCTTTATCATGGAGTTACAGGCAAGGCACACTTTCATTTGCCTGTCTGGCCACAGAAAGGAAATGAGGCAATATAACTTTCCAGCTACCCAACAACTGGACAGGCCCATGAGAAATATCTTATTCCCAAGATCATTGCCTCCTTCACCAGAAAAAACAAAAAACAAAACAAAACAAGAAGCAGTCTCCTAGCTAAATCTATCTGGGTAATTACAGTCTTATCTAGGAATCTTTAGCTTGCCTCTCTGAATATACTACTGTCAATATGGAGAGTAGGGATGGGAACAGAATGTGTAGGAACATGCCTGTGCTCTTGGGAATAAGCTTTACAATGTATCTCAGACAAACAGCACCAATACCTTAGCTTAAAAGGTGTTTGGGTAGATGGACTAGGATACCAGATTTAGCCACAGGCCACTGCTAAGGTTCACTGGGAATTCTGATCCTTGTACCCCCATGCATGGATGGCTCAACTGGTATCTGATCTGGTCATCTTGCTCTGATAAGTGGATGCAACCACTGCTCTTACCTCTATGTGAGATCTTGCCTTAAAACACGGGGCTGCGTGAATGAAGGAAACTGCCTCCAAGCTGGAAAGTCCATGTGGAACCTGCATCCAGGGCCATAGTCTAAGCTCGGCTTTCCTGGAGGAATGATAAAGAGTGACCTTGCCAAGGGTTGAGGAATCTCTTTAGAAATCAGGAAAGGGAAACCAATGAAGCAAAGTTGCTGGTGCCTCATGTGGAACAGAGACGAACTGCCTGCATAATCCAGGTTGCTGGGGCCACACTTCCCCTGATAAGAAAAGCATGCAGCAGCTCCCTTCTATCTACTGCCTGCAAACTCCTGCCTCCTCTACCTTTGGATTATAATGGCTGGACATTGGGCCGAGCATGGTGGCTCACGCCTGTAATACCAGCACCTTGGGAGGCTGAGGCAGAGAGAAGCCAGGAGTTCGGTACCAGACTGGCCAACATGGCAAAACCACATCTCTACTAAAATTACAAAAATTAGCCAGGTGTGGTGGTACACGTCTGTAGCCAGCTACTCAGGGAAGCTGAGGCACGAGAATCACTTGAACCAAGGAGGCGGAGATTGCAGTGAGCCAAGATCATACCACTGCACTCCAGCCTGGGTGGCAGAGCGAAACTGTCTTAAAAAAAAAAAAAAAAAAGACTGGATATTATTGTTTTCCTCCCCTGGAAGGAAGACCAAACAGACAAGGTTGGGGCTAAACTGGGTCAAACCTTCCCATGCTCCGTTCTTGCCAGGGGCCTGCTTCTTGTAGCCATAGAGCCCCACAGCAGGCAGATCATGGGCAAACTGTCTGGTCAAAGGGAAGGATTTTGCCATCAATCCCAGAAACAAACAGCACCCTTCAGTCTTTCTTTGATAATGAGTCCTTAGCTGCATAGTAGCAATGAACCAACTATATTGGCTGAAATCCATTTAAACAAAGGAGACACCCAATTTAACATCTAGGGCTTGGCATATCTATGATGCCAATAACCTATCTGATTCATTCTATTCACATATGCGACTCTTTTAACTGGTAGTGTATATGTGTGTGTACACACATGCACATGTATATGCAGAAGTGAACTTGAGGTGGCATTATGTATAGGCTGAACTTCAAGTCTGTCCTATAAAATACAGTCCAGCCCCTTTTCCCAAGCCTACCCAAGGCTGGTATAGTTATTAAAATTTGAGCAACTACCCAGCCTGAGTTCTTTAGAATGTAATGGATTAATACTGAATTACTACGCCACTTTGCGTAATTGCTGGGGGAGGGAGTAGTCGAGCCAGTATCTACCATTGTGTCCAGGCTGTACCCTGCTCATTTTGGGTAAAAAGAATATATTTGTTTAACATTTTAAAAGCAAATAAAAGTGCTTAAATATTTTGTAATTTGCAACTTGAAAACAGTAATGGGTTTCCAAGTGCATGTCTTTACTTTTAATGAAGTGTTTATTTTTCATGGTTCTATTGGCAATAAAAGAACAGCTCCACATCAAAAGCCTTCAGGGAAGCAGTTTTCATTTGGAGGACAGTGAGATTGCCAATAATTCTGAATTTTTTTTTTTGAAAAAGTAAACTACCTAAACTATATTTCTAGATCTAGGTTATAGCCTATTATCCCAGGTAATTATTTTTTGTCTCTTACTCATATAGACAAATTAAAAAACATTATGTACTATACCCTAAAAAGATTTTTAAAATTTAAGTGACATCAAGATCAGGGGGCTCCAGAATGTTTTAATGAACATGTTTCCATTATCCTCGGTGCTTGTTCATTTTGTTGGAAGAATGATTCATTCATTTCAAATTTGGCAACTTAAACAGCAGCATATTATAATTTTCCCATCATAATACAAAGTCAGTATATTGGCTTCTCAGCCTTTGAGGGCCCCTTTGTACCTTCTTTTTCTTTGACAATAGCACCCTCTGCTGGGTTTCATAATCCATCACATCTAATGGGATCGACCCAAATTGCAAACGGAGGCCTCCCTGCAACATTGCACCCAGCAGGACATGATTCATAAATCAGTGTTCCACCCTGGTGATTCATTACCAGATATATTTTTTCTGTAAAACAGCACAGCTCAAGGAAGTCATCAAGAATTCAGAAGCTGCAAAAAATACCGTCGTTTGATTAATCATCTCTCTGACCTTTTTCTTCTTATTGAACAAGGTTAATAATACTTGTTATCACTCAAAGTTAAACTGTATTAGCTGCCAAGTGATTTTTATTTTGCAAAGGCCTGTTATCACTGCCAGGAGGCTTCAAAGCTGGGATTGGTTACATTCCTCAGGTATGACCCCGAAGGACATCTGACCAATGCAACGTTTCCTACCGGAGAGGTCAGCAGCTTCCACAGTGACCTGGAGAAACTGACAAAAGTGGAGCTAGATACTTCCAACCGCGAAAATGTCCTCATGTCAACCAACTTGACGGCAACTAGTACCATATATATTTTAAAACAAGGTAAGATTATTTCCAACTATATCTGACTATAACAGCCCCTACCTCAACATCCACCATGAAACCTGTGTACACGATTAATAAACAGAATTCACCTCTAGCTGAGAAGATGTACTCTTCCTGTTTTCCAGCTATGGAGGTTGAAACACAGACAAAATTCACACCTTTTACAAGTTCTCATATCAACTTTGGGCACATCTCTGTGGGAGTCATGAGGTTCAATCCTTGCCAAGTCTGCTCTGCTATCAACTCATTTCCCAACACCCAGCTGTTTGCAAAGCTCTTTCAGGGTCTGGCTAGGTTATATTAAATAAATGGAGCCTGGGTTCCAGCTGAGCTTAGCATTCTATATCAATGCCAACATAGGTGAAGAAAAAGGAAAATCTTGATACAGACCAAGCAAGAATATAAGTGAAATGAGAAAATTAAAAACTCATTCTATTTGAAGACAGAAAAGTAAGGAAGTACAGAAGAAGAAAGGAAGGAAGGAAGATACGATTTGGAAGGAATGTCTTAGAAGCTGGAGGAGAAGTATACCAAGAGAAATTGATTTCTCTCTGCCCTGTCATTAAGACCTCATTCTGTTGTTAGGTTGTGAGGCCAGACACTCTAAGAGGAATAGTACCAACTTTTGTTGGTGTTATTTTGTGGAGTACAGCAACTGTGATGGTGGCCCCAGATGATAAGGTGCTAAGTTGAACTTCACGCTCTTCTCATTCTAGCTCCCAGCATAACAAACTGAGGAGGCTGATCCAACAAGTCAGTGAGGGAGTTTAGGAGGGAATTCTTTAAAAATGAAAAAAGAAAAAAACAAAAACAACCTGCAGTGTTAGACAAGAGTCTTTTATCCAAGAAACAGATACTCCAGCTGTGAAAATAACAAGACCCAAATGGATAGGGAACACATTTACCTGTCAGAGCAGTAGTCTAGCCCAGAAGGCAGTTAGGACCACAGCACCCCACCTGCTTATCCCGTCCCAAACGTGCCTCCTAAAACTAAACCTGTCTCTTTTCTGCTTCCTGCTGTTCCCTCCCTTCCCCCTCTTCCTTCTTTGCTCTTCTGTCTACAGAAAATACTCAAAGTACCTATCGGGTGAGTCCAGATGGTTCCCTGCGTGTCACTTTTGCCAGCGGGATGGAGATCAGCCTCAGCTCAGAGCCCCACATCCTGGCAGGGGCAGTCAACCCTACTCTGGGCAAATGCAACATCTCATTGCCGGGAGAGCACAATGCAAACCTCATCGAGTGGCGGCAGCGGAAGGAGCAAAACAAAGGCAACATTTCGGCTTTTGAAAGGAGGCTGAGGGTAAGGTTTGACTTTACACAAGATATAGAACTTTTATAGGTTTAAAAACAAACAAAAAAAAAGCTGCAGAACCTCCCTAAACTGAAGTCCCATTTCTCCAAAGCTTTTGTAGGTGACAGACTCACTTATATGATATACTAATTCAAAAGAGGATGCTAATGGCCGATAATGGTTCAGTATCCTTAAATGAGCATTCTAATGGGAGCTTTCTTAGTCATTAGCCAGCTAAAGTGCTCTAATAGTAGCAATTTCAGGCACCAAGAAAGTCTGACTAGAGAAATGTGTTTAGTCAAAGGAGGCTCTCAGCACCTTTCCCAGCATGCCCTGGAGATGCTTATCAGGTTCACTGAGTTGACCGAGGTCCCTGCTTTTCAGGTAGCTCTTTGGAAAGACCTCATGGGTACACACAAGAGGATGTAAGACAAAAGGCAACATTTGGGCAAAGGCAAGTTAGAAGGGAAAATCAGTGAATGATAGCATCGCCATGAATACATGCATATCCAGGGCCAGAGGGATAAAGGACTGACACCTGGATCACATCCTACGGAGGTCTGTCCTGCAGACCCTGACTTAATGAGGGATGAATAAAGGACTAGTACTGAGATTGGGCTGAGGAACTCAGAGCTGCCTGGAAGGAGTTATAGATTTGGGAGTTTTAAAGTCCTTACCAAGCACAGTTCACCAGAGTTAACCAAAAGACCTCTGTCAGCTTTTCTGCAACACACAAAGCCTACAATCACCATAGCACTCTGTCGACCTGTCTCCTCTTGAACATTAACCAGTGTTAGGATGATGTGACCAACTTTCTACATGTAGTAACATTCAATATCAGCCCTAGAGTAACTGCCAACCTGCAGGAAATCGTCACTCACTATTGAGGCCAGATCTGCTTTGAGCACCTGTGTCACGCCTGATACTGCGAAGCGTTTTACATTTTCTTTGCTCACAGTAAAAATTTGGTAACCTTAAGACTGTGGAAGTGCAACCACCAAACAACCACCCAATTCCAGAGAGAAGCAGTCGAACCAGTCATATGGCTTGATATGAACAAAATACCAAATTGCTTACTTTCAATCATTCTATTGGTGACACACAGACACAGACTTTAGTGGGTGGTGGTTTTTTTGTTTTTTGTTTTTTTGACAGCTACTGAAGTTGTTTACATGCACAAGTCAATTTGTATGTTTCAATTCTATTGACAAGTTTCTAACAGAATATTTACCAGATATGCCACTGAATGGAGAAATGAAACCAATCCAAATAGTCAAACCTTTGCGTGGGTAGCAGTAAGGAGTTCTATCAGAATTCTTTGAGAAATAGAACCTCCTGGGTAGAACCCTGGATGGGGAAGTTAGAGGATCTGGTCTTGATACCGTGTTTTACTAATGGCTTAAGAAATGCCTTGTTTTTTTTTTTTTTTTCACTTGCAAAATAAAAGTGTAATACTAGAGAAAGTAAGAATTATCTACTTATGGCTTATCAACATCATGGACTCATCACAGAAAGATTGTATTGAATTCCTGATTTCCTAGTGCCTTTCCCAGCTTATAGCCTCAATGAAACATTCTGAACCAAATCATATACTATGTGGCTTTGGGATTTTTCATTCTTTAGGATAACATCCTACATTATGTGACCTTGGAAGTTTCCATTTTCTAGAACAACCAATCCTGTTTTCTGTCCTCCATATGTACAGATAATGGAGAGAAACTATAAACTGTAATTTATACCCCATATCCCAAATTGTTCTTTTTTTTCCCATTTATTTATTTTATTGCATTTTAGGTTTTGGGGTACATGTGAAGAACATGCAAGATTGTTGCATAGGTACACACGTGGCAGTGTGATTTGCTGCCTCCCTCTCCATCACCTACATCTGGCATCTCTCCCCTTGCTATCTCTCCCCAACTCCCCACCCCTCACCGTCCCTCCCCTATTTCCCACCAACTGACCCCAGTGTGTAGTGCTCCCCTCCCTGTGTCCATGTGTTCTCATTGTTCAACACCTGCCTATGAGTGAGAACATGCGGTGTTTGATCTTCTGCTCTTCTGTCTTAATGCTGAGAAGCTAATGGTAATAAAACATTTGGGAGCTTGTTAGTGTTAAGGAGCAAAGTGTTTAGTTAGTACTAATTATAATGTGACCCATTTCCCATCCTGTGGTAGAGCTGAGCAGATTTGTGGACTGGATTATAAGAGCAACAAATTCAAGGCCTTCTTCTCTATGTCACTTCTAGGCTACTCCCTGAGGTCCTGTGACTGAAAAATGAGGCCCCTTAGTGGCCAGGTGGTGTCACTATGTATGCTCCTAGAAGTCAAATAACAATAACAATCATTTACATCTGTTTAGTGCCTCACAGTGAACAAAGTGGTTTCATAGCCAGGATTTTATTTGTTTACCGCAGTCATCAATTGTTACTTTCAATTTACGGATAAGGAGACCAAGGCCCAGATAGGTTAAGTGATTTGCCTAAAGTCAACCAGCTATTAAGGAGCAGAGCCAGGGCTAAAATACAGGTCCTTACCTAGCATGGCACTCTTTCTACTGCATCACACTGTGCTGCCTTGTTCCTTAAAATAATTAATCTATAAATCATTGCCCCACTCAGTGGAGCTACCTTTGCAGGGCCTGACTCTTAATTTCCATGCTGACAAAAAGAGACAAATAATGGACTCTAATGTACTGACAAGTGTGGGAGGCACAGGACAGCTGGCTGGCTTCCAGGCAGGAAAAGCATGAAGCGGGCAAAAAGACGAAGGAGGCTGCTTAACTAGTTAATTTTTACCTGCTCTCCCCATTCCTAGTAATTTTTGTTTATGCTGATGCCTCAATTTTCCCAGATTTGGCATTTCTAATTGAATGAAATGAATACTGTCCCGAAAGGATGTGTGAATCCAATTTTAACAAAGCAGTTTCTCTTTTCCCACTGACTTTATTATTTCCGAGATGGTGTCCCTTCATTTCTGGTAACTTTTCAAGGAGAAAGCTGATGCCAATTTTCTCTTTTCCTGGACCAAAATATGCAATGACCCATTTGTAAGCACACAAAGAGTAAGCTTCTCTCATGGTCTCAAGTTCCTCAATACCTTGAACTGAATCATTTATTTCTTCTAGTGAAGCTGTCATTTCAGAGTGAGGGCAGGTGGAACTATCAGAGCTGTGGAGACAGAATTTCTGAATCATACAACATAGAAACCCCTTCTGTACTGTGGGAAATGGGGCTCCTTTTTGAAAACCGACACAAAAGTGTGGTTGTAATTTGCAAATGTGCAGGCCAAAAAGCACTAATTGTTCAAGGACAAAATGACAGGTTCATTTAAAGGCCCATTTGGTAAGATGACAGACGTCAAATGTTCCCAAAAGCTACCGATCACACCTCCCCCAGACCCTTTTGCTGAAAAGAAAAAAAATCAGAAAAGGATAGATGTATCTTTGGAGAATAATCAGTAATTTTTTTTTTCATACAAAATCAGGATTCTTTTCAAGGTGACGGAGGCAAAGTGTTGGGAAACATGATACCCCTCTCAGCCTGAGCAGGCAAGGGATTTGTTACCTCTGAGCCATCCTTCATCAGCTACATTAAGTGAAATAAGTCACATTAACATCCTGAAAATTCATTTATTTAAAAAATCTATTTTCCCCAACCTGAGTTGTGTTTGACTCATCTTCCTTGCAAAGCACTTTTGCATCTAGTCCATATATCTGCTCATCTGCTGCATCAATCTGGCCCCATAAATACATTTCCCTGGATAATAGAGAAATTAGAGTGCAGATAACAAAAGAGGCAATTGTGAAAGAATTGGGCATTCACCAAAAGCATACCGGTTTAGGAACTACATCCAGTTTGTACCTTGCTATGTCCATGGATGGTAATGCTATTATATGAGACTTATTCCAGCTTTGGATCCCAGAGCTGTTTATAAAATTTTGTAGACTGTGTTGTAAGGTTATAGCAAAATCCCTGAACTGCAGCCTCCTTTGTTAAAAGAAAAACAATGGAGGAGGCTTAGCACTTTATGACCAAAATTATAAAATCAAGTAGGATTATAATGTGTTTACAAGTGAAATGAAGCAAAGACTTATCTAAAACTCTCACAATTTATTTTTTCCTCTACTCAAAGATAATTGAGAATATGGTAGGTTGGTTTTTAACTTAAGCATGTGAATGTTCAGATGTGAGCTGAGAAGGAGAAACAAGCTCAGTTGAACACAGGGTCTCAGGCTAACAAATGATGGGGAATTGGGGAGGGAGGGAAGAGGGCCCTGGTCTCTACCTCCATTCTCAGAATTGCCTTGGTCCTCAGCTACAGGGTGCTCAGAATTGGATTCTCATTCACTTCTCACTATTTTAACTTCCTTCTCCTCAGGTTTGGTGGAAGTATTTACTTTGTGAAATTTTAGATAGGGAGGCTGACTAGAGATAGATTAATCAGATTAATCTATTTAAAAATATATCTGCAGTTTTCGGTCAAGTAACAGTGCTTTCCCCCTAAGGAGTCCCCTGGAGACAGGAGATTTCTCATATCAAGGCTACTGGGCAGTACTGATTTTTGGGGTCAAGGAATTCTTTGGGCTTCCAAATCACAGAACCTGCTATACTTGATTGTGTTTTTGTTTTTTGTTTTTGTCTCCCAGACTGAAGTGCAGTGGCATGATCCTGGCTCACTGCAGCTTCTAACTCCTGGGCTCAAGTGAATCTCCCACCACAGCTTCCTGAGTAGCTGGGACTACAGGCACACACCACCATGCTCGACTAATTTTCGGGTTTTTTTTTTTTTTTTTTTGTAAAGATGGGGTCTTGCCATGTTGCCCAGGCTGGTCTTGAACTCCTGGACTCAAGCCATCCACTGACCTCAGCCTCCCAATGTGCTGGGATTTCAGGCATCAGTCACCGTGCCTGGCCTATTTTTGTTAATCTTGGATCAGCCTCACTAAGATAACTAGAAAGAAAGAATTATTTCATACACCATCACACCTATATATAAGCATTAATGATTTGGTATAAAAAATTTTAAATATCTGTTGTATGGTTACACAGATGAATTGGTCAACAGCAAAATATTTAAGAAAGGGCAAATTAGCATAGGGCAAAAATTGTCCAAGTTAAATAATATAAAGTTAGGTGAGAAAAATGAGCATGATTCTGAAGAAGAACTGGTATACCCATAATTTTGCACTTTTCCCATCTGTAAAAGGAAGGACATGGATTGTGCAATCTCTATTATTAATCATAGTATTAACCATAACAACAGCCATTAGCATTCCTTGAAGTCTCACCCTGTATACTCCCACATATTACTCATTTACCATTCAGAACACCTTATCAGATGGGTTTATCATTGTCATTCCCATTTTACAGATGAAGAAACTGAGGCACAGAGAGGTCACACAGCTAGTAAGCAGCAATTACAGGATTCAATCTCAGGCAGTCTGACTCAAAAGCCCACTTCTTAAGATCCCTTCTGGTGATAAGGTTCTATACGCTGGCAAGGTAAAGGGAGCGTCTTGGGAGTAAAAAACATCATTGAATCAAATTCTTCAAAAGAATTAGAAACAACTAGTTGTATGCAAGTGTAAGTTACACTGGGTAGTTGGGTAAGAGTGAACAGAAGGGTTCCTTCTAACTCATGCAGTTTTGTGTCAAAGGTTATTATGATGTCATGTAAACTTTTCTAGAAATCTATCACTATGTAAACAAACAATTGAAAATCCTGCATAAATGTCATACAATGATTCTTGTTAAATATGGAATAATTTTTTTTTTTTTTTTTGAGACGGAGTTTCACTCTTGTTACCCAGGCTGGAGTGCAATGGCGCGATCTCGGCTCACCACAACCTCCGCCTCCTGGGTTCAGGCAGTTCTCCTGCCTCAACCTCCTGAGTAGCTGGGATTACAGGCACGCGCCACCATGCCCAGCTAATTTTTTGTATTTTTGGTAGAGACGGGGTTTCACCATGTTGACCAGGATGGTCTCGATCTCTTGACCGTGATCCACCCCCCTCGGCCTCCCAAAGTGCTGGGATTACAGGCTTGAGCCACCGCGCCCGGCAATATGGAATAATTTTTAAAGAATAAAATGTCTAGAGAAATTATACATTTTTTCCATCTGTTTAAAAAAGTAAAGTCATCTTTCAAAAAGAAAGAAAAAAATGGAAATTCCAGATGAAATATTAGAGGCTGATTCTAATACTGAATATATGCCCTGTTCATTGGTAGGCAACTCTGTGAAATAAAAGTAGGCGTAAGTAAGCTTTTGATTGTCTACCAGGAGATACCAATAAAAAATCAAATCTATGGAATTAATGTAGTGGTTGATTTCTAAAAAATCAAATACTAATTACCTTAAAACTAGTGAGAGTAAAGTAGTGTGTGGTACTTTTTAAGATCAACTGTGACTTTTCTATCCATTCGCACAATTTCATAAAAATTAAATGTGGGATCTTCTAAACTCTGACGTGGCTATTTGGCCCATCTCACTTATTCACCTTCCAACTTCTTCAGCAAAAATTAAACAAGTAACACAGTTGTCTTGCGAGTTAAAATGCTAGACAGTGTCCTTGAGAATTCAGCCTTCTCCTCCTTGAGGATGGGAGAAAATCTACTGCAGTGATCATAGCTCAGAGTTCAGCACATTCACAGGTGTGGGTGTGAGAATGTGTGGTCGGTTGAACCATAGCAAATTGCCCTTTGTGTAGGCCAAGAACAGTTAAATATCACCAATTGCCTTTAGATCAACCTACTACAATGTTATTCTTCTAACTGGATGAGCTTCAAATTGGAAGAGTTGAAGGGATTTTCTCTTGAACAATTAGAATGCAAAGTTCTCAAAAAGAGCAGGAAAGGGCTTTGCTTTTCCCCATATACCCTCTTTGCACATTTCAGCCAGCAACACTATTCATGGCTCTCCAGAGAACACTCTTCCCTCTTTCCTCTCTGGTCCTAGTTTGCACAATAATCAAGCCCATTTCCTAGTACAGCTGAAAAACCATCAGGGAAACCAAAGGATGCATTACAGCATAGATCCATCTTCCCTTATTTAAAACATATTACCAAGCACAGTTTTCTCACCACACCATACAGCTTGTCAGTTACCAAACTCAAAGATTTTGTTCAATGCACAGCTGTCCAAAGAGACCTTTTTTAACTTGGAGCTATTCCCAGATTTCAATCCTTTTTCTTCTTCTGCCCCGCACCCCCTGCCTTCTCTGTTCAGGGAAAGGATTAGTGTAGACTGAATACTGAAGGAGTGGAAATAAAGATTGATGGTCCACATTTAGGTCAAGGGCTATCATCTTTCAGGAAAGCAAACACTTGCATGAATGTGGAGCTTTCTCAACCTTGCCCATGACCCCAGCAGTCAGCAGTGTTCAGCCTAGTTCTGATTCCTATCATAGAGACTGGTGGCACATGAGCACTCAAGAAGGAGATTGGAGGCCAGACACAGTGGCTCACACCTGTAATCCCAGCACTTTGGGAGGGCGAGGTGGGTGGATCACCTGAGGTCAAGAGCTCAAGACCAGCCTGGCCATCATGGTGAAACCCTGTCTCTACTAAAAATACCAAAAAAATGACCTGGGCATGGTGGCGGGCACTTGTAATCTCAACCACTCAGTGTGGGACAGGGGCTGAGGCCGGAGAATCGCTTGAACCTGGGAGGCAGAGGTTGCAGTGAGCCAGGATCACGCCATTGCACTCCAGCCTGGGCAACAAGAGCAAAACTTCATCTCAAAAAAAAGCAACAACAAAAAGGAGTTTGGGAGAGCGCAGCTGAAAAAACATTCTCTTTGCCAGGCTTCTCACACATGGCTTCCCCAGGAGACTCAGGGAGGAACCTGTGGAGTCTTCAGTTCCTTCATTCTTTTTCAGCTCTTAGCTGAATTTTACATTAACTTCCAAACCCGACTTTGAAACTAGTGTTTCAGCAGCATTGGAATATGAGTGCCTTATCCAGAATGAGAGAAGCACAGCGGCAAACGTCTTGACAGGCAGAGAAAGAACATTAAGCGGAGTTGTCCTCTGCTTGCTTTGTGGTGGATTTTAAACAGTGATCCCTGCTTATGTAGCTATAATGACTTTATTAAGAAATGTGTTCTTGAGTAGTAAACTTAATCTATCAGACAAATAAAACCACAAATTTAGCTGAACTGGAAATCACTTGTTACTTTGGCTCTTTAACTATCATTATAGCATAAATTGCAACAGTTACAACCGTCTCTGGGAGTACATGGATATTTTACAGCTATTGTAAATGAACAGTATTACAGTTGGAGATACGTGGCTGTAAAACCACAGGAAGGGTAGTTCAAGAAAGAACACCTGGTTTCCTATAGGCTTCCAAACTCAGTGTATCAAAAGACAGGAAATATGTGCTTCTCTTATCACCTTTTAGGTGCATATAACAACACATAAGCACGCAACAACAGGTGGCTATATATTTATGTAAGACAACACTGCATGCATTGGCCACAGATGGTACAGAGAGTCAAGAGTCCCAATTTGTGGTTGTACTCCCTGAATTAAACCTACCCCTGAGACAAACAGCACTTGCCCACAGATTATTTAATTATCTAGTCACTAGCCTTCTGGATACAATTCATGACAAGGAACATTTGATAGGTCCTCTTTCTTTTGCAGAAGTTCAAAATTAAGGGCAAATATCATTAGTCTCAGCTGACCAATGAAGAAACTGAAGCCAAAAGAGGTTTAAAAAGCAAAGTGTCACACCCCAATAGAAAAATGGGCAAATGTCATGAGCACACAATTCATAGAAGATACACACAGAGCCAATAGATGTTAAAAAGGGTTCAACCTCACTAGTAATCAAATAAATGCAAATTTAAGCCACAGCAGCATATCATTTTCCTATTCTCATATTAGGAAAAGTTAACTAATAATACTAGTAGGGATGGAATGAGATGGACTGTCCTACTACTGGCTAATGGGAGTATGAATTTGTACAACCTCTGTGCACAGTAATCTCTCAAGTTGCATCAGGGGTCTTTTAATATGTCTCATTTGACCCAGTAATTTCACTCATAGGTTTCTGTATTATGGAAATGCTTATTTATAAAAATGGTCATCAAAACATGAGATATGAAAGAAAATTTGAAAACAAAGACTGTACTTTCCAATTTCTAATTGGGAGAAGAGATAAATGTTTATCATGTAGTAAAACAGTATGTAACCATTAAAAGCTATATTTTAAGAATATCTAATAACACAAGGAATGCTAAAGATAAAACATTAGCTGAAAAGGACACAACACTTAAAATACAATTCTAGTTGTATGTTTTCAATGTATGCACAGAGATTATGCCAAAAAAGTAAGATAAATGGTATGAAATACAGTGAAGTGTTAACAGTGATTTTTCATTAGATGGTGGGATTACAGGTAATTATATCCTTTATACATTTCTATATTTCTAATTTTCCTGCTATAAAAAAGTCATCACTTTTATAATCAGGGATGTGAGAGAAAGGTTACTTTTTAAAGCAAAGAGCACAAGATTCTGAACAAGGGAAAACCAGGGTCTGGTATGAGAACATTAGCTTTGCAGTCATCCAGACCACTAAGATCAAAACTCTTTCTGAACCAGGATTTTGAACTTGGATCCCTGAAACCCGAAAAGGTTTTATATTTGGGTTTTTCAGGAAGGTTCAAAGGCCCCCTAAAAGTATATCAAAAATGTTAATAGATATACACTTTATGTGCACTTTTCTTGGGATATATTGCATAACTTTCAGATATTTAAATAGATCCTTGACCACAAAAGTTAAAATTAACAAAGCTTAGTTGAGTAGCTAGTGAATCAGTTTAATCTGACTGCAATTAATGTAGTCAAATCCTAATGTGAGTTTCATTCCTTCCCTTCATTAACAAGATGTTTAACATTTCATTCGGGATCATGTTGACAACTCTTACAGATATAAATCTAGTACACTAAGCTACAATCACCTCAGAATCTGAAATGTGATCCTATTCACAAGCCTAAATAAAATGAGAAAAGTAATTCTTATGTTATAAAAAATAACAATTACTAATTTTGTTTCAGTTTACCAAGTACCTGTATATGTAATCTCGTTTAATTCTTAGCACAAGTTTGTGGTGAAAAGTGGTAACATCACTCTTGTTTCACAGATAAGAAAACTAAGGCCCAGATAGAAGAAATGACTGGTACGCAGACAAGCAGCTAGTTAATGTCTCCTAACTCCGGTTCACTGCTATTTAGACTCCTCACAGTCTCTCCTTTTTCATTCTTGTTTTTGTTGCTGCCAGATACACTAGGACTCTCTTCACCCAAACCAGAAGTCTGTCCCCTAAAAGCTGGGTGAAGGGTACACTACCATTTTTGCAACTTCTTATGAATCAGACTATTTCAAAATAAAAAGTTTTAACACAGCAAAACACAAAACCCACTAAAACTAAAACCTAACTAAACTGAACTAAGCTAAAATAAAATAAATTTTAAAATTCCTTCCCTACACTTTCCACCTACCCCTTCTTCAAAGCTCCCCTTTTCCACAGGGCCTTCTTCAGTGCACTGGCCAGCAGGGACTGAACCTCTTAATGACTAAAATCAGGAACCACACCTTTTTTTTCCTGAAACACACACCAAAAAACAGTTGAGGATTGCATTTTCTAAGCGATTGTGTTGTAATCAGCTACCCATAGCAGAAGTTACCAGTAGATCTGGCAAAACACTGACACTACTAGCTGAAAAGAGGGAAAAAATCAGGTCAATTGTCCAACTGCTGATTCTTTTAAACTTTTTTTTTTTTTTTTTTTTTTTTTTTTTTTTACTAAGTCATTTAGTTATTTGGTTATCTTGTGTGAACCCAAATGAATTTTCATCAGTCAGGCACATTTGAGTACCGTCTCTCATAGAATCCAATGCAAGATCCCTTGAATCAGGATCACTCTGGGACTACAAGGCTTTGAGGTGCACAGAGAAAATGCTAGCATACAGTAGAAGTCTAGAACCAGAACCATGCCAAAGTACTAACTGTTTCTTAACTTGGAATCCAAACGTAACTCTGTGCTTTAAAAACACTTAGTGGTGCTAGCCTTGCAAATGCTGGGGGACCTATCAACACTTAGTTCATTTACCCACAGGCCTCCATGAAAGTATTGCTAAGTGAGATTCCATAACTAGAGGGCAAGGCAACCTGAGTTCCCCTATAATAGATGTGAAATCATATAAAACTCCAAGCCCAGGAGAACAAGGAAACCACAAAAGGAAATCTGAATAAGTTAGAGGGGGCTCACTGTACTTTTTTTTTTTTTTGAGATGGAGTCTCACTCTGTCACCCAGGATGGAGCGCAATGGCGAGATCTCAGCTCACTGCAAACTCCACCTCGCGAGTTCAAGCAATTCTCCTGCCTCAGCCTCCCAAGTAGTTGGGATTACAGGCACCCACCACCACGCCTGGCTGATTTTAGAATATTTTTAGTAGAGACAGTTTCGCCATGTTGGTCAGGCTGGTCTTGAACTCCTGACCTCAGATGATCTGCCTGCCTCAGCCTCCAAAAGTGATGGGATTACAGGCATGAGCCACCATGCCCGGCCCCTTTTTTCTGATTTCTAATCACACAAATAATTCACCATTTTATGTTACAGTCACTTACCTGGCGAAAAGGATGAAGGAAGCCCCACTCCTTAGTAGGCAACTGACTTACATAAAATAAGATCACACAGTTACTGAAAACTGTGACACTACACTTAAGGCTTGAGCTGGGGAAAAATAATCAACAACCACATATTGAGAGTCTAGAGTATGCCAGGTGCTGTCCCAGGAATTAAGACATAACCCTGCTCTCCAGGAGTATACAATCTGGTAGAGGAATAAAGACAGCTGGCATCTGTGGAATGTGAAGGTATCAGGCTTCAGAGGCAAGAGAGACTCTATCGTTGGATAATCAGGAAAGGATTCATGATTGTGAAAGCTCTAATGAGGGGAACAAGGCTGTGCTTAAAATGTATTTTCTATCTCTTTCTCATAGGCCCACAACAGAAACCTACTCTCCATAGATTTTGATCATATAACCCGCACAGGAAAGATCTATGATGATCATCGAAAATTCACCCTTCGAATTCTTTATGACCAGACTGGGCGACCCATTCTGTGGTCTCCCGTAAGCAGATATAATGAAGTGAACATCACATATTCGCCTTCGGGATTGGTGACATTTATCCAAAGAGGGACGTGGAATGAAAAAATGGAGTATGACCAGAGCGGAAAAATTATTTCAAGAACTTGGGCTGATGGGAAAATTTGGAGCTATACCTACTTAGAAAAAGTAAGTACATAGGGGAAAAAGACAAGTTTCAAGTTTCTGAATGAGACTATGGAAAATGGCCCTAATTGTCCATCTTGGTGAGGACCTGCAGGAGAGAAGTCTGCGTTCTGGCTGTTCAGTTCTGTAGAAGTGACAAAAAGATGTTGAAGTTCTAAGGATGGACTGTTTTTCAGCTGCAAACTTTCCCCAGTCCCACACTCTGCCAAGTACTCTTTCAGACTAAAGTCAGAATAATAGCTTAGCTTTCTCCTCATTTGAACATCTTTGTTCACGCTTTTGAAAAGGTATCTTTATTATTATGAAAGCTCATACTGAGGGAAAAAATAGCTAGAAAATTATAAAATTGTGTTAATGTACTCAGCTCTGGGAAAGGGCCTTTTACCCAGAGGATAAGCAATTCTAATTTTGTTAGGATAGTCAGTGAAATTTTAGTTGTATACATTTGAAAACTAATTTCCAAAAGTAATCAGGCTGCGGGAATGGTGGTAGTGGGGCCTCATTGGTAATACTCTTTTGTGTATAGTGAGTCTACAATAGCATTCATAATGGTAGCTTGTGGCCTATGTCTGGGAATAATAGAAAAAGATTTTAATCCCACTACAGGAACCATTTGTCAAACATCAGTCCCTACAGAGCAAAATAGTTTCTGGCCAGATTGGTACCAGAGGACAATAAGAGTAATTGATCTCTATCTCAATGCCTAATCTCCTAAGATAGTGCCTCTTGTTTCCCAAATCTATTCTTTCAACAAATTTAGGAATTTATCAATCCCAAATTAATTTCTACAAAAATTGAAAAATGCCTTGGATTCAAGAGTAATCAGTACAAGGTAGCTTCTAGACGTTCTTAGAAAAGTCATAGGAGCTCATAGTTCACATGGCAAATTTTCCTATTGTACCACATAATGCCAAACTTTTCTGATACACCCTCCCCAAAGTTAAATAAAAATAGTGTGATAGTGGATATATGTCATTATACAACTATGTTACTAGTTCTTAGAGTTTGTTGCTGGAGCATTTACCAAGTTGGAAATGCCTGAAGATAAAGCAGAGTTCACTTGGGAGCCAGGGCAAAAGGAAGGAGTCCTTTGCTGAATTCACCTCATGTCCCTTTCTGCTAAAAATATTTATCAGATCTATAATCCATCTTCCACACTAGCAAAATCTGAATCTTATAGAGCAGGTCTTTCATCTTTTGAATTTTGATAACATTCAAAATTATTCAAAATTCAAAATTCAGAACATTTAAAATTCAGAATAATTGGCAAAATCCTATGACTAGTGTCTACAGAGTGCCAAGCCTGTTATAACATTAACTGAATCAAAATATTTGGTGGTATATGGGCATAGGCAAAGCATTAAGGTGTATACTGATGACCTTCATATGAAAAAAAAAAAAAAGATGCTACTGATCATTAACAGAATATTGGCTCAGTTAGTTTTCCAGATAGGAAGACAGGTTTGCACCAACCTTTCCACAGGTCCTTCATGTGACTAGTTAAGTAGCTAGCACTCCTTAGAAGCATGCATGGGTTTGCACTCATCACTCTAGCCTCATTAGCACCAGAGTCCGACCAACTGAACTAATTGCCTATAGACAGTCACATCTAGGTCTCATAAGACTTTCCTTTAGGCTATCTGCACAATAACATAAGAGCCTTTTGAAAACTTAAATATCATCCCTGTGTGCAGTTATTTAGCCTCTTCTCTGACACCAGTAAGGAGATTTTATTGTTTCTCTTTTCTGAATTCACTGATTATTCCATCAAATTTACTTAAGCAAAGAATCACGTGAAGCAAACTTCACAAGTTCTCTTTGCTACAGAAATGTAGTTGGCAATAATTGTTAAGCAAACAAACAAAAACCTTGGTGAGATGGCCCGTGTCTGCAGTGGACAGAAATAAGACTTTCCTCACCCAGAATAAGGTAACAAGACAAGTCCTGGTGACTTCCTGACCAGTGAGACACACCAGCTTATTTGTACCTTTGAGCTCACTTTTGTTCCTTTCTTGATTTTATATTTAATTTGTTCTCTAATTAAAAGGGTAGCTACTGATTTAAGCAATCCTGTTATACAAAACTCAGAACCTAGAAACACGAAATTATGGAATGGTTATTTACTTTCCAAAAATCATTTATCATAATATTGATTTTATTAACATTATTATTACCAGTAATCATAACTAATTCACTAGATATAATAATTTAATGAAATAACTTAATGTAAAGCACCCAAGTAGAGATGCTAGCTAGCACTAACTGCTACTTGTTAGGTAAATCAAAACAGGAAAGAGAAGAAGAAAGGAAGGGAGGGAAAAAAGGAAGGAAGGAAGGAAAGAAGGAGGGAAATTAAAGCATCTTTGAAATTGTGATTCAATTTCAAAGGGGGAAAAGTGAAAGAACATTGAATTTACCAAAATCCTATGTAATATGTAACTTTTTCAGTGACTTGAGGTTTTCTATCTCCTTGTGTTCTTTCCAGTCCTCTCTTTAATATGCCCTTTGTGACTCATTCTTTGACTATGACAGGGGCAGAGCAGGCACAAAGAGGCTGGTTCTCGTAGTATATTTTAAACTAAGAATTCTCAAACTTTAAAATGGATTTTCTTTTTATACTCCGAAATACTAACCCTGTGAATTTGCTTGCCATACCTATGTCACGATCTATTAAAAAGCAGCGGCAAATTTTTCACCTTAACATGCAGAAATGCTGTAAAAATAGTTTGACTTCCTCTAGAGTAAGTGAAAGTTATGCATATCATTTTCATGCACAACGGTTTGTAGCCATTAGGAGGAAAATAATTATTTGGGTAATGGCTGTGGTTGCTTAATGATCTCTTCCCTATTAAAAAAATCAATTATTGTTTCTTAAATTTTCTCTATGTGGTCATTAATTCTCTGTCTTGATTTATGAGACTTCTCTGAGTTAATTATATTTTGAAGACTTGTGGGCCAAAATTTTGTATTACAGTAAATGTAAATCTTTCAGTTTCCTAAAATAATTCTTATGAACTTCATTTTTAAAATGCATTTAAATATATTTCATAATCATTTAATAAGATACTTTAGCCTTATACATTTACAGCAATTGCCTCTTTGGGGCTTTTTCAGAGGCTGCCTAGAGGGACAGGAATGACGACTGTGGCTTCAGCTTCCAGGTGGCCCCACATTGCCATCTGGTGGTCATTCAAATGCTTTAACTTTTCAAATTTCTGCTCTCATTTCTAGTCTCATTCAAATAAGCATACAGCCATGATTGCTGTTGCTGTTGTTGTTTTTACAATTATCTCTTTTAGAACCTCACAATCAATTAAAAGAATAAAAGTCTCCCACTCTGTTATTTGGACTAACAAGAAATGGCCTTTTATCCTATAGCAGCACTGTGGACATTGGATAGATTGATAAGCATTGTTTTTGAACAAACTGATAATAATGCCCACCCAAAGTGAAAAAGCAGCCAAATGAGCTAAATGGTATTTTGGCAAAATAACAGTTACATTCATTTGATTTCTAATCACATCATGCACATTCTTGCCATTGGCAGGAAGCTTTAAAACAGACCAAGAGCTTTTGAGACAGCTCAGCATCAGCACCACCTAGGAACAAGGTTCAGGCAGTGGTTTACTGCAGACTGCAGGATCAGAGTAGAGGAGAGAATAATAGTGACTTGCCATAGGCCAAGCGCGGTGGCTCACGCCTGTAATCCCAGCATTTCAGGAGGCCAAGGCAAGTGGATCACAAGGTCAAGAGATCGAAACCATCCTGGCCAACATGGTAAAACCCTGTCTCTACTAAAAATACAAAAAACAGCTGGGCATGGTGGCATGTGCCCGTAGTCCCAGCTACTCGGGAGGCTGAGGCAGGAGAATTGCCTGAACCCGGAAGACAGAGGTTGTGGTGAGCCAAGATTGCGCCACTGCACTCCAGCCTGGCGACTGAGCGAGACTCCGTCTTAAAAATAAAAAATAAAATAATGACATACCATAAATACTTGGAAAAAGTGGTACAGTGACTGGAAAAGGCATGGCTCAGGCAGGCTGGTACTAGATAATATATGGAGGCCATATGATGATTGTCCCTGGCCCATGTCACAGGTGACAGATGTCATTTGCTCACGGCAAGTTGACAGAAGAGAGTGGAAAGGAACTGAGAAATGTGACTTTCAGCACAGAGATAATGCAAAAGCTTTTCCACAATTCCTGTATAAAGCCTTTCCACCTCTGGCCCCTGCCACCTGTTGCCCCATTCATAGGAAAATTTCTTGCTGATTCTATTGAATTCTGCCTTGGTCCAGGGAGGCAGTTCTCCCTAATGTCTCCAAGCCCATTCAGGATTTCCAAGTCTCCTTCCTTTTGTTTTTTTTGTTTTTTTTTGTTTTTTTTTTTTTTTAAAGGAAAAAAAGAGAGAAAAAAAGAAAAAAAATTAAAAAAAAAAGAAAAAAAAAAGAATAAAGGAAAGGAAGAAAGAGGAAGAGGAAGAGGGAGAGAGAACAGGGGTGTTGCTTTATTGCCCGGGCTAAAATGCAGTCTAAAAATGGGTATGCCTGTAATTATGTTTAATAATAGAGACAAAAAATAATAATAAAAAAATTTAAAAATGAGGAAAGAAAATAATTAACAAGCAGCCAACCAATATTTCATTTAAACCTGTAAATACGTGTGATGTAGTACTGCTAAGAGTGTATATTTTATGTATTTAAAGTGGACAGTTCTATGAATGTTAATAAGTCTACTTGTTCCGGATCTGAGTTCAAGTCCTGAATATCGATGTTAACTTTCTGTCTCATTGATCTGTAAGTCTCCCACTATTATTGTGTGGGAGTCCAAGTCTCTTTATAAGTCTTATATATCTGGGTATTCCTGTATTGGGCGCGTATATATTTAGGATCTTTAGCTCTTCTTGTTACATTGATCCTTTTATGTAACATCCTTCTTTGCTTCTTTTGATCTTTGTTGCTTTGAAGTCTATTTTATCAGCAAAAATTGCAACTCCTGCTTTCTATTTGTTTATTTTTGCTCTCCATTTGGTTGGTAAATTTTTCTCCATCCCTTTGTTTTGAGTCTTTGTGTATCCTTGCATGTAAGATGGATCTGGATGTAGCATACCAATGGGTCTTGGCTTTTTTTGCCTGTCTGTGTCTTTGGATTGGGGGATTTAGTCGATTTAAATTTAGATTAATAACAATAAATATGAGTTTGATGCTGTCAATTAATGTTGGCTGGCTGTTTTGCCCATTAATTGATGCAATTTCTTAATTATGTTGATGTTCTTTATTTTTTGGCATTTTTTAGAAAGGCTGATACTGGTTGTTCCTTTCTATTTGTAGTGGTGCTTTCAGAAGCTCTTATAAAGCAGGCCTGGTGGTGATGAAATCTCTGAGTGCTTGCTTGTTCACAAAAGATTTTATTTTTCCTTCGCTTATGAAGCTTAGTTTGGCTGGATGTAAAATTCTGGGTTGAAAGTTCTTTTCTTTAAGGATGTTGAATATTGGCTCCCACTGTCTTCTGCCTTGCAGGGTTTCTGCTGAGAGATCTGCTGTGAGTCTGATGGGCTTCCCTTTATGGGTAACCTGACCTTTCTCTCTGGCTGCCCTCAGTATTTTCTCTTTCATTTCAACCCTGGTGAATCTGGCGATTATGTGCCTAGAGGTTGGTCTTCTTGAGGAATATCTTTGTGGTGTTCTCTGTATTACCTGGAGTTGAATATTGTCCTGCCTTGCTAGGTTGGGAAAGTTTTCCTGAATAATATCCTGAAGCGTATTTTCCAGCTTGGATTGATTCTCTTCGTCACATTCAAGTACACCTATCAAACGTAGATTAGGTCTTTTCACATAGTCCCATATTTCTTGGAGACTTTGCTCGTTCTTTTTTATCCTTTTTTCTCTAATCTTGTCTTTTTGTTTTATTTCATGAAGTTGGTCTTCGACCTCTAATATCTTTTCTTCTGCTTGATCAATTCAGCTGTTAAAACTTGTGCATAGTTCGCGAAGTTCTCGTGTTGTATTTTTCAGCTCCATTAATTCACTTATATTCCTCTCTAAATTGTGTGTTATTTTTAACATTTCGTCAAACCTTTTTTCAAAGTTCTTAGTTTCTTTGCATTGGGTTAGAACGAGTTCTTTTAATTCCCAGAAGTTTCTTATCATCCACTTTTTAAAGTCTGCTTCGGCTAATGAAACACAGTCTTTCTCCATCAGGCCTTGTTCTGTTGCTGATGAGGAACTGTGATCCCCTGTATAGGGAGAGGCATTCTGAGTTTGGGTATTCTCAGCTTTTTTAGCCTGTTTTCTTCCTTTCTTTATAGATTGATCCATCTGTGGTCTTTATAATTACCGTCTTTATAGTTGGGTTTCTGAATGGACGTCCAACTTGTTGATTCCCAGCGCTAGAATCTGAGCATCCCACTGTGCTGGCCAAAACAGCG
The DNA here is from genome assembly GCF_009761245.1 of Sapajus apella. Taxonomy (NCBI): domain Eukaryota; kingdom Metazoa; phylum Chordata; class Mammalia; order Primates; family Cebidae; genus Sapajus; species Sapajus apella. The sequence goes on along the minus strand of NW_022437116.1, from coordinate 119,344 downwards.
GCTTTAAGATTGATGGTGCTTTTCTGACACTGCACCAAGAACCGCCGCACCAAGGCAGCGGCAAAACCGCCTCGCCAGCCACAAGAGTTGCGCTGGTGACCCGTGGGGCTCCTCCGCTGGGAATCTCCTGGTGCGTGAGCAACAAAAATTGATCTGAAAGTGTGGCGTCCTCTCGTTCTCTGCTCTTTCAGTGGGAGCTACAATCCCGAGCTGCTAGTGATCAGCCATCTTGGATCTCTCTGTCTCCTTCCTTTTGTTCAGGAGGTTTTTAGAAGTCACAGTGGTGGAACTGTAGGCTGTGGCAAGCTGCAGGTTGCCCACAAGTGATGAGTTGACAGGATTTCTGCATTCACCTCTGGCTCTCCAGGCATCATGTTGGTGGAAAAGAAAGAATGAACAAATGAGCAAATAACCACTGACTTTGACTTCATTGTACTGAGAGGCAATTCAAAATCAGTAATTCTCAGAAGGGTAGGGAGGATATGTAGTTTCAAAAAGCACATTCAATATTAGAATGTAATGTCATATTCAGAAGATATAAATGTACATTACATATTTTTATGTAACTCACATTCATATTTATATAATTTGTGCTTAGAAAATGAAAATATACCTATTGTTTTCATAACACAAACTTCAATAAATAACCCTCAACTAAATCCCTTTGCTTGAAAAGGTAATTTTCAAGAGTGGAGGGTTAAAGCTCTCCTAGGGAGTCATATTAGAATCTCCAGGAGTGACTAATTTTTATTAAAAGCTGAGATGTACATGTCAGTCAATTAGCGTCCTCCCTAAAGCAGTGCTCCTTTTATGTCTATATTTAGAATTAAAATAAGACAATCAATATTTATGAAACATCTATTACCTACTAAGCATTATACTTCAACAAACAACTGTTTCTGAAATACAGATCAGTTTGGGGGAGAGGGGTTGCATAACCAGAGAATTATCCAATTTTAATGACATGTTTCCCTAATATTAAAACATGAATTGAAATGTGAAGTTAAAACATCAATTGCAAAACAATAATAATACCATAATAATATTGTATGCACAATTTTTAGGAATACATCTACTACATGAAGTCAATACCTTATGGTAATGGTAACTATAAATTAATTTGTGAAATGCCCTGCTATCCATTTACCTTCCTCTGAAACAAATGCACATTGAAGCAACAATACCCTTTCTAAAATACCAACTTGGAAGCTTCTCTCAGCTTGCAAGTGCCTTCTTGCAACCGTCCCTTAACTCGCTTAAAAGCCTTCAAGGGTACCAGATGCAGTGGCACACACTGGTCGTCAGGAGGCTGAGACAGGAGGATAGCTTGAGCTCGGGAGTTCGAGGCTACAGTGAGCTATGACTACACCACTGCACTCCATCCAGCCTGGGCAACACAGTGAGACCCTGGCTCTAAAAAATGAAATAAAATGGAAACTTTTCAATGGCTCCCTGTTGCCAGCATGCTTAAATCCAAACTCCTTAGTGTAGCTTAGAAAGCCTAGCATGATCCGGACTCAGCCTACATAGCTGACGTCATCTCCTGCCATTCCCACCACCCTCAACATACTCAAGCTCTAGCCACACAAAATTTCCCTCATTCTCTGAAAATAGTCATGTTCTTTTTCATATCCACACCCTCACAAGGCTGTGCTCTCTGCCAAGAATACTCTTTCTCTATGCCTGCCCCAGGCTCCCTGACTTTACCTGCACAATTCCTAGGCATTCTTTGTTTTTTTTTTTGTTTTTTTTTTTGAGACGGAGTCTTGCTCTGTTGCCCAGGCTGGAGTGCAGTGGCACAATCTCAGCTCACTGCAACCTCCACCTCCCAGGTTCAAGCAATTCTCCTGCCTCAGCCTCCTGAGTACCTGGGGCTACAGGTGTGTGCCACCACACCTGGCTAATTTTTGTATTTTTAGTAGAGACAGGGTTTCACCATATTGGCCAGGCTGGTCTTGAACTCCTGACCTCATGATCCACCTGCCTCGGCCTCCCAAAGTTCTGGGATTACAGGTGTGAACCACCACACCCAGCTGGCACTCTTTATGTCTCAACTCAGATGCCACTTTATCCAAGAAGCCTTCTCTGGTCTCTCAAGTCTGAGTTAGCTGATCTTCCATTGCCTTCCAGAAGCTCTCTGTACCTCCCCTGTCATAGCACATTTCACACTATATTGTAATTGCTCGGTCACTTGTCTTTCTCCTCCATTAAAAATGTGAGTTTCATGAAGACAGACTACCACTATTGTGCACTACTGTATCCACTAGGGTTTGCCACAGTGTCTGGCACACAGTAAGTGCTTAATTTGTGTTGAATGGATGAATGTGTATTTTATTTAATCGCCTCAACTTTAGTTGTCCATAATATGCTCTTCTGCCTTTGTCTCGTTTCAGTCTGTGATGCTTCTCTTACATAGCCAGCGGCGTTACATCTTTGAGTATGACCAACCAGACTGTCTGCTCTCAGTCACCATGCCTAGCATGGTGCGTCACAGCTTACAAACCATGCTTTCGGTGGGCTACTACCGGAACATCTATACCCCACCGGATAGTAGCACTTCTTTCATCCAAGACTATAGTCGAGATGGCCGATTGCTACAGACCCTGCATCTGGGGACAGGGCGCAGAGTCTTATACAAGTACACCAAGCAAGCAAGGCTTTCTGAGATTCTCTATGATACCACTCAGGTCACATTGACATATGAAGAGTCTTCTGGAGTGATTAAGACAATACACCTGATGCATGATGGATTCATCTGCACAATCAGATACAGGCAAACAGGTTTGTTGTGAAAGAGTGGCGATGTGTACAACAACATCACTATTTTCTTATGACATTTTTACTGACCACAGTGTGAGACAGAAGCATTAATCTACACACTTTCAACTCAACTTTCGCTTTACTTATCAAATTCTCTGATACTGAAAATTTAAAGCATGTTATAGTCTGATGAAAGCTGATTTCTTAAAAACACGTAGCACATTTCTTTCTTTCGGCTCTCAAGTAATTTGAAATCTAAGTGCCTGGTGTAACTCTATACCCATTCCTGTTCAGCACCAAATCTTCTCAAAGATGAAACTGCAAGATATAAGTCTCACTGAAACTAGCTCAAGCCCTGTGTAAACTTCATAAGCCACAGTTGATGACAAAATATCTTCATAAGTCAGAACGTTCTAATGTATTTCACCCTTTGGGTTTATAGAATGCCCAAATCCAGTTACTTTAATGCTGGACTTTGTCAAAACCTGACCCTCTGACTTTGTAGCAAAGATTAAATGAAATGAAAGCATTTTTGTCAGTGATTATAGCAAGAAAACATGTCCATAATATCAGCTTCATCACCCAAGGCTACTGGATGTGTTATTACTTCTGTAGTTTCTATAATTAAAATTTTCTATATACAGTATTCTAATTTTTTTATATTTGAAGATTACCACTATGAGAATATATATCCATGAGATAATATGCCCAGGCATTTTGTATCAGAGATCAATCTCTCATATTTTATTATGAATATAAATGCACCAGTACTAAATACAATAACACTAGACCTTTCTGACTCTTCCACATTGATCACCTACCTTCTTATTGTTTTGTTTTGGTTCCTACAGGACCTCTTATTGGACGCCAGATTTTCAGATTCAGTGAAGAAGGTCTTGTGAATGCACGTTTTGACTACAGCTACAACAATTTCCGTGTTACCAGCATGCAAGCTGTAATCAATGAAACCCCTTTGCCTATAGATCTGTACCGATATGTTGATGTCTCTGGCAGAACAGAGCAGTTTGGAAAATTCAGTGTAATTAATTATGATTTAAATCAAGTCATAACTACTACAGTAATGAAACACACCAAAATCTTCAGTGCCAATGGACAAGTCATTGAAGTCCAATATGAAATCCTAAAGGCAATTGCCTACTGGATGACTATTCAATATGATAATGTGGGCCGCATGGTAATCTGTGACATAAGGGTAGGAGTAGATGCCAATATAACAAGGTACTTCTATGAATACGATGCTGATGGACAACTGCAGACTGTTTCTGTAAATGACAAAACCCAGTGGCGTTATAGTTACGACCTGAATGGAAACATCAACCTCTTAAGCCATGGGAATAGTGCTCGTCTTACTCCTCTCCGATATGACCTCCGAGACCGCATTACCAGATTAGGAGAAATTCAGTATAAAATGGATGAAGATGGCTTTCTCAGGCAGAGGGGAAATGATGTTTTTGAATATAATTCTAATGGCCTGCTGCAGAAAGCCTACAATAAGGCTTCTGGCTGGACTGTGCAGTATTACTATGATGGGCTTGGGCGACGCGTTGCGAGCAAGTCCAGCCTAGGGCAGCACCTTCAGTTCTTTTATGCAGACCTTGCCAACCCCATAAGAGTTACTCATTTGTACAACCACACAAGCTCGGAGATTACATCTCTGTATTATGATCTCCAAGGTCACCTTATTGCCATGGAGTTAAGCAGTGGCGAAGAATATTACGTAGCCTGTGATAATACAGGTACCCCACTAGCTGTGTTCAGCAGCCGAGGCCAGGTCATAAAGGAGATGCTATACACACCTTATGGCGATATCTATCATGACACTTACCCTGACTTTCAGGTCATTATTGGTTTTCATGGAGGACTCTATGATTTCCTTACTAAATTAGTGCATCTGAGGCAAAGGGATTATGATGTTGTCGCTGGCAGATGGACAACGCCTAATCATCACATATGGAAACAGTTGAACCTCCTTCCTAAACCATTCAACCTCTACTCCTTTGAAAATAACTACCCAGTTGGCAAAATTCAAGACGTTGCAAAGTATACCACAGGTACTTAAACTGCGTAAAACTTTAAGCTAAACAAGTAACACAGTGCTGTTGATTTTATCACAGAATCTCAATGCCTTTGTAAATATGCTTCCTCTTCCTGACAGCCCACAAGTTATTGTGCATTTGCTGTCTTCCTTAGTTTTCTAGAGTGAGCAAAATGTGCATGTTAACATAAAATGTCATGCTTTTACATCCTAGTACACTTGTTTAGCTATCTGTTTCTGTGTTTTACTCTTAAAAGCTTATATGAATAATTTCATAAAGGAAAAATTCAGGATTCTGTTTCATCATATAAATCCAATATGATGGTCCCTGTGGCCTTAGCACATTAGGAATTTCAATGTAGTAAGCTGAGCTTATATCCAGGATTATCCACAAGTCAAGACTTTTCCCTATAGAGACAGGGTCATGTGTTTTAGAATGGGTCATATAAAGGGGAGTTTTAGGCCAGGTGCAGTGGCTCACACCTGTAATGCCAGCTTTGGGAGGCTGAGGCAGGCAGATTACTTGAGGCCAGGAGTTGGAGACCAGCCTGGCCAACATGGTGAAATCCCATCTCTACTAAATATACAAAAATTAGCACGCACCTATAATCCCAGCTACTCAGGAGGCGGAGGCAGGAGAATCACTTGAACCCAGGAGATGGAGGTTGCAGTGAGCCAAGATTGCGCCACTGCACTCCAGCCTGGGCAACAGAGTGAGAGTATGTCTCAAAAATAAATAAATGAATAAATAAATAGGAGTTTTATCCCTAACTTCCTATTGCCTGAACAGTTCGAAGGCAGGAGAGGTATCTTTCAAGTTTTCAAGAAAGGTTGTAAAGTATGGGATTTTTTCATTGTTTTTAATATTGTGTCTCACAGACATCAGAAGTTGGTTGGAGCTCTTTGGTTTCCAGTTACACAATGTACTACCTGGATTTCCCAAACCTGAATTAGAAAATTTAGAATTAACTTATGAGCTTCTACGGCTTCAGACAAAAACTCAAGAGTGGGATCCTGGAAAGGTTAGTAAAAGTTTTATCACCTCTATTTATCTATTTAGCTGAAACAACAGAAGAGCATTCAATACCTAGAAATTATATTTACTTGTATTTGCTTACCAATTTTTTAGTCTTTTTGAATATTCACTAAAATGTGCACAATTAATGAGAAGGTGGGATAAAAAGTTCCATGAGAAAAAGATCAGAGAATTGAGCTTTGGGGGAAAAAAAGACTAACAGGTTATTTGATGACTGCTGCAATAGGTAAATAAGAGGAAAGAGGAACTGAACTTTTAAAATTCTGAAATGGGCTACCAAGAGCAGTTATGGATTCTACCTAGAGAAAATTGTTCAGTAAGAGACATGAAAACATCAGATTTCCAATTGTAGGATAATTTAGGGATGAAGTCTTAAGAGCATGGGAACAACAGAATAAAATTACCCTGATAAAGAAAAAATATATAAGCACAACGAAGCAAAAATAATATTACAAGGGTAAAGTTTTGGGAAAATATAGGAACATGAAAACATTTAAGATTTAGCAAGTGATTTCATCAGAAGCACGAGGTGCAAATGAGAATAAGGAGCTTTTTTTTTCAACTGAAAGAAATGTGAATATCTGTGTTTGCAAAAACAAAATGGGCTTAATAGAATAAAACTGAAATTTGGGAGTGAGGCCTTGAAATTTAAGTCCAAAAAATTCTAAGGGACAGGAAGTTCTAGATAGGTCCTATAAATTCATCCATTTTTATAAAGATGTAAATGCTTTTTGTAATTAAAAGTCCTTCTAAAAAAAATTAGGAAAATGTTGAAAATTGCTGAAGCTTTGTAATGGATACTTGGAGGTTCATTAGTCTTTTCTCTTTATTTCTTAGTATGTTTGAAAATTGCCAAAATAAAAAGTTTTTTTTTTAAGTCCATGTAAAAAGATCTGTGAATTTCTGGCTGATTTGCCATAGTTAATTATAAGGTCTTAAGCTCTTTAAAGCAGGAGCCTTATGCATTTCTTTGGGCCTCACTGTGCCTAAGCATTACTCTACATGTAGTAATAACATCTAGTCAATGTGAGTGAAATCAGTGAAAATAAAATGTCTGTGTTTTGGAAGAGCTGGACCCACTTAAAGTGCCTTCTAGCTCTGCAATTCTGTGATTTCAAGTTTCAACATATTTCCTTATGTTTAACTCCACCGAGATAGAAGAATGCTAGGTAGTCGCCTATTAGTCTTTTCCAAACCTCTGATGAAGAGATTCCAAATTTGGCTTATTTTTAAATCACTCACTGACAAATTAAAGAGAGAAGGAAGCAACCTTGCAAGCCTGTCCTTTCCACAATCACCAAGTATCTGACAGATGTCTAACCCCATGCTGCATCTGCTCTGTGCCTCTCTTTCCTAGACTATCCTGGGCATTCAGTGTGAACTCCAGAAACAGCTCAGGAATTTCATTTCCTTGGACCAACTTCCTATGACTCCCCGATACAATGATGGACGGTGCCTTGAAGGAGGGAAGCAACCAAGGTTTGCTGCTGTCCCTTCTGTTTTTGGAAAAGGTATAAAATTTGCCATCAAGGATGGCATAGTAACAGCTGATATTATAGGAGTAGCCAATGAAGATAGCAGGCGGCTTGCTGCCATTCTTAATAATGCCCGTTACCTGGAAAACCTACATTTTACCATAGAGGGGAGGGACACTCACTACTTCATTAAGCTTGGGTCTCTGGAGGAAGACCTGGTACTCATCGGTAACACTGGGGGGAGGCGGATTCTGGAGAATGGTGTCAATGTCACTGTGTCCCAGATGACTTCTGTGTTGAATGGAAGGACTAGACGGTTTGCAGATATTCAGCTCCAGCACGGAGCACTGTGCTTCAACATCCGGTATGGGACAACTGTCGAAGAGGAAAAGAATCACGTGTTGGAAATTGCCAGACAGCGCGCCGTGGCCCAGGCCTGGACTAAGGAACAAAGAAGGCTGCAAGAGGGGGAAGAGGGGATTAGGGCATGGACAGAGGGGGAAAAGCAGCAGCTTTTGAGCACTGGGCGGGTACAAGGTTACGATGGGTATTTTGTTTTGTCTGTTGAGCAGTATTTAGAACTTTCTGACAGTGCCAACAATATTCACTTTATGAGACAGAGCGAAATAGGCAGGAGGTAACAAAAAAAATCTCTGCCTTTGCGTCACCAAAGACTGCCTGTTTTTAAAACATAAAATGGTTTATTGTATTGGTTTTCTAGATCAGAACTCTGTATATGTAAATATGGAGGAAAAACATATCCAACTGCCTTTCAATGTGACGGAAGATGGTATTTTAATATTGTTTGTTTAAACTCTTTAAGAAATGACAGAGATTTTTAGTTCTTGTGTGGCAGTATTCAAAATAACACAAGTAGAACTCAAACAGCTAAAAACAGTTTTCAGAAAGCACCACTTTCAATTTGCTGAGCCATGCATATGTTCCAATACCAGAAAGAACCCAAGGTTCTCTCTATTGTGACAAGCAGTTTCATCTTAACTGTTGGCAGGATTTGCAGGCTATTTGAAAAGGTGGTGCAATTGTATCTGAACCTTGCATTTCAAAAGACTGCCAGCCCTTTCACATTTTCCAGATCTGTTATAGGAAACTTAAAAACAGGTGTAAAATGTCTTCAGCCACCATCTCCTAGAGTCAGGACCCAATTGCCCTTCCTCCCTGATTATTCCTCCTTGCTTGTTAAAGTAAATGCCATATTGTTGTGCTGTGTTTTGGCGTGTGGTGGCTGGGTTCTGTCTACCATGCTTCCCTGTGGGTGTGGTAACCAGACTGAAGAGCCACTATTTGCTCGTGTGTACATGATACCAAAGCAGCTGGCCAACGTGACCTCTCTCACACAACGTGTTTTGACTCAATTTTTTACTAAGTTGTCCAGCTGTATCAGTATCATGTAAACGTAGCTTTTATTAACCTGGGTAGGAATTTCTCATTTATATATAGGATGTGTTTTGGTCATAGTTTCACATTAGTGATTCAGTATCTGTACACTAACTCAATGGTTTTGTGCACATGAAAGGTAATTTACTTAAAAGTATGATTCTGGTACAAAAACAAAAAGAGGCTTTAGCAGGCATACACACCTGAGATGCCGATACATACATTAACTACTACTGCAGAAATTCATAAGAGCCAAAACCTTAGAAAAATAGACCTACTACTTCAGTGAAAGTACCAAAGGGAAGACCAAACCAAACATCACAGCAGTTGCTGCCACATTGTTTCAGCCCACTTAGATTTATCTTTCAAATGTGCTATTCTGTATTGAACATCTCCCAGCCATATTCAGGAAATCGAATCAAGTGAATCTTTTCCAACCAAAAACATTTCAACTAATTATAGACAGGCAGACTCGTTTTTACTAAAATAATTTATATGGTTGGTTATTTTCATTCTCTGTCCTTACCCATTTATTTTTATGTCATCATCTCTACTGCCTAGGAAAATAACTATTTTCCAGGATGGGTTATTTGGTCTGCAATCATTTAAAATTTGGAGAAAGGTCAGGATTAGAGTTAATATCAGCCGCAGTTTCTCAATCTCTAGGAATCCTGCAGTGAAAGAAGCCCCTTGGTGAGCTGGAAGATTTGTGCCCAGTGACAAAGAGACAGTTTGCAAAATGCTGTGTAATTGTAAGTTACCACAAATGAAAATACATGACAGCACAATGTGGCCGGTAGAAAATTCCCGAGCCAGCTTCTGCACTTTCATCACCGAGTCTGAACATTTGCTATGTCTGAAGGCAAATTTATGATGGAATGTTAGTTTGGATTCTTTCCAGCTGCTACCTAAATGCAGTGTGGGGTCATTGCCTTGCTTTGCGAAGACAGTTTCTTTGAAAATATGCAAAGTCAGAATCTAACCTCACATTAAGATTTTTAAAGAGTCTGCCTCCTACTACACAAAGGGAAATGAGGGTAAGGAAATGACCCTGGCAAACAGTAGGGAAGGGTGTATTCAAACATTTCATTTTCAAAACCTTCCGGTTAGAATACCACTTACACATATATTCTGAGAGATAGAATTCATGATGAACTAATCTCTCTTTATAATTGGAAACACATTAACTTAAGATATTGCTAATCCACACTAGAATCATATTATTGGGTTTTTCCTGAATCAGGCCTGTGTTAATGGTACAGTATTCGGAATGGAATTCTAAAATTATTAACAAACTTGTTGAAAATTTGAATACCTCCACACCAACCTAAAAATGGACCTTAATTTCCTAGAACCTCTGATGTTCTTTTAAATTAATGGAAAAATAATTTGTGAACTGTATATAGAGAGTGCATTCATAAATGTGATTATGTATTTTATCACGAAACCAAAATATCAATATTAGAGTCTATTTTGCTTATATTTTAAGCGATTATACTTTTTTGCAATTCACTGATGATGTATCATTTTCAAACTGCTTTAAATATCCATTAGAAAAAATATTTGAAGCTTCTACTTAATAGTGATTACCTTGAACTGTGCATTTCTAGTTTGTAATACATATTTAGTTGGTTTGTGCCTTTAGTTTCTTAAAGTTACATTTGTATTATATTCAGGAAATGCACTTTTTATTACTTACAGCTGTGGTTTTAATACTGCCTTGAACTATTACTATTCTTTTTACAACTCCTAAAGTTTGAGGGAGGAAAGAAAAAAAAATACAAAAGGTTAGCACTGATGAGTAGTAAATCGAAGAGAAACATTTTGGCATTTCTTAGTAAGAACATGGAGGTGTTGAATATAATGCTTTCTATTAAGCTGAATAGAAAGAATGCCTTCATTGACTTGTAGTTTTGAAGTTTAATGAAAGAACAATTCATTTGCATTTCTGATGAACGTGAAAGCATTTTTTAGAGAAACATACGAATTTCTCATACCCAGCAGACAGGTGGCCGACACGGCACAGTCACACACCATTCGAGTAAGTTAAAGTGAGAGCACAGTAGTTGGACTCTCCAATGAAGAACATTCTGGGCTGGAGGCAGGGAATACTCCATGGTTGTTTCTTTTTTTCCTAGTTAAACCCATTTTGTTTGTGCTTTTCTGTTTTGTTTTGTTTTCACTCTTGCACTACAGTCTAGAGATCCAAATGAACTGAAAAGTTCAAAGTTTAACACATTTAAATATGTTTATTTTTAGTTGTTATTCTAATCGTTATTGATTAGAAGCATGACTCCTGAAGGAAAGGGAAATAAATCTCAATTCATACTAACTTTCAACAAAACACTTAACATATAAATAAGTATATGTTTTATTTTTTAACCCAACAAAATAATGTATAAAATAAGTATGTCCTTTACTGTCAATTTATCTAGATGATCTATAATATATAGACTACATATATATAATATATACAACATAGCCAAATGTATGAAAACTTGACAATGTATAATTTGGAATTCACATGCTACCTATGTAGAGAGGTATGAAAATAAGTTATAATTTTCATGAGACTTTTTCATCACTGTTGACACAGTTTCAAGCATTCCATCATGTTATTTTGACTCTTTCTTTTTTCTTTCTTTCTTTAAATATATTTTTATAACTAGACCAGGCCCCACTATAATGTCACCTAAGAGAGTCAGGGTGAAGTTTTTGCATTAACGAAGATGTGTTCATGTAAGGGTGACTGTAATGGAGATCAGTGGTAATGGAAGCAAAAGCACAGTAATCAAGTATTGAAAATTTTGGAGAGATTGGAGTGTATTATAGCTTGTGGAAAGACAAAAGGCTACAGATTGAATGCAACATTCTTGTTTTCTTGGAGAAATTCACATACACATAGCTGACCTGACTAGTACTTCAGCTCTTCCACAGCCTTCGATAAAGGTTCTTTCTTCTGCAAAGAAAACAAAAAACAAACCAAAAAAAAGCGAAAAAATAAAAAATTTTAAAAAAAGCAAAGCAAAATTTAAAAATACAGAAAACAAACAACAAAAAATAGTTCAACCATAAATAGTAACTATTATTTCAGTGTGTCCTTCATGTGAAAGCTATTAAGGACCAAATATACTACTGTCTGTAAGAAGAAATTACTTCCTAAACAGTAACTGAAAATACTTAGAGTTAAACTTGCTGTGGATTTTGTCTTGGCAGTTGTCATCTTACATTATTTGTCAAAGGAAATGTGTTTGGCAGTTAAAAATCTTTCCTTAGATTTAGTGGTGAACTTTAACCTCTTAAATAAATGTTAGTATATCAGATTGTGTCCTTGAAAAATATTTTACGTGTATGAATCATGACAACGTCTAAATCTTTACTATTCTTCTGGCAAAAGCATCAGTAAGAGAGAAGGCGAAAAAGAGAAGTATAGCCTTTATGTCAGAAAAACATTCTTTTTAGCTGCTTACTTTCTCATGAAAAGTAAAGATGTTTACAGTGTATGCCAAGTTTTCAGTTTCTGTATAACAACAGTTAGAGGTTCTAATCATATTGAAAATTGTGTTATAATGGTCTGAGCCATGTTGCTAGGAAACAATAGGTTCCAATTTTGTATTCCTGCTCTCCTGTGCTGAAAAGTGACTGGATACTGTACAGGTTCATGTTCTCTGGCTGCAGTTAAATGGTCTTTTGCATTTTGCTCTGGCTTTCAGGCCAGAAGCATGCATTTTTCTACAAGAGCATCACAACAACATGCTGTAAATATTTAAAGTTAAACATTATGTGTTGATATTTGAAAGAAAAGTACTTTGAATATTTCATTTTTAAAAAATAAAATTGCAAATGAACAATGCGTCCCATTTATTCATGCGCCAAACTGCATTCTTAAGTCAGTCTGGTCACCTGAGATAGGAAAAGTGGCTCACTAACAGGGAACAATAAAACCACATCATCTTGAAAATGTAGGTACAGAAATCAAAAAGTCACTAATCCCAAGCAGACATCTCTTCATTTTTATTTTTCATACAAATAGGATCTCTGACACAAATGACTATTTAATAAACAAAGAAGAGTAGCTGCTGCAAATCTAAATGCCTCTAGGCTATGACTTTTAAAACGGCTTCGCTCTCATTTTGGTGCCTTTCTCAGCTATAGAAAGAAAATAAAAAATTATAAAAACCAGGGTGGGAGACATACAAGAGTTCAGAGTGTCTAAATGCATTGGCAAAACATGAATGTTGGGGCGGCGGCCAGTGGAGAAGGGTGTCAGGGAGCGGAGGCAATCATGAAACACTAAAAAAAAAAATCCTCTGCAATTACAATTGCCATTTGGCACTTGTTTTTCACAAGAAGACATTTACAAGTGACACTGGGAAATCTGGCCAACAGGTCTTCAAAAATTCATCTTGATACTAGTGGAGCACATATAGTCCAAACAGCCCATTACTGAAACTTACTGGAAATCCTGCAATTTACACCGCTTCAAAATGCCCTGCTCCTTTTTTATGTGTATACACACGCACGCACTCACACACACACACACACACATACAAACACAGTTAAAAGAATCATGGAGTAGAAGATAACCTTGATCATCTCAACACAACCCATCAGTAAAAATCAATAGGAGTAGGGGATTGTTAGTATCAATCATCTGGAACTTTTTTTCAAAATATGCATCCCACCTCACACTCAGGGTATTTTTTTAAAGGGCAGGAGCTCCTATAGAGAGAGAATTATTAAAGGAAATGGGGAGATTTTTGCATATCCCTTCCCTATTCACCCTCCCTTTTAAAAATCTGTGAATATCAATTAATGTTATTTAAACATTCAGTAATATTACTACCTTAAATTTATACATATAATTACACACACACACATATATACATAAATTCTTGTACCTTAATAATCTTGTGAGGTTAGTACAACTTAATTATTCCTACTTGGCAAATGCAATAACAGTAACAGACTGACTTACCTAAGGTCACATGGATAATTAGTGACAAAGATGAAAAACAGTGGGAGTTGAACAATGAGAATACATGGAGACGGAGGGGAACATCACACACCAGGACCTGTAGGGGGGTGGGTGAGGGGAAAGGGGAGGGAGAGTATTAGGACAAATACCTAATGCATGTGGGGCTTAAAATGACAGGTTGATAGGTCCAGCAAACCACCATGGCACATACATACCTATGTAACAAATCTGCACATTCAACACATGTATCCCAGAACTTAAAAAAAATTTTTTTAAATAAAAATAAAATAAAATGGCCCACCAGGTGACTTAAAAAAAAAAAGGGAAAAAAAAGTCAGGGAAAAAAAAGTCAGGTCTCATGCATTCCTGCTTTTACTCTCTCTGTCCAATACTGAATGTGATACGTAGTATCGCCTTTTATCATCTTGTGAGAAAACAGTTCTGTGTGTATGTGTGCAACCAAGATGTATATATATCTCAATTCCACATATGTTAAGACTCTATCCAGACAGTTGGTCAGGCTTATTACACCTTCCTACATTAAAAAAAAAATCTTCATTTAAGAACTAAATGGCCTAATGATAAGAATTCAGCCTTTTACTACACGTTTAGCCAATGACCCCCAATTATGAAAATGTCCAAACTGGATAGTTTAACTTCCCCAATGGTTGTAAACTGCAAAATAACGGTATTGCATTTACTGCAATAGAAAACATAGGCGTCAAAGTTGAATTTATAGCATCCTAACAGAAAGACCGGGCATCCCTATAACCTTGAAATGCTCAAGGGCAAATCTGGGTTTTACTAGGAGGAGACTTTGGATTCTGAGCTTAACAAAGCGAGTCAAATAAAACATAAGCTGATGTTGAAACATTCTTAACATAGTTTAAAGCTGTTTCTCACATTTTTAAGTCTGTGTCCATTCTACCCCAAATAATATCTTAAATCTAGCCCTTTATTTATAGCAGAGGACTTAATCAGAGGCATTCTCTATAGACTTATTCTACCTGTGCACTACCACAAAGTTTCCCTGACTGTAACAGCCAAACAGACAATTACCTAAGCTCGTCTCCCAACTGACCTTATCTCTTAAGAACAAATTTCAGAGGAAATGAATAAGTATTTGATAAGCTGTCATGTCCCTTTTGGGCTTGCTAGCACACTTTTTTATCCCGAAGAGAGCTGCACACTTGGAAATATATTGTGCATTTTTCTACCTTGACTCAGCGTCTTATAATATGTTAGCATGGCAATATTTTAGATATGGCAAGGATATGACCTTTCTGTAAAGGTGCAAGTGATTATGTACTGGAAAATAGCAAGGATCCTCATGTTGGGAAAGAAAAGGTGCAAAAAAACTTGATGAATAAAAGGCCAGCCAAAGACAACAGGGAGTGGGCTCATCAACAGGGAACTTTGGCAGCAACAAAATCAGAAAAACACTTACCTTTTCCAGGGAATCAGTCCAATAAGATAAGTAAGATAAGCTTCATCAATTATCAATGCTTTTTGATTTATTAATAGCATCAGTCTCTGAATAGTTTTATAAGAAACATTTCAAGACAAATTAGGTAAATAAAGCTTTCAAACACTTTATTTAATGTGAAAGACTATTGATTCAAAAAAGCTGTTTTTCAAAAAAAAGGCTCTTGGAAATGAACATGCAAACGTAATTCATATGTTTAGGATTATTCTAGAATTAACACATAATAAAGAGTTAAAATTAGTTACACCTATTACAATGGAGACTCAAGCCATATAATTAAAAACTATTAATCATATGCAATTTATTTTGAAAGTAGGATTTTAAAATTCCTTTACAAGTTAAAGTGATGCTTTTACCTCAAGAAATGGTAAACCGCCCATAATGCATTACTGGGGCCATACTCCACTTTTGTACTCCCATGGCATCCATATTAAATACTCAGAAATCAGGTCTTGCCCAGCACATGGAGAGCAGCTCTGTCTCTCAGCAGTTCACTATTTAAAAACCAAGTTCACCAACACTCATATACAACCCAGAATTCCAAGTTATTATTTTATAGTGAAGCTTAGCCTTTTCCTATGGACCATGGACCAGAGTATTTGTGTTGGCTCATTCTGCCTCTAAAGACCAGATCTATCTGCCTATAAAGATCAGATCTACCTACACACGGGGAACCTCGCTTATCATGTACTTGTCAGCTTTCACTGTTATTGTTTCCTTGTCTTTCATTGTTATTTTCTTTCACTGTCTTTTATTGTTATTGTTTTCTCATCCAATGAGACAGGGAACTTCGAGCAGGGATCAGGTGCTTTTACTTCTATACCCTCAGTGCCCTATTATGTTTGTTGAGTGAATGAATTCTGTGAGCCCTGTAGCAAAGTGACATTTAATCAATAACAAAAATCACAAAAATATAAATGTAAGAATAAAATACTGCATAAAATTCTGACTCTCGTGTAGGTTTCAATCATTTGGAATTGTTAAAAAATTAATATAACCATAAACTTTCCAGCGGTCTTGTAGGGTTACTTTAAAAGGAGGCTAGTTACAAATCAGTTATTCATGAGCTACAGCTGCTGAAGTTTCCCTTCAAAATGAGGTTCTGCATGTGGCAGAAACAACTGTGGCAGAGGTAAACGAAAAGAAAAACTCAATTCATTGGATTTGCAATACAATTTCAAATCCTGTAGCATCAAATATGATAAACATTTTTAGAGCATATTTTAAATTATAAGATTTTAAACTCTAGGTTGGCCTGTGGATTTTACTGTCCAACATCAGAACACTGGGCAAGAAGGTTGCTTTCAGAATTAAACATAAATTCTTCACTCTGTCTAGTGCTTGTTTTAGCACACAGTAAACAGCTTCAAAAATCCCAAAAGAGCCTATGATACCATAGCTAGTGGAGAAATTGGCAAAGACAAGGGACACCAGCCAACTTCCCACCATACAATCAAGCAACACATTTTAAAATTAATAGCTATCAAATAATATTTCACTGAAAATGGAGCTTTTCACAAAAACCGATGATTATTTTTATTTATATTTGGCAAGAATTGACATTAATCCTTTACAAAGTATTCATTATGCTTTAAATTGTTTCCCATTTGTAAATATGATAACTGAAAATAACCTATGGAATTACTTTTTCCCAATCCTTATTTCAAAGCTCCTCACTATGTACAGAAGTCCATTTCAGCTTTGACATCATGCTAGATGCTTCCATTACAGGACTGCAATGGCTTTAGAAATGCATTTGTAGCTCACCGAACTGTATTATCTATAATATATAAGACTTAGCATATATTTAAATTACAGAAAATAAAGTACAAGGTGTTTTATTTTTCTTCATGGGGCTTTCAGGCAGACATCAGGATCTTCTCTTATTCCTAAAGAAAAATAGCAAAAATCAAGAAAAGATAAATTTACTATTAAAATTACAGATTAACTCAAACTTATAATATTTCCACCTGCATAAAACTTACAATGACACAACACAATAATATACATTAAGTAACTTATTTAAAACTGAGTTATAAAGAATACTGGGCAGAAAAAAAAAATTAGCCAACTTGGAAATTAGAGCTCTATTTGCATTTGTATTATAAAGGCTAACTATTCATTAATTTAATTCACTACTTGAGTCTAATTGTCAGTTTACGCCTGAGCCTAGGTCCCCGTCAAAAAGGGATATAACAACTCATTTTTATTGTTTCAGTCAAGGCCTATCCTCCTACTCTAAACAAATGATAAGCCCCATTCAATAGAGGAGTAAACAGTCACATGTCAGACAGCTACAGACATTGGCTGGTATTCAGTCTTAAGCACGACACATACACTAAAACGGGTTTGCTCAGGATATGTAACAATTTGTGCCAGTGGAATAATAAAGTCTACTATTTAATTTCCTTAATTTTTCCAGAAAAAAAAGACATCAATTCAAGCACCACTAATTCAGAAATCAGAATCGTGTGTTCCAGGCTAACGTTAGCTTTCATGTCCCTGAAGGAAAAAATAGTTTACTAAGCAAAGGAAAGGACCCCCAGGTGTTCTCTGAATTATACTATCTTTCACATTATTATTGTCTGAATTAGCGAAGTGAAATGATATGTAGCTACCTATAAAAGGGACAAGAACAAGACGAGACAGATAAGAGTAGTCAGGCTTACAGAATTTTTGATGTTTTTACAGAGATTCATTAAAAGTTTATAGAATAATAGATTGAAAGTATAGCATATACATTATCACCTCTCATTTGACTTGCTGGCTACATCTACTTTTTCATTGCATTTTTCTTACATAACTTCTAAGTGATTATATGGTTATGGATAGGCTGACTCGTAACTCTGAGCTTCCAAACCCTGTCAAAAATTAAAAGTAAATCATACCTGTAGTACCTTGTGTACTTCTAGCTGATGACTTCTTCTCAACTGGATACTGCAGAGGTATTACAATGCCTTGATCTGGCTTCTGAAATGCTGAAATGAGATTTTTTATTTTCCGGAAATATCTTTTATGTACCCCAGGTGCTGTCTGGAAAATAAAAGGCCAAGCAAATTATTTACCTATCTCATAATGATACAAAAAGACCTACAAAATGTGCTAGGGATGCTAAGAGACGTAACATTTGTGTAACTTGTTGAAATATTTGAAAACATGAAGAAGAAGGAAAAACAACATTCCAGAAGAGCTTACTTTGGTTGGCTGAATTTCCCTGCAAGAGGAGCTAATGAGCTGTCCTTTCAGTTCTCCCAAGGGTGGTATTAGTTTGTACAAGTTCTTGCTCATCGCCCTGCCCTTCCTTCCTGCTTCCCATCAGACATCTCAAACCTCTGAGGGTATACAGGCCATTACCCACAATGAATTCACCAACAGAAGGGATGCATTTAAACACACACACACACACACACAAAACATAGATCCTACAGGTCATTAATGAAAAATCTGAGGAACAACAACAAAAGACAAACCAACAACCCATCCTCCCCGACATCATTCCACAATATAAAATGCTACACAGGAAATTAAAAAATGGCTGTTATGATATACACAGTGCACAGCTAGTTCAGTTCTCATACTCTTTTACCTCATAATATTTCCTGCGTCATTCTTCATGTTAAATTTTTTCCTCCTTGGGAAACTTCCCTATACTCCCAAAATTGTTCTCTCCATCAGCACATCACCGTAACAAGGTGTTCTTGATGACATGAAAATGAAAGACTATATAAGGTCACCTTTATTTATTTATTTGTTTTTAAAGAGACACTTATTTGCAGGTGACTATTAAAATGTGTTCCTTTCCTGTCATCAGTTGTCTCGCAAAGACACTGCCTGAAATCAACAACAATTTCCTGCAAAAGCTTATGAGCCAAGCTTCAGGCATCAGCTCAAAACTGTCATTTTACATAAAATAAGATAGCATTGCTATGAGCAATGGACCAATGACTAGTATTTTTTAAAAAGTTGTTTTTCAGCTATTCCATCTGGAAGATTTTTGAGGTGGGAGCTGTTTGGTTTTCTTTTTAGAATTTAATGAGAAAACATGAAGGCTGGCATGAAGACTTTTGTCAGCTAGACAGTGGTATGCTGAAGATAGCACACTACACTACCCATAGTAACACTCAGTCATTTCCTTACACTGGGGTAAGTAATTTTTCATTGAAAACATGACAAAAATTCTTTTTAGCTCTATATTGGTGTGCAGCCATATGATCACAGTAGATGTAGAACACTCTCTCACCTACCCTCCAACTTCCTTTTTTTTTAGAGATGGGGTTTCTCCACGTTGGTCAGACTGGTCTCAAACTCCCGACCTCAGGTGATCTGCCTGCCTCAGCCTCCCAAAGTGCTGGGATTACAGACATGAGCCACCGGGCCACCTTCCTAAAGCTCGATTGAGACCTCATCCATTCTTGCAGAAGTCCAAACAGTTCTTTGGTTCCAAGATAGAATCTCCAAATTGTAAAGGCAGGCCGTAGGCATAAACTGCCTCCTTATACTTTCCTTAGGGCACTTTTTCATTTTCAAAGCATGTTCCTATCCCTTACCTTCACCATTTCCTCACAAAATGGCAATAATTGGCTGATTCACTTATTCCCATTTGACAGATAAGAAAAAGTGAATGCGAAGAAATTAATCAGCTTGCCCAAGGTCACACAGACAACCAGAGGCAGAAGTGGCTCCGAATCCCAGGACCCAGTCTCTTGCCTTTCAGATTAGAACTGAGCCAAACAGGATCTAGCGAAACTAGAGTCATCAACCAGAAGAGAACCTGTACACTCCACAGGTGTGGAAAGATTTCAAACCACACATCTTTTTAGCTGTTCTTGTGGCTTGTAAAACCATTTACCAACAGAAGCATAGCCAGGCGCAGTGGCTCATGGGAGGCTGAGACAGGTGGATCACCTGAAGTCAGGAGTTCAAGACCAGCCTGGGCAACATGGTGAAACCCCGGCTTTACTAAAAATATGAAAATAAGTTGGACATGATGGCGCACACCTGTAATCCCAGCTATTTGGGAGGCTGAGGCACGAGAATCACTTGAACCTGGGAGGCAGAGGTTACAGTGAGCCAAGATTGCACCATTGCACTCCAGCCTAGGCGACAGAGTGAGACTCTGTCTCAAAAACAAAAATTAAAAAAAACACAGAAGCATCATTTACATGTAGTTAACACTTGATTATCCATGCTAACAAAGGAATATTGGATGTGTGGAAGCTATTTGAATTGGGGATCTGATGCTTCATAAGCAAATGACTGACCTAATTTACAGTGTTTTACTTAGATTAATAAGGAAAATTATTTAACATCTGCTGATCTCTTGATGATCATATACCCAGTAAAGCCTGAAGACACTGATGTCAACTGGGTGATATCAGTATATTTTTAATAATGTATTGCCAACAATTCACATATTAATAAATGAAAGTAGATTGTAGAATTATCTAAGCAATTCAGCAAAATTTTAGTCTGAGTCATATAATACACTAGGCAATGATTTAACCTAAAAGTCTTTCTAAAACTAGAAATATACATGATATCTGTATTTCATAATTCAATGGGGCCAGGGTTTAATTTTATTACACTCTTTAAAACAAATCTCTCTTACCTAGCTTTCTAGCACAATATTTGCACAGATGATGGTGTGCTACTGCCCTGATTTTTCCTGCAGCATGGCAAACTAAAACATTGTTCCAAAAATCAGTATTTATATCTATCATTTACCCATTTTTGAAAATACATTTATCACAAGAATTGGACCACTGACAACTCTCATCCTCTCACTGAACTCAGCTATTGTTCAAATTTTCACATCTCCCATACTGTCACCTTTTAGTTATCCATGAAAACATGTATTAGATCACAGCTGGTCTTCAATATGCTCTAGAGAAATTTCATCCAGTCAGGTGGTATGAGCTCTGAGAATACACACTAGTTTAATATTCACCTTAGAACAGCAGTGTTAAGAAAGTAAATTTAGTAGATAGAAAAAATGCAATACGCATTTCAAAAATTAAAGAATTTTTTGAACTATTTTCTATTTGGGGATAAGTCATGCCAATCTTCTGCTCTCTTGGTGCAGAAAATTGCAATATTATTACATAAACAAGGTCAAATCAGACAAAAGGATGAGGGGGCTTTTGTGTTCAATAAGCCCTCTCTTCTTTAACATGGTCACAAGCATGTGACAATCTGCATATTATGTTATACTCAAAATGCAGAAAAACAAGTTTTAAAAATAAAGTTGTTAAACCCTAAGAATTTAAGATCCTTTTCTTACATAATATTCTTCAGCAGCTGAAGGGTATTTCTCTAGGGGGAATAAATATTTCTGGTGAAATAAATATTTCTGGTGAAATAATACACAAACACACACACACACACACACACACACATATATGTGTATATGTATATATGTGTATGTAAGTATATATTACACATGACTATTCTTCATAATAAAGTTTAATTTCTTATTCAATCATCTCTGCAGTGATACATAGAATCTTTTAAATAAACAGATTTAAATAGTTTTGATTAGAAATGGTATAACTTTATCTTTAGTTAGTATTACAGTTTTAATGATCCTTACATAATAAAGCAACAGTGTGTTTAAAAACTTGCCCTAATTCATCTCAGTGGTTCAAAACATTTGTGGTCTATAAATTGTACTTGCCAATTTACTGATCGATTGGTAAACCTGAGAGCTATTTTAACTTTTTAAAGTCTAGACTTCAGAAAATTTTAAATGCATAGATTTGGTTATGGGTAGGAATTGTAACAATTTTCAGGAGTTCACTTTTTTGAGGGCTCACTGTGTGCCATGCCCTGTGGCAAAGAGCTTCTTTATGTGTGTTATTTACTCTTCAAAATGAGCCCTGTGAGTAAGGGAGTACTCTTCGGCTAAGTTTACAGATGAAGAAACTGGCTCACAGAAAAGTCAAGAAACCTGCCCAAGATCATAGACCTATCAGAGAGGAAGGGGGACAAGGCCTGGAACCCAGATTCTCCTGGTAACAAAGCCTAGTCTGTTCCACTACTAACTGTTTAATTTCCAGTTATAGCTCCTCAAGGACATTATGGTCTCTTAGAAAACAAGCATCATGTTTTTTAACCTCCCATAATATCAACACTCACATTGGTATCATTTGGTAAGTAATTGTTCATTTAATTATTTTACCTATTTTTGATATGCTTTCTAAGATTTCACAGTCACTAAAAGTTTGACATAATCCTTCAACTTTTTTATCTTTCTCCCAAATTCATAAAACTCTGTAAAACGGTAGCTAAACAGGACTGGGACCACAATTCTCTAAAGCTTTCTTAATGATCCATGAACAATTTTGGATTGGAGCTTTAGTGATTTAAATATTATGAACATTTAATAATGTATAATTTGCTCTTTTATAAAACCAGCTTAAATTTCAAACACTTCCGTGACACCCACAGAAGCAAAAATAAATGAAACTATACCTCAGCACTCCAAGAACCTGTTTCTGTCTGGGACACTCGGTACGTATAAATGTAACCATGATACCTGTGAAAGAATAAATTTCCATTACTGAAAGATTCCAAAAAAACAACGGATGCTGTAAATGTGAGCTTACAAATGCATATAAATATCACATATACTGGGACACACGTATATGGTGCCATTGCATTCACAGGAAGCAAAGAATAGTGAATCTAACTTGTCTCCATATTATATCTGCCCAGTCACAGTTTCTAGTGAGATTTATCTTTTCATTTTTTAAAATATGGAAACTCATGTTCCTAAAGATTTGTCCAGTTGAGAGAGAAACTACTTCTTTCTGTCTGTTTGGACAGAAAGAAAGTACAATAGGGACCCACTGTAATAGATAAAACCATGAATTATTAGTTTTAACAAACAATAGACTTATTTTTTATTTTTTTAAATATTTTATTTTTTATTAACAAATAATTTTACATATTCATGAGGTACATATTTTGACATGTACAATGTATTTCTTAAGTACATATACAACCTTAAGGTGCAAATATTTCACTGGGATAATACACTATCAGGTCCACATTAATAATTAATATTAATAATATTAGTTATAAATATAATAGCATAAATAATTATTAATATTAATATTGGTTATAAATATAATAGCAATATTATAAGGATATAATACTATAAGAATATAATAACTATATTCTTATAAAATTACTATCATAATATATAGCCATATAATATTACTGGCGTCATGCATCACTTACCAAGGGGGATACACTCTGAGAAGTGCATTATCAGGTGATTTCATTGTTGTGTAAACATTGTAGAGTGTACTTACACAAACCTATATGGTATGCCAGCTAGGCCATGTGGTATAGCCTATTACTCCTAGGCTGTGTAGCATGTTACTGTACAGAATACTGTATGCAATTGTAACAAAACGATAAATATTTGTCTATCTAAACCTATCCAAACATAGAAAAGGCACAGTAAAATACAGTATAGAAGATAAAAATGGTATATCTGTTGAGAGTACTTACCATGAATGGAGCTTGCAGGACTAGAAATTGTTCTGAGTGAGTCAGTGAGTGGTGAGTGAATGTGAGGGCCTAGGACACTACACTACTCAAATGTTATAAACACTGTAAACTTAGGCTACACGAAGTCTATTTTAAAATATTTGTATTTCTTCAATCATAAATTAAGCTTAGCTTCCTGTAACTTTTACTTCATAAACATTTTTAAACTTTTTGACATAATAACACTTAGCTTAAAACACAAACACATTGTACAGCTGTACAAAACTGTTTTTCCTTATATCCTTATTCCATAAGCTTTTTTGTTTTTAAATTTTTTATTATTTATTTATTTTATTTATTTATTTATTTATTATTACTTTTTTTTTTTTTTGAGACAGAGTCTATCTCTGTCACCAGGTTGGAGTGCAATGACGCAATCTCGGCTCACTGCAACCTCCACCTCCCAGGTTCAAGCAATTCTCCTGCCTCAGCCTCCTGAGTAGCTGGGACTACAGGCATGCACCAGCACGCCTGGCTAATTTTTGTATTTTTAGTAGAGATGGGGTTTCCCTATAATGGCCAGGATGGTCTCGATCTCTTGACCTCATGATCCACCCGCGTCAGCCTCCCAAGGTACTGGGATTACAGGCGTGAGCCACTGTGCCAGGCCTAATTTTTTTATTTTATTTCTTTTTTTCTATTTAAACTTTTTCATTAAAAACTAAAACATAAATACACACATTAGCCTAAGCCTACAGAGGGTCAGGATCATCAGTATCACTGTCTTCCAGCTCCGCTTCTTATCCCACTGCAAGGTCTTCAAGGGCAGTCACACACCTGGAGCTGTCATCTCCTATGATAACAACGCCTTCTTCTGGAATATCTCCTGAGGAACCTGCCAAAGGCTGTTTTACAGCTAACATTTTTTAATATAAGTAGGAGTAGATTCTAAAATAATGATAAAATGTATAGTACAGTAAATACACAAACCACTAACAGTAATTTGTGATCATTATCAAGTATTGTGTACTGTATGTAATTGTGCTATACTTTTTTTTTTTTTTTAGATAGTCTCGCTTTGTCACCCAGGCTGGAGTGCAGTGGCACGATCTCAGCTCACTGCAACCTCCACCTCCTGGGTTCAAGCAATTTTCCTGCCTCAGCCTCCCGAGTAGCTGAGGCTACAGGCACACACCACCATGCCCGGCTAATTTTTGTATTTTTAGTAGGGATGAGGTTTCACCATATTGGTCAGGCTGGTCTTGAACTCCTGACCTCACGTGATCCACCGGCCTCAACCTCCCAAAGTGCTGGGATTACAGGCGCGAGTCACCATGCCCGGCCTGTGATATACTTTTATACAGCTGACAGCATGGTCTGTTTGTTATTACCAATGTCATCACAAATACACAAGTGATGTGACATTACAATGGCTACAACATCAGTAGGTTATAGGAATTTTTCAGCTCCATTATAATCTCATGGGACCACCATTGTATATGCTGTTCATCATTAACAAAAATATTACTATATTGCACATGACTGCATTACAATATGACTCTATATTGTAAATGAAGTGATAGCAAAACAATATGAATTAAAAACAAGTACTGCTTGTTTTTATTACACTTTTGTGGAAGAGCAAGTCTAAAATGCTGTAAACTAGGACTATCTCCAAAGTGCCTTAGTTGTAATTTTATTTTCCTAAGAGCAGCTTATCCTTTTAAATGGGGTAAATATTCTCTCCCACTACTCGGTTTATATCTATATTGTATATCTGTCTAATTGGTTTCTACTACATGCCAAGAGTTTTACATGCTGTACTAGTCTGCTTGGCTGCCATAACAAAATACCACACATTGAATGGCATAAATAAAAGAAATCTACTTTCTCACAGTTCTGGAGCATGGGAAGTCCAAGATCGAGGTGCCAGCAACATAGGTTTCATTTTGAGCCCTCTTCTCTTGGCTTGTGAGTAGCTGACTGCTTGCTGTGTGCTCACACAGCCTTTTCTCTTGTAATAAGGCCCCCAATCCTATCAGAGTAGAGCCCCACTGTTATGACCGCATTTATCCTTAATTACCTCCTATCTCCAATTACAGTCATATTGGAGGTTAGAGCTTAAACATATTTTGGGGGAACACAATTCATTCTAGATCATTCCACTCTTGACCCCCAAAACTCATGTCCTTCTCACACTTATACCATCCCAATGACCTCACAAGAAATTAACTCATTCTAGCATCAACTTAAAACCTAAAATCCAAAGTCTCATCTAAATAAAATTAGATATGGGTGAGACTAGCAATATTATTCATCTTGAGGCAAAACTTATTTTCACCTGTGAAACTATGAAACCAGATAAATTGTGTGCTTCCAAACTATAATGGTGCTACAGGAAGAGGATACACATTTCCATTTCAAAAGGGAGAAGCTGGAAGAAATAAAGGAGTCACAGGTCCCAAGCAAGTCCAAAACCTAGCAAGGCAAACTCCGTTAGCTCTTAACGCTGAAGAATAATATTTGATTCAACGCTCTGCCCTTCAGGTTCACTGGAAAAGCAGCATCACCCTCCCAGCTCCATAACGTGGCCACATCCTGTAGCTAGGGTGATGGCCCCACCCATATGGCTCTGTTGGATGTCAATCTCACTTTTTGAAACCAGCGTAGAGGCAGCACTACCCTCTAGGCCTGTGCACTCTGGGCCTGTAGTAGGAATGGCAGCCCTGGTGATCTCAGAATCGCCCTCAGGGTCATTCTTCCCTTTTCTTGAAGAATAAAGCATGTTTGCAGACAAATAACTATACCATACTGTCCTGTTCCCTTTGGTCCAAACTGGTAATATTTCTGCTGCTTTTATCCAAACTCTATTACTAACTTCTGCTGAGATGGCTGGCTAACATAATAGGTATTCTTAAGGAGTGATAGGTAGTCCAGCCACACCCTTAGTGTTACCTCCAGAACAAGCTTCCTCATTTATTGCAATACACATAGGCTCAGAATTTTCCAAATGTTTAAGTTCCAGTGACTTTTTGCTTAACAGTTCCTTCTTCAATTCATCTCTCTCCTTTTGCATTTTACCATAAGCAATCAGAAGGAACTGAGTCACTCCTTCAATATTTCGCTTAGAAATCTCCTCAGATAAATAGTCAATTTTACTACTCAACAAATTCCACCTTCCGGAAAATACTAGAACACAGTATTTTGTGGAAGTTCCTTACCATTTATAACAGGGAACACCTTTCTCCCAGTTTGCAGTAACATGTTCCTGATTTCCATCTGAGACCTCATCAGAATAACCTCCAATATCCATAGTTCTACCAACATTCTGTTCACAGCAGTCTATGCTTTTTTCTAGCATACACCTCAAAACTCCTCCAGCCTTCACACATTACCAAGTTCTAAAGCCACTTCCACATTTTTAGGTATTGGTTACCTAAAAATGGTACTCCTTAGTACCAAAATCTGTATTGGTCTGTTCCGGCTGCCATAACAACATACCATAGACAGGGTGGCTTAAACAACCAAAATTTATTTCTCAAAATTCTGGAGGCTGGGAAGTCCAAGATCAAGGTGCTAGTAAGGTAAGTTTCATCTGAGGCCTTTTCTCTTGGCTTGTAGGCAGCTGTCTTCTTGCTGTGTGTTTATATGACCTCTTCTTTGCATGTGCATTCTTCCTCTTCTCATAAGGTCACCAAATCTAACAGATTACAGCCCCATCCTTATAATCTCATTTAACCTTAATTACCTCCTAGAGGTCCTATCTCCAAATACAGGTATATTGGAAGTAAGGATTTAAACATTTAGGAGGAAAAAAAGTTAAGTTTATATCACATGCATTATTGCCTTTGGACCCCACAAAAATCCTATTCATTTTATATTGCAAAATTTATTTTATAGAAGAGGAAACTGAGACTTTGAGATGTTAAGTAACCAAAGTTAGACTAGAGATTAAGCAGCAAAGATGGGATTTGAATCAGGCCCATTTGACTCTAGAACCCCAGTTCCTGATCCCCACACTGGAATGGATATAGATTATGTATTATATATGTAATGCTACTTAATTTGCCTAATAAATTTTTATTTCATAAAACAGTAAGGTAAACTTTATAATGAATTGTTTCAGATTTTGAATGTGAATCTAAATCAACATGGTTTTATTTAACACATTTTCTGATTGCCATTCTTGGGCACAAGTTTGGGTCAATAGAGATATTTGGTTAGGACAGATGCTTTTTCTTCTAATGGTGTCTTGCTCTATCACCCAGGCTAGAGAACAGTGGGGTGATCATAGCTTATTGCAGCCTTGCTCTCCTGGAATTCAGTGATCCCCCTGCCTTCACCTCTCAAGTAGCTGCCACTACAGGTGCACACTGCTGTGCCTAGCTAATTTTTTTTTTTTTTTTTTTTTTTTTTTTTTTTTTTTTTTTTTTTTTT
>NW_022437116.1:0-91125 GCF_009761245.1 Sapajus apella | reverse complement strand
TTTTTTTTTTTTTTTTTTTTTTTTTTTTTTTTTTTTTTTTAGTTTCTGTAGAGACAGGGTCTTGCTCTGTTGACCATGATGGTCTTGAACTTCTGGCCTCAAGCTATCCTCCCACCTAGACCTCCCAAAGTGGTAGGATGACAGGTGTGAGCCACCACACCTAGTCAGGACACACACTGAACTCTGGTTAAAATCAATACGTTTACAAGCAGAGGGTTATGCTTGACTTGTTGATCACGTTTATCATTAATCTCCTTTGGAAATGAAAGTATGTAAATATGTGAATTAAATTACTGTATCTTTCATCAATATCCATCAGGACTGATTACCTAAAGGACAAAAAATATCCGAAACACAGTAATCAGATTTATGTGATTCGTGACACTGGACAAAAGGCCATTTAACTACTGATGTGGATTATATGATGTTTTCTTATGAAGGACGGCCAGAATATGTAGATCGTATATAAAATAGCTTGATATATGCCTATATATAATATGCTGAATAAATATACAATATTACAATGTTAAAGTCTTTTGTCTTTTTAAATACTTGTAATCTACCTCAAAACCCACTGACTTCAGCAAGTACTCTATGGGGAACAAGGCAAGAGCTTTGATTTCTATTTTTCACCATGGGAACTCAAAACATAAGCCTTTAAGTGATTTTTTTAAAGCCACATAGCAAAATCAAGATGGAAGCAGTGAAACAGCATAGGTTCTTAGTTCCATTTTCCCTATGGGAAATGACTAACAGCAAAAATTCAGTATCATAAGGGTGATGTGGAGATGCATTATTTAAAATCTCAGCAACAATGTAAGCAGAATGGTAAGCAACCAGTTTTCCACTTTCTAAAACAGTGGGTCTCTAAAAAATACAATGACTATCTCCCTACTATCATTCAGACTTATTTAGTCAAAGTAAAGGAGTCTGTTTTGAGAATTGTTTCCTAACGAATCTGATCTTATCTCACTTTCAGTTAAGCAGCAGGAACCTGAGTACCACTTCAAAAGTTCTAACCTCCTTCAGTCTCTGAACAACCTGGTGTCAATGGCACATAAAACTTCTGATGATTAACTCATATAATATTAACAATTTCTCCCACAACTCCTCCAATTTCTGAATGAGCAAAATTGTTTCACCCCTCAAATAGGACGGCAGTTTATGTCTTTCACTTTCAAGTTACTGAAGTAACTGACCGAGGATCCCCTGTAGTCAACTCCTACTATAATATGTCATGGATGGAAGAGATCTAAAACAGTGCAACTCAAATTGCATTCCCAAGATAACAGCATCAACATCACTGGGAGCTTGTTAGAAATGTAGACTCTCAGGCCCCACCCAGTCCTTTTAAATCAGTATCTGGATTTTAACAAGATGCCCAGGTGATTTGCATGAACATTAAAGTTACAGAAGGACTGAATAAAATACAAAGAGAATGCCCACATCTCATTGGGAATATTGATGGCAACTTCCCTTATGTCAACCTGGCTTTTTCCACCCGCCCAGGGTACTTCTATGCCACCTCCTCCATAGTCATTCAGTCTATGCTTTAAGAATGCTGTTTTATTTTATTTTCCTATTTGATTACCCTTTATTCCTTTCTCTTGCCTGATTGCCCTGGCCAGAACTTCCAATACTATGTTGAATAAGAGTGGTGAGAGAGGTATCCTTGTCTTGCGTCAGTTTTCAAAGGGAATGCTTCCAGCTTTTGCCCATTCAGTATGGGTGGTTTAACAGGCTGTGGTTTAATGGGCAGTGGGTTTGTCACAAATAGCTCTTATTATTTTGAAATACGTTCCATAAATACCTACTTTACTGAGAGTTTTCAGCATGAAGCATTAATAGCCTACCAACCAAAAAATGCCCAGGACCAGACGAATTCACAGCCAAATTCTACCAGAGGTACAAAGAGGAGCTGGTACCATTCCTTCTGAAACTATTCTCAACAACAGAAAAAGAAGGACTCCTCCCTAACTCATTTTATGAGGCCAGCATCATCCTGATATCAAAACCTGGCAGAGACACAACAATTTTATTTTAATATAAGCTGAAGCTTTGTCAATTATTTCAGTCTTCATAGGACAGTGTTTCTGAACCATTTTTTTCTTTCTTCCCCAAAAAGACTTCAGTTTTATTTTCCATAGCTTCTATTATAAACCAGTAATTTTGCAATATAAAATTAAACTAAAATATTGAATATGCTTTTTCAAACAAAACATACCCTGTCCCTGTCCATGAAAAATCACTGTTCAAACTGGCAAGTTATATAACAAGAGCTATAAAATCATACATATTTTTGACTGCATAACCTTGCTTATCTTCATACACTCCAAGGAAACAAGTCAAGAGGAAAAAGCAATTTGACAAACATTTTCATACTAGCTCAATTTTAATAGTGAAAAAATGGAACTAACCTAATACGAGCAATAAGTAATAATTACTCAAAGTAAGGGAATTATTTTTGGATATAACCCCAAAAGCACAGGCAACAAAAGCAGAAAAATAGATACATGGGATTACGACAAACTAAAAGGCTTCTGAACAGCAAAGGAAACAATCAACAGAGTGAAGAGACAACCTACAGAATGGGAGAAAATACCTGCAAACCACACATCTGATAAGGGTTTAATATCCACAATATATAAGAAACTCAAATTAATAGAAAGAAAACAAATAATCCTATTTAAAAATGGGCAACAGACTAAAATAGACATTTCACAGAAAAAGATACACAAATGACCAACAGGTATGTGAAAAAATGCTCAACCTCACTAATCATCAGAAAAATGCAAATGAAACCACAACAAGAAATCATTTCACACCTGTTAGGATGGCTATTATAAAAAAAGAAGACAAGAGAGGATGAAGAGAGAAGGGAACCCTTGCACACTGTTGGTGGGAATATAAATTAGTACAGCCATTATAGAAAATGGTATGAAAGTTTATCAAAAAATTAAAGATAGAACTACCATATGATCCACTGCTGGGTATATATCAAAAGCAAATGAAATCATCATGTCAAGGAGAAATCTGCACTTTCATGTGTATTACTCACAATAGCCAAAATATAATGCAATCAACCTACGTGTCTATCAACAGATGAAAGGATAAAGAAAATATGATGTATATACACAATGGAATACTATTGAGCCTTAAACACAAAGGAAATCTTGTCATTTGTAACAATATGGATGAATATGGAGGACATTATGTGAAGTGAAAAATAAGCCATGTGCAGAGACAAATACGGTATAGTCTCACTTATACATGGGATCTTAAAAAGTTGAACTAATACCAGCAAAGAGTAGAATGGTGGCTTACTACCAGGGGCTGGTGGGGACAGTGCAGGGTGGGGATTTGGAAATTTGGGTCAAAGGATAAAACATTTCAGTTAGGAGGAAAAGTTCAAGAGATCTGTTGTACAACATGGCAACTACAGTTAAAAACAATGTTTGTACTCTTGAAAGTTGATAAGAGAGTAGATTTTAAGTGTTCTCATCACAAAATATAAGTATGTGAGGTAACGCCTGTGCTAATTATCCCAATTCGACTACTACACATGTATACATATTTCAAAGCATCATGTTGTACATAATACATACATACAATTTTTATTTGTCAATTTAGAAATAAATATATAAATTAGAGAAAAATAATGGAATCATAGCAGAAACAATGGTTCAAAATTAAACTTTCTCTGTCAAAGGTGAGGATTTAAAATATGATGCTGGCTGGGAACGATGGCTCACACCTGTAATCCCACACTTTGGGAGGCTGAAGTAGGCGGATCACAAGGTCAGGAGTTCGAGACCAGCCTGGCCAACATAGTGAAACCCTGTCTCTACTAAAAATACCAAAAAGAATTGTAATCCCAGCCATTCAGGAGGTTGAGGCAGGAGAATCACTTGAACCTGAGAGGTGGAAGTTGCAGTGAGCTGAGATCGCTCCACTGCACTCCAGGCTGGGTGACAGAACGAGACTCCATGTCAAAAAATATAAATAAGTAAATAAAAAAATAAAATATTATGTCAAAATTCAAAGGTATTAGAGTCCTAGATTTTCCCACAAACTTTAAGTACATGAACTATGTTGACATAAAATGATAGTATGTGTAAAAAGTGGACACAAGGAGATGCCACTCTAATTACAACTAGTCAAAACTGTCTGTCTCTGTGTGTATATAAACTAGAAGTAAATTTTAACATAAATGCATTCTTGCATGTTATTTTTCATATAGTTATTTCAGTGACTAATTTTTTTAAGAAAAAGAAGCAGAATTATAATTCGGAGCCTTACAAAACTAGCCTAAGCAGATCACAACTCATAAAAATATAATTCATTTTTTTAAATTGTTACATCCGTTTTACGATTATATTTCCTCTGACTCCCTCCATTAACACAGACAAACCAACAATGTAGTGTAATTTTAACTTCCTTCCCTCATTTAAGCTTCTTTGGACTTTTTGATAATCCTAGAATTTAAAATGTATCACTCCAAATAATTCAGAAAATGAATACTTGTTAAAGAACAGTGTTTTATCATTGCCATTAATTTATTTTAATTACTATAAAGCATGCGTTAATCTAGTCTCTACTGATATTGAAATTTGTCTTTATTTCATCAAAAGTTGTCCCTAACTGTTAAAAAAAAAACTGTTCAGGTTAGAAATGGACAAGAAGCAATCAACCTGACTTATTTCTTATTTTCTTAATGGGTCAGTATTGGGGACAGATCCTTGTTTAGAACTGACAAAACCACATCAATTCCTTTTTTAATACCACTTCAAGGACTACACAAAAGAAAAGTTTAGCTGCATCTGACTTCTTCATGACACTGCAAATAAAGCAAGCCAGTACCTATGCCTCTATGTCTATACGAACTAATGCCACATACAAAATTCAAGACACAACTATAATGATTTTTAACAGATGTTTCAGAACTTATGTATCCAGAGGAATAATAACCTACACAAAGCAATTATTACTGAGACTATACTCTGATTCAAGAGCTCTCCAAACATCTAATGACCCAAACTTTATTCTTTCAGAGAGAATTCTGATTTTTGAAACAGTTGAAAGTCATTCAACTTCAAGTCTAAGAGTAAAACTATGTGATATTTTGATGAGTCACAAAAATAAATATAATCACTTCTTCCTCTAAACTTCCATATCAAGTTTTTTTTATGTATACTTATGATGGTCTAACTTTGTATGATGATTATAGAGCTTTTATTTATATTAATAAACACATATTACATGTTAACTTTACAAATATTATCTCATGCAATAATCATCATAATAACCCTGTGAGCACACTCTCATTATCACCATCTGCCATTTTACAGGTAAACCTGAGGCACAGAAAGTTTAAGTAATTTGCCCAAGGTAAAATAGCTAGTTAAGGGTCAGAGCTGGGATGCATACCCAGAGATCTGGCTGGAAGATCTGGGCTCTTAACCATCATTCTAGGCTGCCCCTCTCTTATACTAGAGGGAATGTATTAACAAATCGGTCTTTAAGACAATTCCAAAAGCACAATTGTCAAAAAGGGAGGGAAGCTGCTTAGACAGTTAGATAGAAGGAATAAGTTCTAGTGTTCAGTCACACAGTAAGGTGACAACATCTTATGTGTTTTTAAATAGCTAGAAGAGAGTACTTGAAATATTCCTAACACAGAGAAATGATAAATGCTTGAGATGATAAATATCCTAAATACCCTGATTTGATAATTACACAACGCATACATGTGTTGAAACATCACAGCGTACCCCATAAATATATACAATTATTATGTATCAAAAAAAATTTTTAAATACCATTGGGGCTACATTACATTTATTAATAAACTAAGAATGAATTGCCATCTTTAAATAATTTAGTCTTCCCTTCCCATAACATGGTATGTCTCTCCATTTATAATTTTTTCATTTATATCTATCAATCAAGTTTTATAGTTTTCTTTTTGTATGTCTTATACATTTTTTGTTATTTCTAGTTATTGTGTGTACGAATGTTTATGCCAATTTTTAAAAATCATAAATGGGATCTGTTTCCACTATATTTTCTGTTTCATAGGAAAGCCACTGATTTTATGTACTCTTGTTGTATTTGTCCAGTGTGCAGAATGCTCTTATTAATACAGATAGTTCTTTTTAAGTTTATCCTTTTTTAAAAAATACATCATGTTTCTTTTCACTGAGGTACATATGTGCTCTCACATTTCTTCCCTTCTCACCCTCAATGTAGACAGCCATTGGGAAAGTTCTGACCACCCGCTGGGATTGTTTGATGGTGATAAGAGGAGAACTAATCTAAAGTATTTAAAATAATTAGCACAAAAAATAGTTTATTTCCATAGTTGGCATCCTTCTAGACATCTCTGCCTTTGTCTACTACTTATCTGATGGTAGATTTGGAAGAAGAAGTGCTGTTATAATTCTTCAGCTTCAAGGACACATAATGAAGTCATTTGACATATATGTCTTTAGATAAAAGCATAATTATCTTTTTGTCCTTTAAGTTTTAAAGGGACAACCGGGAATAAAGTGCCTATCAAACAACTGAGTTGGAGAAATGGGGGAGGAGCAGTGATGAAATAAAATTCCAGTTTATCAGTTGTAATAAAGGGGAACAGTGTGGCAAAGAACTTGAAATTACAACTTAACTTCACTTAGTGAGAAATTACAATTTAACTTACATTTCGTTTTTGAATTCAATTGGCTATGTGGCTTGGTGCCACATTTATCTTCATGATAACTTAAGCCAGCAACATTATTTTCGATTTCCTGAATAGAATCCAGTGGCAAAGTGAGCCTGAAAGGTAGCCTAGGATTAAGTTTGCCACATATAAACCACAAAATGGACAATTCATGGCAAATAAACCAAGTACTGACCCTGGCTGACAGTGTAAAATTAAAGTTGCAAGACTAGTCTGAAGACATAATTTAGCTTAAGCAAAGGGGGTATCTGGGTTGATCTCTTTCCTGTTCTCCCTACCTGGCCTCTTCCCTTCAGCTCCCTTCACTGCCCTTCTTCTCTCAGTGGACAGCTCCAGCCAACCTCTCTTCATCACTTTCTACCCTTTCCAACCTCTGGTAAGTATCATTTTACTCTCTTTCTCCATATGACTGGGGAATCCCACTACAGGGTATCTATCGAAAGGAAAGGAAATCAATCTATCAAAGGGATACTTGTGCCCACACATTTATCACAGCACTATTTACAGTAGCCAAGATATGGAAGAGTCC
Organism: Sapajus apella; assembly: GCF_009761245.1. NCBI lineage: Eukaryota > Metazoa > Chordata > Mammalia > Primates > Cebidae > Sapajus > Sapajus apella. The sequence goes on along the minus strand of NW_022437116.1, from coordinate 83,875 downwards.
AAAAACAGATGAATGGATAAAGAAAACGTGCTATGTATATACAATTGAATACTATCTAGCCATTAAAAAGAATGAAATCCTATTATTTGCAGCAACATACATAGAACTGGAAGTCATTATGTGAAGTGAAATAAGCCAGGCACAGAAAGACAAATATCATGTGTTCTCACTCGCATGTGAGAACTAAAACACTTGGTCCAATGGAATGTTTTAACTTAATAAAATGATTCTAGATTTCATTTTTAAGAACCAGTGGATAAGAATAGCAAATAATTTTTAAAATATATTAAAACATTATCATACTATAGTGCTATCAGTACAAGAATAAATGGATCAATTGAGACAGATAGTCCAGAAACAGTAACTGTTATATATAAGAATTTAATTTAGGGTAAAGTAGGCTGGCAAATCAATGAAGAATGGAGATTGTATTTATAAATTATGTTGGGACAATTGCTAGATATCTGAAAACAAAATCAAATTAGATCCTTTATCCACATCAAAATAAAACTCCAAATGGAATTAAAGAGGTAAATGTAAACTAACAAAACCATAAATTTAAAATAAAAACCGAAGTGAAGTTTTATGACATATCTCAAGGGGAAAGGACTTCCTAGCCAAGGAAGAAATGAAACACAAAGAAAACTAGTGACATATTTGACTACTAAAAAGTTTGATTTTTGTATGGGTCAAAAAAAGTAAGAGCAAACACCAAACTTAGAAAAGATACCTTGCAACAGATTAAGGATTAGTTTATATATACATAAACTAAGAATTAGTTTCTATACACACACACACACACACACACACACACACACACATAAATTTACAATGTGTTAAAAAAAAGGTATGATTCAACTGGTTAAATAAGAAAAATACATAAAAAGCCAAATCATGTGAGGAAATACAACAGTTTAACAACCATATAAAATGACAGTCACTAACCAAAGGAATATAAAATGTGAAAAATAAAGCAACAGAGTGTAAATATAAAATAAAGAATGACACGCCAAATTTCAAGGGAAAATTGTATTAACTACAATACCCATTTCTAGTGAGGATGTAGTGAAATGGACACTCATGAATTACTGGTGAGCATGTAGACTGGAATAACCATTTAGGAAAAATATCTCATGATAATGTATATATCAAGAATCCTAAGCTGTTTATGTTTTCTGACCTAGAAATTCTACATTGGAAATTCATTATAATGAAATAATCATAAATACAAGGAAATTTTAATGTACCGAAATATGAATCCTGATGGAATTTATAATAACAAAAATATGGAATTATTCAAATGTCTAAAAGTAGGTGACTGGTTAAGCAAGATATGGTATTATTTTTTGCTAGCTGGCTGGCCTACCATGCAGCCATCAAAAATAACATCTTAAAGTCATTTCTAAGAACATTATATATGAGTATACTTTTTTCATGTTAAGTGGGAAATGGAAAATGTGGCAGAATACAATTATAAGAGCACACATGTTCAAAAAGAAATTCATCTTATTAAAATATAGAAGAAAATTCACTTTATTTTTTAATAATAGTTGTCTTTAGGTTATAAAACTATAGATGTTTTTCCCTAATTTCTATTACCTATATTTTTCTAATTTTCTATAATGAATAGGTATAAGAAACTATTTTTAATAGACTTACACAAAAATCTATATTTATTTAGAGAAAATAATTGAAAGAAAAACATCACTTAAAATGAAGGTAAGCAAGCCTATAAATGGAAAACTAACTCCTTTAGTCCTTTATGAAGGAGTTCAATTTTCAATTTTCTAAATCAGAACAGAAGAAAAGGCCATATCTGAAAGCCATGACTAGGAGGTTCAGAACTGGGGAAAGGGGCAAGCATCATTTGAAAGTACAGTTTAAAGAACAGTTTGAAAGGCATATGAAATGTGTTATCTCTATAATAAAAATATAAAAACTCAAATTAAATATCAATTTAATTTATTAAATTTATATAAAATATAAAAGCTCAATTAAATCTTCTTGGTTAATAGGAGTACACAAAAGAACGAGAAACCATTCTGAGTAAACCCTACAATCAATGCATGTTTATCAGCTATACCTTGTTGTCTATGTGCATATGACACCACTTATATTGTTATTTCGACTGCATATCATAAGCATAAGTGTTTTGTTTTAAAATGAGTACACGGTTTATATCTAAACAAAATCTGATTTTATCATTACAGTGTAGCACCAAAAAGAGGAAATGAAATGTTTATGTTTGTCAAAAAGGACTCTCAACTCAAAAACCTTGAGAAACTCTGATAAAAGGCAATGTATCCTTGTATCTTCCCTCTGCAGCACATTCTGGCCGTCACTCTAACAGTCTCATAAGACCTTGAGGCCCCAGTGTACCATTTGAAAGGCACCATAAGGGAACTCCCAATTTGCCCAGTATTTTCCGCTACTTTACAAGGAGGTTTTCATGGAGAACTAAGGGTCATAAAAACTGCATTTATGCAAGATTCACTTTGGGCAAAAACTTAAATGCTTGAGAACTTCTCATCTGCCTAAGTTAATTCCTTATGTGGTCTATCTAGGCAAAAGGCTAAAGTTGTCCTTCTGTCTTACATATTGTACTGAAGGCAATCTTTTGCAGAAGCTAAGATACACAATACTATTCCTGTTTTATAAATATGGAAACTGAGACCCAGAGAATTTGAGTCACTTTCCCAGAGTCCACACCCTAACCCCTTGATGTCCATTCAGTTTCTTACAGTAAAGAACAGAATTTGCCTTGACACTTTGTTGATTCAAAAATATTTGCTGAGTGCCTACTATGTGTTCCTGTGTTCCTGATGATGGAGACAATGTCTCCGCCCTCATGGAGGTTATATTTTTGCAGGAGAGTCCAGCAATAAGTAGGTAAGTAAGCAAGTTATCAGATAGTTTAAAGCTCTTTGAAGAAAAGTAGAGATGGAGTGAGTGTATCAAGGACAGGGAGAGAGCAGTTGTTCTAGATAGGTGGTCAAGCAAGTCCTCTCTGAGGCAGGAGACAGTTGAACAAACATGTGAACTAAAGGTATTTTTGGCAGAAGGAACAATAAGCGCAGAAATCCTAAGTGGGGGCATTTTTTAGGAGCTTGAGAAATGGCCAGGAGCCCAGTGAGGCTGAAGCCTTAGGTGTATCTTGACTCTCACTGTACCCTGTTGTCCCTCCGCTGCCCAGACTTGTTTTGTACTTTCTTTTTCACCTTTGGGTTAAGGAGCAGGTTATCTCCTTTGTCAGCTTCCCTAAAGCAGTACCTTTCACCCACCCACTCACTCCACCTTCTTTCAATGAGAAAAGAGCCTAAGAATCCTAGCTGGTTTTCTTTGCCCTTCCCTAGGTTCCACATGGAAGCAATAATGATATAAGCAAAACATAAAGATTCAAGCCCAAGACAATCAATAGCTTCCACATATTTCCCTTGAAGCTTTTATGAAAAATGTATTTAGAGCATGATAGGAGAGCTGCCACAAACAAGGCTTGACCATTTTTAAAAACCAATATACAGTGAAAATCCTCTAACACCAGCATCAGGATAATCTTTCTTCACAGACCCATAAGGTATTTCAAACTCTTATAGTGTATCATCAGATGCTGAACTTACTACCAAGCATTTAACCTCATTTGGTTTCTGTCTAGAACCTACTATGCAGGGTTGTTGTTTTCACGGATTTTTTTTATTCTGCTAACAATAATGCTTGAGCTAGCTAGGTACTTCCTTAGAAATGCCCCCATGATTCCTAAAAGAAATCAACTGAAAAGAGAAGATCTAATAATAATATATCTTTGGTATTATTCAACGGATAAGAAAACTGGGGGACTGAAAGGTTAATTTGCCCAGGTCACAAGACTAACATCTGACTAGCACAGGACTGCATCTCAGATCTGCCTGACTCTGCAGCTCTGGAGCAAAGACGCAGGTGAATTTGATTCAAAATGAAGCCTTAGACTGAGATATGCCTAGGCAACGGGCAAAGTTGAATCACAACAAGGGTGTTTTCCCTCCATTCCCTTTAAGACTACTGTGAGTCCTAATGTTTATCAAGAAGGATCCTATTTCTGAAATCCCCTGCCCCACCCCTCACAGACACTACTTTTCTAAAGAATGCTACATCAGCAGATCCAGACAGATGATTTTACTCTCACACATCCCCCTCCTCTCTCAGCATCTTGACCTAACTGGCATTGCATTCTTAAAGTAATTGACTGTTTCTTAATCTGCCTCCTCTCTCTGAATGTCATGCTCTTTCTTTGGGGTGACACTTCAAAAGTCATTTAAAGAAAGCTAGAGTAAGGAGCCACCCGATAGGAGTTAAAATGGAAGTTGGGAGCCTGGGTCTTTCTTGGAGCAAAGGTAAACTTTAGACCACATTTCACCACGCTAAAGGGCATTCTCTGCAGCTGCTCCAAAAGCCCCTGGTGAGGGCCTTCTGGAGTGCAGGAGGCCCAGGGAATGAAATCCCCAGCGAGGGACTCAGGCGAAAGTGTGTTCCCTCACGGCCCTGGACTAGAGATGAGGGTGGGCCATGAAGGAGGCCTCAGCAAGCTGCTAACGCCCTTGCCCGCCTCAGCCTCCACCCTGGCCTCAGCTGCCAGTGCCCACCATCCACATGCTCAGCAGGCCCCTGCCTGCCACATAATACTCACAGCACACACAGGCAGTACACGCCTGGCACGCTCTCGCTGTCTCTCAGCAAATAGCTGCCATCCAGCCCAGTGGCTAGCAGGAGCTTCTCGCCGGTCTCCCTGCTGATTTTGCCATGATACACAGCCACTGCATCCATGGCCTGGTGGACTCTCGGGCAGGCCAAGGAGGAGGATTGTACAAGGAAGATGCCGCTGCTACTGCAGCCAGGCACAAATCAACCACCTGACTCCCAGCTCAGCCAGATGTGCAAAAAAGAGAGAAGCACCCAAACAACAGGATGTTGTCTACTTGCCTTAAACCTCTTCTCACACTTCAATTAAAACCAGCTCAGCAATTCAGTAGCTTGGTTTAATTGAGCTTGCCAAGGGCTTCCATCTCCTGCCCCGCAACACAGGGTTCTTACAGAGGGGGGGAAAATTGGAAGAAGGATTTTACAAGATTTGAGCTGTACTGCAAACACACACCCTTGCGCGCAGACAGGGATGCTTAGTAATGCTTCTGTTCTTGCAGATTGCTCAGAGGCCACCAGGAATAACTTAGCTCAACTAGCCGGTAAGGAGTTGATGATAAAGGCAAGTTATACATGTCTCTGTCGGTATGTGGACCCATCATATAGGGCAGAAACATACTGACAGAATGAAAGGACCAAAAGCTCTGAGAACAAAACACTAATAGTTTTATCAGTACTGTCATTATGCAATCATTACTGAACATGGCCATGAAGACTCCTATAGAATCAGACATAGTAGATGAACAGTGAACTTTGGGCAAGTTCTTTTTCTCCTTCTTCCTTCTACCTTGTCCAAGGTCCCAAAGTGCTAGTTGAGATACAAAAGTCACAATGCACATCCAAAGATGTTCCAGATTTATCTATTTGATGGGCTTTAGATGAGACAATGTAACATTTAACTGGTGATTTGTCTTTATGCGGATTTGTATGTGCCCTTTGGTGTATAAGGCCCACCTTTCAGCATTTTGTCCAAAAAATCTGTTTTAAATCATTTGCAAGCATTGATAATTTTGTTGTAACTTTTATTGTCTGTTGTTTCTAGAAACTGTTATTTCTTCGATTGATGCTAAACTGTCTTTAATATTTTAAAACCTTTCAACCTTCATTTTCTTCTCTGAAATAAAGCATTGCTTCTATTTCAAAATGTGCTAGGTAATATTTCCCCAAAACTTCTTGCATTTTCACTAGAGTAAGAATTTATTGCTGAAGCTGAATGGTCTTATACATGTACCTTTAGATTATGTAAAGTACTTTTAAAATTGGAATTAAAATAGCTGAAGCTATGTCATCTATTATATGCTTTCTGCAACTTCAGTGTGTAGTTCTTTGAGAATATGGCAATGCTGGGAGCTCAATAGGGAGAACAATACTTAATTCCTCACATGTCTTACCAATGGATTGCATGTACAGAGCTGACTTGCACCAAAGGCAGATATTTGCTCTTCATCTACTAGGGTTAAGAAAAATCCTCTAAGATTTCAGTGGTAGCTGGTAGCAACTTTTCTTCTTGATTGAAGAGTGCCCAGCCTTAGTATGCAAAGTATAACATAAATCTCCTGCAGTCATTTTCAGCATTAAGATTTAAAAAAAAAAATTCAAGGTGATATTGGGGATGGCTCTGGGGAATTGGGCCGATATTATCTTATCATCTTCCTTTCTCACATGTTTTTGACCAATTCTACTTACCCCTTTTCACGCTTTGGATCAAGGGAGAAATTAATCTGATATGTGAATGCATACTACAATATTAAGGATTTGAAAGGTTGTCCACCCTGGACACACCGTATTTTGAGCAGGCAAATGGTTAGCCCAGAGGAATTAATCAAAATGGTGGAATTTCAAATAGAAAAGAGGAGACAGGGAAGGGATCCCCTTATATTGGTGCATATGAGCAACTGCCAACCTGTGAGATGAACTGTGAGAACATTCAGTGTCACATAAGTAAAAACAAAGCCTAACCTTTTTTTGTCTCTTAACAAGTCTGAACAAGTCATCCATAAACTTAGGAACAGAGCAGCCTGGATCTGACAGCACAAGTGTACCATACATTCTTCTTTTCTTTCTCTGTTTTGTTCCAAGTTGCTAAAATAGCATACCTGTCAAAACAGCCAGGTATGATGGGGTTCAGCACAACTAAAATTGCATTAAAAACTGATAAATTATAAGGCAATAGTACAACTCTCACATCCAGTACCTCATTGTCATCTTATACGCAAGCTGACAGCTGAGCCAGCCCACTAGTGCAATGTTGACGAAAAATACTGACATCTTCACTCTAATGCTACACCATACTAAACCTGACTTTACCAAATTCAAAACTTCACACTGAGCTTCAAGTATAGAGAAAAGAAAAATTGAAATTACTCTCTTCCTTTTCTCTCCCCATACACACAAGAGGAGAGGGGAGAAAATGAAAGAGGGGAACAATGGAGATAGTAGAGGCACCAATGGAGAAAGAGCTAGGAAGAATGGGCCCCAAGTACAAGTATAAACCACTGAGGAGCAGAATTATTTGTTTACTATCTGTCTCCCCCACTAGAACATAAGGTCCATGATGGAGGGATTTTGTGTACTTTGCTTACCACTGTATCCTGTGTCTGGCAAGTAGTAGATGCTACATTTTGTTGTGTGAATGAATGAATGAAATTAATGCTCTGAATAAAAGAAAAAAACTGAAATTCTCTTTTTCACACACACACACAATTGATTCTACATGCCTATGGTCCTCTTTGAAATGCCAAGATGAACTGGAAGGAGCAGTGGTCCAGTAATCAGGAGAGTCGAAATATACACCATGTTTTGCCACTAAATCACTTCTTCTCTCTGAGTCTCATTTTCTCCATCTGTCAAACGGAATTGAACCAGATAACTCCTAAGGTCACTTCTAGCTCTAACATTCTATTCTCTAAACAAAAGCTAAACGTGCTTTAGAGAGAAACAGAGGAGAAATGAATTGAACTTAGTTGTGTACAAGAAGCAAAACCTGTTTCCTCAATCTCCCTCAATAAAGGAAATATATTCATTCTTGGCATTTTATAATAACCTACGGGAAAAAATCATAGAATGGAGGAAGAGAGCTTCACAGTTACAACCTTTTAGAGTATAGATGCCATTTAAATCAAATATAAAAGCATTGAAAGTTTAGAATAACTGCCAGCCAAGGTGGAAAGTATCTTCTTATCCAAACTTGTCAACTCCTGAGGTCTCTGAGAGGTGACAGAATTTTGCATGTGGATGCCCTGTCTGAGGTGCTAATTGTCTTCATTTCGAATGCTCTAGGTTATTCTCAAACCTAGGTAGATTAAAAGAATGATGCCAAGGGCGGTCAGTTTTATAGAGTGGCTCTGACATTTCAAAATCTTTTTCTCTGACCTTTCAAAACTAACTTTGTTCTTTCACTAGCTCATCTATAGGTGTGAATTCTCCTGTGACAGCGTTATGATAGTGCTACCTGTGGTGAGTTTACACATTCTCTTAGCACTTACTAAAATTCACTTCCTTTACAAAAATGATTAAAGAAAAAAACTTTTTTTTAATAAAAAAAAAAAAAAAGAACACCTCCTTTTGATCATCTCTGGGTTTACCTATGAGGGCAATCTTTCTAAATGTGCTTTTTAAGTGAGAAGCCAGAGGCAGGTTGTTGTGTGTGTTTATTTAAGCCTCTCTTAAATATTTTTATTCTTTAAACCAATACTTATGAGCAAGCATCTACCATATGCCAAACATTATAGTAGGTACTTAGGTTACAGAAAAGTACGGTATCTGCCCCTAAGTAGCTCATAGTCTAGTGAAGAAGGCAGACAAGCAAACAGACAATTATAACTCACTTAAGAGTTGTGATAGAGGAAAGGATGGGGCTCTAGGGACATAGTAGTGGCATATCTAACTCAACTTATATTCTAAACTGCACAATCTATTCGAGATGGCAAGGTTTTTTATCTGTCTGCTATGTACAGGTTTTTTTTTTTTTTTAATTGCACTAATTTTGCCTCCTTCACAACTCAAAGGAAGTTCTCTCATTATAGCTGAAACTCTGCCTGCTTTTGAGGTTTCATTCTCGGAATAATAGCAACAGCAAATATTTTGTTAACTGCATACTATATTCCAGGCATCCTGCTAAGCACTTTGAATGTATTATCTCATTTATTTATATCAACAACCCTGTGAAGCAAATACTATTATTATTTCCATTTTACCAACAAAGAAACTGAAACTCAGAGAGCCTAGGTAGCCTGTTCAAGGTGGCACAACTGGTCAATGTCAGGCCCAAGATATGAACACAGGCCACTGACTGCAGAGCCTGTGCACTTCACCACTATCCTCTTCTGCCTTCCAACATTAATTCTGAGGTCACTGCACTGGATTGCTCAGGCTTCAGTCTCCTATCTAGCAACTGTAATCTGGACTTCTAGAATATTCTTCTTACATTTCAAGTGTTAACTGGTCCCATGCCCTGACTCATAGCATATCTATATATAACTATATGTCTTACCAAATCAGATATGCTATTTTAGCCTTGGTCTCTTTATTTACTATGTCTTGGAAGGGTCTTCAGAGTCAAGGTTTGTTTCCTGGATTTACGGGTCTGGAATCAGGATCGTAAGATCATCCATCCAAAGTAACAAAACACTGAGTTGGTTGGTTTTGTTTTGTTTTACTTTTAAAGTGATCTGGATATTTTCTCTCCTGGGAAGACCTGGATACACAGTTAAGGTCTTATCACCGCATTCTCCTTTTTGAACCTTTTCTACACCAAATGAGGGCCACTCCTCACTAGTTTTTATCTTTTCCATGAAGATAAATGTGATGGCATATGCAATGTGCCTGGAGCCTAACAGATACACAAGATTATTTTTTCCTACTAGCCTGTGAACTCCCAGAAGACAGGGATGATGTCAAATTCCTCTTAGCACACCCAGAACCTAAAAGAGTACCTAGCACCTAGTTAGCTCCCTTCCTTTCCCCCTCTTCTTTCCCTTTATAAAGAGAGAACCCTCTGCAGAGAGTATGGCTTCTAATTCGCCTCGAGAAGTATATTATTTCTGACATTGACTTCTTTCACATTCATGACTTACCATTGTCTACCCTGTGGTCTGCCTCATTTTGGTTTATAGATACAGCTCTTCACATCCCACACCTCGGCACCCGAAAGACAAATAAATCATCATGTACTTCTTCTGGGCTCATCAACCAGTTACCTTTGGATCATGACAGAATCTTCTTTCTGCCTCTTTACCCTGGGTGGGGGCCCTCAGGGTATACTATCAGCACAAGAAAATATTACTTCTTTGTAAATGAGGCTACAGCTCTTCATCTAAAAAAAAATCTGTTCTCTTTCTTGAAAGCTCAAGAATAAAATTCCACCACTGGAGCTTTAATCGAAAAGATTAAAGTCCAAGAGACTATTAGTTTGTCTATATATTTTTGCCTGAACATTTTTAAAGAAACCTCTGATGTTTTCGAACACAGATGACCACTTTCATCTATACATCACAAATACCAAAATTTGGCGAAGGAAAGGAATGAAATGGACTATAAACATTTCCCTAAGCAGTTTTGTAAATACAAATGAAATATTATAACCCAGCAAACAAAATGGCTAGTGGTAGATTTCTAAATGCATTTTATAGTTACATATGCAACATTGACATTATTTTGCTTTTCCTTCTCAGTAATAAATATTTCATGAAAAAATGCTAGAATCATTGATCAGCAGGGAGTTCAATACTATGAGTCTTTTACAAAGCAAGTCATAAATGTTCTGAAGTTTCAAAACTGTCTAGACAATATCAGGAATTGTAGTGGTAAAGGTATGAAATTTTTAATACTTGTTCAATCTTTTTCCTTCCTAGAACCAATATGGTTCACTGAAATTATCAAAATAAATACATATATCAAGCAAAAAATAAATGAGATTAAATCTCCTAAAACTTTTACTTACAGACAAAACCCTCAGAGAGCTCTTTGTCATCATTTTATAAACACTGGGATATGGTTTAATGCTGCCTACCACAAAAGTAATCACAGATTTCTGCCTCGTGTGCAATTATTTTTATAATGTAGTGCAGAATAAAGAGTAAAATCTAAAATCGTTGATACAGACACAAGCAACAAAGGGCTGGAAAGTGTCTCAAGTGAAGCTGTAATAATACCACATATTATTTTGAAGTAAAACAAAGTCAATTTTCCCAGCAACTTTTTTTGTAGACTGCGTACACAATTCAGAACCATCTGGCTATCATGGAAGCCTTGGAACCCGAAATGGTACATACTGCACTCCTATAAAATCCTTTAGCACTGACTGGCATTTAACATGTATTAAAACTATTAGCTTTCTACAGAGGTTGTTCCTAACTTGTGTTCCCAAGATTCATAGAATTTTAAGAAGGTAATATTGATTTTGAGGTATTGTCAGCATTACAAAGGGCCTAGTAAAATGGTCCATTTGCCTGTGATTAGGCTACATGTAATTATAATAATGGTAATAATAATAACAATAGAATTCATTGACTCCTCACCAAAATCCTAAATGAAAAATGGCAAGTGGCTGCTTTTGGGTTAGAATTATATCAACTTTGTGTAAAAGAACTTTATAGTTATATAGGCTTTCTTAGTTTTAAATGAATGAGTAATCTCTTATTAATTGATGTCCTTTGATATGCATGCAGAATCTTTTAAAAATTGACATCTGCAAGTGAAAAAATATGATGGAACAATTGATGAAAAGACTGAGAACTACTGTTTGGTGAATATTTGCCATATTTCTTCTAATAGAATACGAGGTCACTGAGGGTAATAAAGATCACTTCCACAGAGTAAAGCATATTGACCAGCTTATAACAATCCCGCCCTGAATGCATGCTGTTTACTTGATACATAAAGTAATAAAAGAAGCTAGAGATTTCTAGTGGCATTGCTTACCTTTAAAATTATCACTCAGGATGATATGGTGCTTTTCCACAATTGCTTTATACCCCACAGAAGTTAGTTTAGGTGGGCCAGGATCTGACCTACTAGAGTAATTCTTAAGTCCACTGAAGAGAGTACCTTCAACAACAAACCAAATAGGGAGTTGTACTCAAAAAATTATACTAGGTCTCCTGAGGTTATTAACACCCAGTGCATCAACACTTCCTATGTCCATTTCACTATTTCTGAACCCTTTTCTTAAACACCAAAGAATAAACAGTATAGAGAATGAGAAAAATCTGTTCAACGGCAACCTCATAAGGTCACAGGCTAGGGCTGTTGAGTATCGTTAAGTGTATGTGAGTTTTAGTGCCAGTGGATGCACTTACTCTATCACATGCTAGAAGTGAAGAAACCACTGAAGAGTGTTATGCAGTGCCTGTACCACATAAGAAGCAGCTGCTACCATTCTGTGTTGAGTCTTTACAAAGCATGTGATAAGGATGTTATGTGTTTCTTTGCCATTCTGTTGTAGATTTAGCACCATAATTTAAAAAAGATCCCCATTTGGCAACATGAGTGTGAAGTTTTTGAAATCTCATTTTCTCCTCCTTCCTCGTTGAAAAAAATATATATATTCATACTGTATATTGGACTTTTACAGTTGGCACTTTATTCACTTAAAACAAAAACTGAATATTGAGAAAGACTTTAGGTAAGTAGTCAAGATATGTCCTATCCTAATATTAAACTCAGATGCAAACTTTTCTTAAGTTCAGTCTGCTGAATCAGCACAAGTCATGCCCACTGCCTATACCGTTGCCTTTATTTTGCAGTCCTGGTGACTAAGATAATAAATGGCCCTACTCGTAGCAGCCTAGGTGGTCACATATCCCAAAATTTGAGATATTCTTTTTTTTTTTTTTTTTTAATGAGACAGTCTCGCTCTGTCACCCAGGCTGGAGTACAGTGGCGTGATCTCAGCTCACTGCAACCTCTAGCTCCTGGGTTCTAGCAATTCTCCTGTCTCAGCCTCCCAAGTAGCTGGGACTACAGGCACATGCCACTACACGTGGCTAATTTTTATGTTTTTAGTAGAGACAGGGTTCCACCATATTGGTCAGGCTGGCCTCGAACTCCTGACCTCAGGTGATCTGCCCACCTCGGTCTCCCAAAGTGCTGGGATTACAGGCTTCAGCCACGACGTCCAGCCAAAATTTGAGATATTCTAAAAGAGCAGCTCCACAACTGCAAGACTGCCACTATACCTCAAAGTCCCTCCATCACAGTCATTTCTTTGGGTTTAGGTGTTATGATCCCTGTTAAAATGCACATACATTCCTCAGTAAGGGTAAAACGTTAGGTGATGTGATATGATGGAGAGTACAGACACTGGAACTAGTAAAATTTCATTTTGAAGCCAGGCTTCACTAAGTCCCAAATTTGGGTATTCCCACACCTTTAAATCGGAGGCAGCAGTATACACTTTGAAAACTATTACTATGGGTACCTGTAATACCTTATAGTCATCAAAAGGGACAATGTGCTTAAAGTATCTAACACATAGTAAGCACTCTAATAGTAGCTCTTACTATGATTAATAATCGCTTACACTCATGACCACAGCATCCGGAGAAGAACCCAAAGGATAGCAAAAGGGAACTAACACTTGTGGGGCTGAGACGTTCAGTAAATTCTTTGGGGCCACACAGCTAGTGAATAATAGATCATGTAGCTGAACTCAGTTTTCTCTGACTCCAAAGCCCAGGTTTATGCCATAGAAACCTGCTGCCTTTTCTTGCATGTGTGCAGCCTGGAAGAGAGCAGTGATTTGACAGCCTCAATGATTCAGATTGTTTTGAAAAAGGCTGACCCTGAAAGACTGTGTAATCATATTAAAATATATAAAAGCTATGCACAGGGTGAATCTGTTTTCATAAAGGCCTAAAAGCATGCCAATGAACAACAGGATCCATTCTGAAGCCATAAAAGAACAATCATATTGAAATCTGGAATGACCTGCTGATATATGAAAATGGATTATGCTGAAACATGTCCAAGTCTCATCTGTGTCCCATCTTCCCAAAATTCCAAGGAGCTATCAGCCCACATGAGCATCATAAAACCAGCCTCCAATCCAGAAATCCTAGTTTTGGGTCTGACATCCCTAAACCCTTCCTCTGAAGTGCTCCCCTCCAAAGTAACCAAGGCCCTCCCAGCAATCATAATTCTGAGGGAAGTGAAAATGCTGGCGGGGCAAAGTCACTTTTGCTCTCTGTCCCCATACCAAGCAGGTAGCTGGCCTCCACACCCCTTCACCTCAGGGAACATTTGTCTTGTGAGCAGACAGGCTACAGCCTGCCAGTTTTCCAGAATCCTAAACACCTTGATAGGATTATGCATAGGGGACAGGGGACAGTGATTTGGAAGAAAGAAATGCAGGAGGGAAATTTCTGTTCATGGGACGTCAGGGGACCTCAGAGAGACAGCATCTCAGGGAAATGACTTCTTGGTACACAGGAGACTGGACCCCAGGCATCAGAGCTCTCAGCCTAGGCAGAAGCACCCTCCCCAACTCACCCCTCATGCCCCATCACCCTGGAGCAGAAGACATGCTCACCTTCAAGGGACTATGTGGACCTGGACAGTGAAGGTAGAAAGGACAATCACGATAGATTGAAGGTCCTTCTTGGGTAATTCCTCATAAGAGGAAGGCCCCTCCAGTAGTAAACAAGATTGAACTGCAGTAGTAGGGAGGAAAGATGCAGATTTAAGCTTTCACCTCTAAGAAAACTTGCCCTGAGATACATATTACGCAGAAGACACAGGAATCAAGTGCACACCCTTTATTACCAGGTAGGATCAGAAAAACCATGGCAATGGTTGATCTTGATGAGCTGGGCGGGATTTCATGGAAAAACTTGTAACATCTTTAGCTTGGACCGAAGGCAGATCTAACCAACCACTCCTGAGCACCACCCTGGGTCCCTCCTCGCCTTGCACCAGCAGCCTTGGGGGAGCCTATAGAGAACACACAAAAAAGGAGGGGTGCAGGGGCATTCCCAAGAGTGCTCGCCCCAGTCCAGTTTTATTTTTAACCCAATTAGTCCTCCCAAGAGAAACACCATCCATAGCCCAGTACGCCCTATGTCTCTCTGTCTGTCCTTGAAATTCATTTTGTTCTTCATCCACTATTGACTAGAAAGGAATCTGCAATGGGGGCAGTCCGAGGCTGAGGCCTGGAGTATGTAGTGAACACTCCCCAGAGCACTCTTTCTTCAACACACCCCAGCGGTCTTTCAAGCAGGCTGGTGGGCAACCAGGAAAATAGCTATCCCTCTCAAAGGAGGAAATCAGCAGACAATCAGAAAATCTGCCTGCACTTCTGTAAGGCCACTTTCCTGAACTTTGCCACTGCTTGTCTCACCTGCAAATCAATGAGACTAGCAGTTTGGTTACTCAAGGCCATTCGTGAAAGTCTCTTTCATGTTGCCCACAAAACTGAAAAAATGGATCTAGATGTTATTTAAATTGGTTTTTCCCAAGGCCACACTACATGCAAGGCAAAGAAGATACCCCTGATCTAACTTGCATCCCAAATTATGCTCTCTCCTATCTTCTAACCACTCAGCAACAAGGATTATGATGTATGCACCAAATAATAACGTCACCAAATAATAACATGTAAGTCTAGCTCCTAATACATACTAGACAATAACTATCTAACAAACTAAATGAAATTTATCAAAATTGCTATTATCTATACAATTTAACACTACAACCCCCCAAACTCTTGTAAGCTAATTCCTTGCCCCAATGGAAAAATTCAATCCTAACAAAAACAATTCTGCTCTTCCTTTTCCCCCTAATGAATGTCAAACCATCGCTTCTTCTCTGATTTCCTCTCACTCCTCTCCACTGCAGCTGGTAGTCTGCCGTCAGTCTCACTAAGGTGTGTGTCCATCAGAAGTGAGGTGCTATTATTTCTTTTGGCCTTGGAAGATCTTCTAATGGGACAGGTTCAGCTTCTTCAGCAACAAGCAAGTTTGGTGGGGATGAGATACAAAAATAAGACCTCACCTATAAAACCAATGAAACAAAATGAAGAAAACATGAACACTGCAGTAGTTTCCAAAGGAAAAATAGCATTTTCAAGGAAAAGTGATGTTTCCAAAATTTCTTTCCAAAGGAATAACAGCATTTTCAAAGAAAAGTACCATCCCTAAAATTCAACATAGCTTCTGACTCTAAAAATCACACAACTACTCCCAGCCACATACAAGGCATTTTCAGGAAAAGGAGTGAAACAAAAAGGAAAAGAAAAGACTTCGTGACTTCAACTTCTCCAGGGTGTTAACCAATCAGCATCAGCCATCCAGAATCTACCACCTGGAAAACGTAAATGCGATCAGAAAAAATCCCCTATTCAAAGAACAAATATGATACTCAAAATTAGTCCATCTCTGTTCAAGTAAATGAATAAAATAAGAATATAAATTTTCTTATCTGTATATCCACAATAATTTTTAAAATGGCTAATTTGGGTAATGGGATAATAAATTATTTTATTTAATTTTTAATTTTGTCCATAATTTTGGTTTCAATTTTTCTGTGAAGTAAATAAGTTATATTTTAATCAGAAGGGGGTCTTAGGAAATTAGTTTCTCTTTGGAGTGTGTCCATTCTTTCTTACCTTTCTGAAATCAGTGAGTTTGTCCTCCACTCTCAAATGGCACACGGACGTTCTTGCATTTATAGCAGGCCGGACGCCATGAAAAATTCATGGCTTTACATGGACATTTCCAATTCGCTGGAATTGGCAATGAGGCACACTTCTCCCGTTGCTGGGATCCTGAGACTTTATTCACTTTTGGTTGCTTGGCCTTCTGCCCCTCAGGCTGCTGCTTCTTCGGGCTTTCTCTGACACCATGGCTCCTGCTGTCCCCCAGGGGAGTGTCCTGGGGCCTCTCTGGACCTTCTTCTGGTTTGCAGCTCCTGCTGAACACCAGGGTGGCCATCCCCTGGGCCCCCTCTGGGTTTCCGTCCTGGCTGTAGCTTCTGCTGTCTCCCTGGGGGACAGTCCCCTGGGACGTCTCTGGACCTTCTTCCTTGATATGACTTTCGCTGCCCCCCAGGGGGACAGTCCCCTGGGGCTTCTTTTGACCTTCTGGTTTGCTTCTTCTGATAACCACCAGGGTGGCCATCCCCTGGGCCCTCTCTGAACTTCCTTCCTGGCTGTAGCTTCTGCTGTCTCCCCTAGGGACAGTCCCCTGGGGCCTCTCTGGACCTTCTGGTTTGTGGCTCCTTCTAAACACCAGGGTGGGCCTCGTCTGGGCCCTCTTTGGACCTTCTTTCTGATTTTGTGTCTTTCTGGGCCCCTGGGGTCTTTCTGTACCTTTTTCCTGCAAGTGGCTTCTGTGGCTCCACAGTGGGGCTGTCCCCTGGGGCCTCTCTGAATCTTCTTCTTGGTTTTGGCGCCCACTGTCCCCAGGGAGGGGCATTCCTTGGGACCTCTCTGAATCTTCTCCCTGGCTGTGGCTTCTGCTGTCTCCTAAAGGGAATGACCCCTGTAGGATCTCAGAACCTTCCTCCTGGATGCAGCTTCTCTGGTACCACAGAGGGGCCACCTCCTCCTGGAAGTCCACTGCAGGCCACTGGCAAGGTGGGTGGATCCCAGGAGGAGGCATCTGAAGTGGGACTGCTGCTGCTTCTGCTCCCATGTCTACAGCAGGTGGTAGAGCTGGCAAGAATGGGACTTCCATTGAAAATGATGGTGGGCACGGGAATGGATCTGGCACTGGCACTGGCAGAGGAGACTGCCTGGCCTCGGCCCAGGCACTCAGGGGTTCTGGCACACAAAGAACATCTGTCAGGGTTGGCGTCTGGGCATTAGCATGTGGCCCCATGGCCACCGTCCCTCTCTGCTGCTCTGTGGCCAGGGGCCATGCCACAGCCCCATGCTGCTCTGTTTGCGGCCCAGCCATTATTTCACGGGCCAGTGGAGCAGCCTGGGGAAATCTCTCAACCTGGAGCAGCCTCCCGTACAGCCCATCACGCTCATTCAGCGCCTGCTGCAGAGCGGACTGCGTGAAGTGCAGCTGCGTTGCCGCCGCCTCACGCTCCAGGCGCAGCTGCTCCAGCTGGGAGGTCAGAGCCCAGGAGGCCGCCTGGCGCTCTTCCACATGCCCTTGCAGCCGCCGAACCTGGTACAGCAGCTGCTCCCGCTGCCCTGCGGCCACTCGCACACTCAAAGCCAACGCGCTCCAGGTGCAGGCCCTCTTAATGGACCGCGGCACGTTCGGGTCGGCCACAATGGCCCGAAGCCCGTCCTCTACCTCGTTCCACGGCCGCGAGCGGAAGGCCACGTAAAAGGCTGGGCCGCTGCCATCCCTGAGGACTTCATCGTTTATGAACCTGATCACATCACTGTGGCGGAACCCGCTGGCGTGGTCTCCAAAATTCACCGCCATGGCGGCTGCGGCCTAGTCAAGCAGCTGCCTCACCGCTGTCGCCTCGGCTGCGGCCGTCACTTCCGGTACAGGCTGCTGCCGCCAACCAGTCCGTCCCTCCCCTGCCCTCTCAGTCTTACTTTAGTCCTTGCTCAGTCCTGGCCTCCTCCTCGGCCTCCTCCCTCCCTCACTCCCTTGTTCTCACAAAGAGTGAAGCAGGTCCCCTTCGCCACACCAAACCAGACGAGCGACTCCGCGACACGCCACAGAGAAAAGCTGAATCATGCCGCAAGGCCTGCTGGGGCCCGGAAGGCCCGCTGGGACCAGCTTCCTTTGGCGCCGCACTCCCGGCAGGGAAAATGGGTGTGCTGCAGACTGCAGTGACCCAACAGAAACTTTGTTTCCAAGAGCTTAGAGAGGATAAAATTCAGCATCATGGAATGAATTCCTAATCAGGTGATGGAGTTGGATAGTTGTATATATACATGGTACATGGGTGCTGTTCTTTCCTTTTTTTTTTTTTTTTTTTTTTTTTTTGGAGACGGAGTCTCATTCTGTCGCCCAGGCTGGAGTGCCATGGTGCGATCTTGGCTCACTGCAGCCTCAGCATCCTGAGTAGCTGGGAATACATGCACATGCCACCATTGCCCGGCTAATTTTGTATTTTTGGTAGAGACAGGGTTTCACCATGTTGTCCAGGCTGGTCTCAAACTCCCCTGACCTCAAGTGATCTACCTGCCTTGGCCTCCCAAAGTGTCCATTAACATAGATTTATATTGTGTTATGCAGCTGTCTGTTAAATCTGTTGTTAAAAAAGATAAGTTATGGCTGAGCATGTGGCTCATGCCTGTAATCCCAGCACTTTGGGAGGCCAAGGCATGGTTGCTGGCACCTGTAATCTCAGCTACTCAGGAGGCTGTGGCAGGAGAATTGCTTGATCTTGGGAGGCAGAGGTTGCAATGAGCGGTGATCACAGCACTGCATTCTGGCCTGTGTAACCAGAGTGAAATTTTGTCTGAAAAAAAAAAAAAAGAAAAGTTAAAAACCAAAAATACATTAATTTTTTTTTTTTTTTTTTTTTTTTTTTTTTTTTTTTACCTACATTGATACCTTTACAATGTGCTTTTTGTTTGAATTCTAGTTACTGTCTAGAAGAGTGCAGCTTGGAGGACTCCCTTTAGCATTTCTGGTAGGGAAGATCCAGATCATAGAGGAGCATTTATTCAAAAGGAAAAAGAGATACCCTCTGAGATCAGAGTTGACCAGATAAAGATGGGAGTGAATTTACAAGGTCATCATGCCTCATTTACTTGCTTTTCTTGATGACAGGGATTCTAAGTTCATCTGTTCAGGAGCTAAGGGAAGTGTGCAGATAGCATGACTGACTCCATGGAATGTCTGAAGTCGTAACTGAGATTACAAGAGATGGAGCTGAGACAAGCTCCCATGTATATACTTATCCAACTCGATCACCTGGCTAGGAATTCATTCCATGATACTGGATATTGTCTTTTCTGGCTGGGCACAGTGGCTCATGCCTGTAATCCCAGCACTTTGGGAGGCCAAGGCAGGTAGATCACTTGAGGTCAGGGGAGTTTGAGACCAGCCTGGACAACATGGTGAAACCCTGTCTCTACCAAAAATACAAAATTAGCCGGGCAATGGTGGCATGTGCATGTATTCCCAGCTACTCAGGATGCTGAGGCTGCAGTGAGCCAAGATCGCACCATGGCACTCCAGCCTGGGCGACAGAATGAGACTCCGTCTCCAAAAAAAAAAAAAAAAAAAAAAAAAAAGGAAAGAACAGCACCCATGTACCATGTATATATACAACTATCCAACTCCATCACCTGATTAGGAATTCATTCCATGATGCTGAATTTTATCCTCTCTAAGCTCTTGGAAACAAAGTTTCTGTTGGGTCACTGCAGTCTGCAGCACACCCATTTTCCCTGCCGGGAGTGCGGCGCCAAAGGAAGCTGGTCCCAGCGGGCCTTCCGGGCCCCAGCAGGCCTTGCGGCATGATTCAGCTTTTCTCTGTGGCGTGTCGCGGAGTCGCTCGTCTGGTTTGGTGTGGCGAAGGGGACCTGCTTCACTCTTTGTGAGAACAAGGGAGTGAGGGAGGGAGGAGGCCGAGGAGGAGGCCAGGACTGAGCAAGGACTAAAGTAAGACTGAGAGGGCAGGGGAGGGACGGACTGGTTGGCGGCAGCAGCCTGTACCGGAAGTGACGGCCGCAGCCGAGGCGACAGCGGTGAGGCAGCTGCTTGACTAGGCCGCAGCCGCCATGGCGGTGAATTTTGGAGACCACGCCAGCGGGTTCCGCCACAGTGATGTGATCAGGTTCATAAACGATGAAGTCCTCAGGGATGGCAGCGGCCCAGCCTTTTACGTGGCCTTCCGCTCGCGGCCGTGGAACGAGGTAGAGGACGGGCTTCGGGCCATTGTGGCCGACCCGAACGTGCCGCGGTCCATTAAGAGGGCCTGCACCTGGAGCGCGTTGGCTTTGAGTGTGCGAGTGGCCGCAGGGCAGCGGGAGCAGCTGCTGTACCAGGTTCGGCGGCTGCAAGGGCATGTGGAAGAGCGCCAGGCGGCCTCCTGGGCTCTGACCTCCCAGCTGGAGCAGCTGCGCCTGGAGCGTGAGGCGGCGGCAACGCAGCTGCACTTCACGCAGTCCGCTCTGCAGCAGGCGCTGAATGAGCGTGATGGGCTGTACGGGAGGCTGCTCCAGGTTGAGAGATTTCCCCAGGCTGCTCCACTGGCCCGTGAAATAATGGCTGGGCCGCAAACAGAGCAGCATGGGGCTGTGGCATGGCCCCTGGCCACAGAGCAGCAGAGAGGGACGGTGGCCATGGGGCCACATGCTAATGCCCAGACGCCAACCCTGACAGATGTTCTTTGTGTGCCAGAACCCCTGAGTGCCTGGGCCGAGGCCAGGCAGTCTCCTCTGCCAGTGCCAGTGCCAGATCCATTCCCGTGCCCACCATCATTTTCAATGGAAGTCCCATTCTTGCCAGCTCTACCACCTGCTGTAGACATGGGAGCAGAAGCAGCAGCAGTCCCACTTCAGATGCCTCCTCCTGGGATCCACCCACCTTGCCAGTGGCCTGCAGTGGACTTCCAGGAGGAGGTGGCCCCTCTGTGGTACCAGAGAAGCTGCATCCAGGAGGAAGGTTCTGAGATCCTACAGGGGTCATTCCCTTTAGGAGACAGCAGAAGCCACAGCCAGGGAGAAGATTCAGAGAGGTCCCAAGGAATGCCCCTCCCTGGGGACAGTGGGCGCCAAAACCAAGAAGAAGATTCAGAGAGGCCCCAGGGGACAGCCCCACTGTGGAGCCACAGAAGCCACTTGCAGGAAAAAGGTACAGAAAGACCCCAGGGGCCCAGAAAGACACAAAATCAGAAAGAAGGTCCAAAGAGGGCCCAGACGAGGCCCACCCTGGTGTTTAGAAGGAGCCACAAACCAGAAGGTCCAGAGAGGCCCCAGGGGACTGTCCCTAGGGGAGACAGCAGAAGCTACAGCCAGGAAGGAAGTTCAGAGAGGGCCCAGGGGATGGCCACCCTGGTGGTTATCAGAAGAAGCAAACCAGAAGGTCAAAAGAAGCCCCAGGGGACTGTCCCCCTGGGGGGCAGCGAAAGTCATATCAAGGAAGAAGGTCCAGAGACGTCCCAGGGGACTGTCCCCCAGGGAGACAGCAGAAGCTACAGCCAGGACGGAAACCCAGAGGGGGCCCAGGGGATGGCCACCCTGGTGTTCAGCAGGAGCTGCAAACCAGAAGAAGGTCCAGAGAGGCCCCAGGACACTCCCCTGGGGGACAGCAGGAGCCATGGTGTCAGAGAAAGCCCGAAGAAGCAGCAGCCTGAGGGGCAGAAGGCCAAGCAACCAAAAGTGAATAAAGTCTCAGGATCCCAGCAACGGGAGAAGTGTGCCTCATTGCCAATTCCAGCGAATTGGAAATGTCCATGTAAAGCCATGAATTTTTCATGGCGTCCGGCCTGCTATAAATGCAAGAACGTCCGTGTGCCATTTGAGAGTGGAGGACAAACTCACTGATTTCAGAAAGGTAAGAAAGAATGGACACACTCCAAAGAGAAACTAATTTCCTAAGACCCCCTTCTGATTAAAATATAACTTATTTACTTCACAGAAAAATTGAAACCAAAATTATGGACAAAATTAAAAATTAAATAAAATAATTTATTATCCCATTACCCAAATTAGCCATTTTAAAAATTATTGTGGATATACAGATAAGAAAATTTATATTCTTATTTTATTCATTTACTTGAACAGAGATGGACTAATTTTGAGTATCATATTTGTTCTTTGAATAGGGGATTTTTTCTGATCGCATTTACGTTTTCCAGGTGGTAGATTCTGGATGGCTGATGCTGATTGGTTAACACCCTGGAGAAGTTGAAGTCACGAAGTCTTTTCTTTTCCTTTTTGTTTCACTCCTTTTCCTGAAAATGCCTTGTATGTGGCTGGGAGTAGTTGTGTGATTTTTAGAGTCAGAAGCTATGTTGAATTTTAGGGATGGTACTTTTCTTTGAAAATGCTGTTATTCCTTTGGAAAGAAATTTTGGAAACATCACTTTTCCTTGAAAATGCTATTTTTCCTTTGGAAACTACTGCAGTGTTCATGTTTTCTTCATTTTGTTTCATTGGTTTTATAGGTGAGGTCTTATTTTTGTATCTCATCCCCACCAAACTTGCTAGTTGCTGAAGAAGCTGAACCTGTCACAAAGTGCTGGGATTATAGGCATGAGCCACGGCACCCAGCCCCCCAATTTTTTTTTCTTTTTAAGAAAAGAGAAAGAATTTTTAAAACTTTCCCACTCTTTGAGGATTGACTCTGTTTTGGGAAACTCCCTCAATGCTTACCCAGATCATTTACAATGCTGCCTTTGCCTTTACTTCCTTGTATGTGGCGAACCTGAAAGTCAGCAACGAGTAGAAGTATAGCGTCTTTTCAGGCCTTTTCTGAGCATGTCCAGTCTTGGGCATGTACAAGGCTTTCTCAATTCTCTGATTTACATTAGAGATTTTAAAAACCCTCATTCTCCCACATATCTCTTTTTCTCAGCCTCTTTCTTCCCAGGATTTTTGGTCTATCTATTGCTTGTCCTGACTGCGATCCCTTGTCCCAGGCTTCTACAGCCAACACTTTTGCCTTTAAATGCTTTTGGTAAATGCCACCTGGAAATCTGTCCCATCCCTGCAAATTCAGAGTCAGGTGGGCAAAACAGAAGTAAGCCCTTACATCTGTCCTTCAGGGAGCTTCCAGAAAGATTAAAACACACAACCACAATTCTTTCAGAATACGGCCCATATTGCACCATCTGGCACATGGCATCCTGCACTAGGAGTACAGACTGCAGTTTTCAAGGCTGCCTCCAATCTAGTGTGTGGGGAAAGATAGACAGGCAATTTGAAACGCCAGAGAGCTCCCTTACTGCAAGGCAGCAGCTTCTTTCTTCATTAAGCTTTCCCCTGGTTGTTACAAGCTTTGACTAGATTCCAGAGTTCTGCAAAAGTTAATTCTGACAGTATTTTCCAGCTCTATTAGATGCTTTTATGGAGGGATAGCGACCTCAAGTTCCCTGCTCTGCCATTTTTTGTATAAAGAGAGCTATCATACCCCAAAGCTATTAATATCGCAAGTAAGATTAATTTTATCTCCTTGTCAGCTATCACTCATCCTTCCAGCTCAATCACCACCTCCTCCAAGAAGTCTTCCCTGACCACTACACCATCAGTACTGTGTAATTAGTTTTTTAATTCTTCTTTCTCTTCAATTAGACTTGATCCCTTGAGAACAGAGATTGTGTCCCTTCACCCCTGCATTCCTAGCACCTGACATGGTTCCTATTACGTGTAGTGCTTATAAACGCTGAAAGAAGGGAACAAAGCAAGGGAAGATAGTAAGAAAGGAAAGAAAAAGAGAAAAATAGAGACTATTTCACGAGTTCTATAATCTTGGTTAAAGGTCACACTGAAAGCTATAAGGGAATATTCATGTCATATTTTCGATTCAGAGAAAAACAATTTTTTAAAGACACACACTTTCCTAAAGCAAAAATTTTACTGTATCCAAACTGATGCATCTGTCTTTGGGGAAGTGCTTTCATATACTGTTAAACTTCATGACAATTTCAAACTATTTCCAAATTAATGTAACAAGGCTTCATAAATGCCAGTGTGTTTTTAAATTATTAAGTTTAAAGTACTTTTGGCCTTTGGGCCCTTTATGGAATCAATTTCCACTATATTGAGACAGGAAGGTGATATATAATGGCCTACAAAGTGAGTTTTAAAGGGTAACCTGGCTGAGTTATCATTCTTGATGAAACAATGATAATATCACAAATACCACCACACTTTACTTTGCAGGTGTGCAAGTTTGCAAAGTGTGAATGTATGTTTACAAGAGGTAGAACAATTCAATTGCATAAATTAATCAATCTGAGAAACCACATTAAAAACATAGCTAATTTTTACATGATTTTCAGTAAGTTCTTATACTTTCAATTTTAGTATAAGCTCTGTCACAAAGCCTTCATAACAACTTTAAATGATAATCATTGATGATAAAGGAAGGAAAATAACATTTTAAAGTTCAGAGTATTACTATGTATCTACATTTGTGCAGATTTAATCTCCTAGGAATCAAAAGTGGTAAATAGAATAGAGAAAAGGCACATAGAGTAAATACAAGCTATATATGCTGAGTACTGAGGAACAAGTTTCATGCTGCTTTAGGGAAATTTACACCTTTGATTACATATGCTTTCTTTTCTTGTACTTTGTACCCACAGTGACCTATTCAATATAGCTACCCAAGAGATGCCAAAAGAAAAGAAAGGAGGCAGCTAGGCAGTTAATCTCAGAAAGACTAGAGTCACGTTCCCTTATTTTTTTTCCATGTGAGCAGAATACATGGGCAGAAGCCCATAGTCAATAATCAACACAAGTGCAAGCACAGCTGAACACAATGGCACATTGTGAGTGAATATACCTTACAATGAATTTCATCAGACCTATCTTGACAACATTCAGGGTTATTATTGTGTATGTGGTAAAATCAGCCATAAAGAGGAAACAGACATAAATTCATTTTCCATAGACAAACGGTTTTTGTATTTTCTTTCTCTTTTTTAGCCCTTTAGTATCTGTAAGTAACATCCCTATTAAACATTTTCACAAATTTACACCTCCCACCCCCACCCCCACCACAAACAAACCCATGCACACAATCTCTTATGTCTGCTTACGTGCTAATGTGGCCTGGAGGACTCAAAAAAGCAGGCACTCTGGGACATTTAAGCTCTAGCCAGCTAATTGGCTAGCAAGTCACACTTGGATCACCACTCTTGGAGGGGAGGGCAGGGGCAGATGATTCATCAACCAAGTGTAGGGATATGAAACAAAGGAGAATGGATGCTGGATCCCCAAAGATCTGAGAGTCTTAAGATTGGGGCAGAAGGTAGGAGGCTGAAACATAAAGGGAGGAATCAAGTAGGTTGCAGATCTGTGAGCAGTTAGTTACCCCAGAATAAGCACAGACCGACTGGTACAGAAAGACTGGGGGACACAACTTTTAAGAAAAATCACTGGGCCCTAATTGGAGGAAACTGGCAGGCCCCTTTGCCTTAGCAATTCTTAGAAATAGCCTATCAATAGTGTCACTTACAAAAATTATTAATATAAATACATCGATAGTAGAGTATAAAATTACTACTACTGTGGTTTTGATCTAATGGCAAGAGGGTGACTTCTGAAAGCACTGGATACCTGAAGGTCCAGTAGGCTATATCTGATGATTGAATAAACCAGAAGAGGTGAAGTCAGCATCTATTTTGCACTGGTGAGGATAGTACTGACAAGCTCAACCCCACACCACCCCATAATCTCTTTTTCAAATGCCACTTGAGCTATCCTTGTCATTTTTCCAACACTGTCTTGAGCCTTGAGCAATGAAGTACAGATTGCTGTTAGACAGTGAGATCCAGTAGGATTTTATGAAATTTTTCTTAGTCTGAGGAGGACAGGCCCAAAACCATTGACAGAAGAAATCAATTTTTCTTTCAGACTTCACTCATGGCTAAGAAGAGGATGGTGACTTTGTCAATGACTCATGCAGTGCCTGGAATCCATATTCCATTATCATCTTGCTTTCCATAAGGCAGTGGCTAGAAAGCAGACCACTCTCTAAAGGTGCCACCCCATTCTTTCTTTCTTTTTTTTTTTTCTTTCGAGACAGAGCTTTACTCTCGTTGCCCAGGCTGGAGTGCAATGATGTGATCTTGGCTCATTGCAACCTCTGCCTCCCAGGTTCAAGTGATTCACCTGCCCCAACCTCCCAAGTAGCTGGGATTATAGGCATGTACCACCATGCCTGGCTAATTTTGTATTTTTAGTAGACGGAGTTTCTCCATGTTGGTTAGGCTGGTCTTGAACTCCCAACCTCAGGTGATCCGCCTGCCTCGGCCTCCCAAAGTGCTGGGATTACAAGTGTGAGCCACTGTGCCCGGCCCACCATTCTTTAGAAATTTGGGATTTGAATTTGGAAGAATCCAGATCACACAGTGCCTTGTGCGAGGTAAAGGCCCTCATCACCAACTCTCATAATAAACATAACCCCCCCGACACACACACACATACACTTCAGAGGAGACAGACCCTGCACCCAATAGAGCAGAACAATAAAAAAAAATTCAGCCCTGCTGTCTACCAAGGGCAAACTCGGAGCCCTGTACCCTCACCAGAGGTGCTTCTATTCTAAAGTGCCATATGTCATCTCTCTTGGGAATGTACATTTTCACATCTGCCTTTACTGACTCAAATCTGAATGGATGCTTTTGACATTTTCTTGCTTATTATAATAGCCATGATTTAGAGAGTGTTTACTATGGGGTTATTACACAAAAAAATGCCTTTACCTCATTTAATCCTCAGAAAAACTCCATATATTAAAGATAAAATTAGCAACCCGTTTTACAGACATACACTGGGGCTCATAAAGGTTAAGCATAAGTAATTTGCCCAAGATCACACAGCTTAAGAAGTGGTGGACTTAACACTGTTGTGAGCACTTTGTCATACTTGGTTTAGAACTTTTTATTTAAAGAAATTTGATGTTAGTGATAACAACTAAAGTCCTTCTCCATCACATTTTCTCCTTTCCTCCCTCGCTCCTTCCATCCCCAAAAGTAACCCAAGCCGTATACCTTCCTGTGTATGTTTTTATAGATATGTATTTATCTATAAACAATATGTAGTATTACCTCTGTGGTAAACAAAGCAACTTATTTCAAATTTGCGTTGTTCACTTTACATGATGTTTTCCACATCTTCCTGTGTTATAACTGTAGATTAGTTCATTCATTTTAATTGCTGCTCACTCTTTGAATGTGCATTTATGTTTTCCCAGTATTATCACCATTAGCAACAGTTGCAGTCAACAACACTGTACACCACTGGCGGTATACATCTGTTTTTTCTGCCTGTATTGTTAATTACTGAAAGAAATATACTGAAATCTACCATTATGACTGTGGGTTTAATTATCCTTGTACTCTCAGTGTTTGCTTTTATACTTTGAAGTTATATTATTGGGAACATAAAAAATTTTAATTGTTAAATGTATCTCTGGTGAATCAAAACATTTATTTTTATTAAAATTTCAAACATAGTAATAATTTTACCTCTAGTAATTATTTTACCTTAGAGTCTATATTGCATGTTAATAATGGTGAGCTTCCTTGCTCTTTGCCACATTTTCTTCATTTTTGACATGGTAACTTCTTACTATATTGTCAATCTTCAGTGCTTTTGAGAAGCCAACATTAATAATATAGCCAGCATTTTTTGCTGCTTTCAGTAGGAGAATTAGTCTGAATAAACTTATTCACCATTACCAGAAAGCAGAAGGTCTAAAGGCAAATTGAAAGCAGCACTCAGTTTCCAAATTCTAACTCCTAGGGAAAAACAAAATTACCTCAGATAAGATGGGAAGGTTGCCAAGGAGAATGTACCTAAACTCTGTCAGAGCAAATGGAAGAGCTAAGTGAAGCTTTTCACATTAGGCATAACCAAGTTAACTCTGCAAAAATGAAAACAAATATTGTGGAAAAAGAATCTAGACTATGAAAATAACACAATTTAAAGAATAGAAGTATTTTGTTGTATTATAAAAGAATTTAACAAGAATATTAATTTAATGAACCAAGGGCTCAAAGACAAATAATGTAACAACAGAAAAAGCAAAAAGGGGAGACTGCAGAACTAAGAAAAAAATGAGAAAAAAAGGCACCTTAACAGATCTATTAAATATATCAAAGATAACAATAAACCAGAATAGATATTACGGAAAATCAAATTATGGCATAAAATAAAACTTGAGATAATTACAGTAAATGCAAAAAATAATGTCCATGAGATTAAAGTAATTAGAAAGTAACACATATATATGTAGGACAAAGATGATCCAACACAAAGATAGTTGGTATCCTCGAAATAGAAATTCCTACTAAAGGGACAGAAAAAGACTTGCCTTCTTCCAAGACAATTTGATAGGGAAAAAATAGTCTTTTCAACAAATGCTGCTGAAACATCAATACCAGAGAATAAATTTGGACCCTGTACTTCATACCATATTAAAAAAACTAAACTTAAAATGGACCAAAGACTTAAATATAACAGTTATAGCTATAAAACTCTTAAAATCAAGGTCCACTGGAATAAAGATTTCTAAACAATACAAAAAAATGTTATCATAGAAGAAAATATTGATAAATTGGACTTTGTTCAAATTAACAACTTCTGCTAAGCAAAAGACACAAGGAAAAGACTAGCCACTTGTGATACATATATACAATAACAGACTCATATGTAGACTCTAGAAAGAACACCTACAAATCGACAAGAAAAAGACAACTCAGTTTTTAAAATGGCATTTCACAAAATTACTTGAATAAGCACATCACAAAACATAGCCAAATGGCCATTAAAGAAGTGAAAATACGTTCAACATCATTAGTCACCAGAGAAATGCAAGTGAAAACAATAAGATATCATTAAAATTCTATCAAAATGGTTGAAATTTAAAAGGCTGACAATATCAAGTGATGGCAAGGATGTGGGA
The DNA here is from genome assembly GCF_009761245.1 of Sapajus apella. Classification (NCBI taxonomy): domain Eukaryota; kingdom Metazoa; phylum Chordata; class Mammalia; order Primates; family Cebidae; genus Sapajus; species Sapajus apella. The sequence goes on along the minus strand of NW_022437116.1, from coordinate 54,701 downwards.
CAAACAAAACTCATACATTGCTGACAGGTGTGTACAATAGCACAACCACTTAAGAAAACCATTTGACTTAGAAAACTATTTGACTATATTGTCAAATAGTTTCTTAAGTGGTTGTAGCTTATTAACCTACCCTCTGACTTAGCAATTCTACTTCTAGATATATACCCAAGATTACATACCCAAGATAACTGAGTACATATGCCCTTCAAAAGACATGCACAAGAATATTAATAGCAGAATTATTTATAATAGCCACAAACTGGAAACAAGTCAAATATTTATCAATGGTAGAATGGGTAGTCATATTTTCATACAATTGAATATGACAAGCAGCAATAAAAAACTACTGTCACATACAAAAGTATGGTTGAATCTCACATACATAGTGTTAAGCAAAAGAGGCTAGACATAACAGTACTTACAGTATGCTGCATTTATATGACATTCAAGAACAGGCAACACATATGGTAATTATCTTAGTCTGTTTTGGGCTGCTACAACAGAATATGTGAGACTGGGTAATTTGTAAAGAATGAAAATGTATTTTTTACAATTCTAGAGGCTGAGAAATCAATAATCAAGTTGCCAGCTTCTGATGAGGACCTTTTTGCTGCATTATAACATGGCAGAAGGCGTCACATGACAAGAGAGAGCAAGAGATTAAACTCTCTGCCTCAAGCCCTTTTATAATTGGCATTAATTCAATCATGATAGTGAAGCCCTCATGACTTAAACATCTCCCATTAAGCCCCACCTTCCAATAATGTTGCATTGGGGATTAAGTTTCCAACACATGCTTTTGGAGGTACCCATTCAAGCCATAGCAGTAAATGAGGTGGATTTTTTTTAAATAACCACAAGCTTTTCTGCAGCTCCTGCCATCAAGAGAGTTTATTCCCCACCTCTAGAATCTGAAATGGCCTTGTGACTTGACCAGTAGAATGTAGCAGGGATGACATTGTACAACTTCTGAGCATTCTGCTTTTGTCCTCTTGCTGCCCTGAGATTGTCAAGTAAAGCAACCCACTCTACCCTCTGAGGATTAAGCACCCAAATGGAGGGAGAGAGGCCCAGCTGATAGCCAGCACCAACTATAGTTATATGCATAAGACCATATTAGACCATCTAGCCCTAGTCAAGCTGCCAGATGACTGCAGTAACCTAAGTGGCCTCAGTTGAGACCAGCAGATGAACTGCCTTGCTGAGCCAAGCCTATAATTCTGACCCACGGAATTAAAAGCCAAAAAAAAAAATGGTTGTTATTTTAAGCCACCAAGTTTTTCAATGCTTTCTAATAGGTAACTGATACAGTGATAGAAGACAGAATAGTGGTTACCCCTGGGGGGTGGATAGTGACTGAGAAGGAGCATATGAAAGACTTCTGAGGTACTGGATATATTTCATTTCTTGGTCTGAGTTGTGATTACACAGGTGTATATTTACAAATTAAACAGCTATATATTTATGTGAAAATTCATCAAGCTGTACAGCTAAGATTTGAACACATTTTATATGTTATACTCCAATAATCTGTTTTAAAGTCAAGGTCCATTTGTCTTGTTTATCTCCAAGTATGATAGAATAATGGCCCCCAGAGATGTCTTAATCCTTGGAACCTGTGAACATGTTAGGTTATATGGCAAGGGAAAATTACGATTGCAGATTAAGATTGCTAATCAGCAGATAGGGAAGCTATCCTGTATTGTCCAGGTGGGCCCAATGTCCTTAAAAGTGCAAGAAGAGTAGAGTCACAGGGAGATGTAACTACAGACAAAGAGAAATGCAACATTACCAGCTTTGAAGATGGAAGGGAACCTCAAGCTAAGGAATGTAAGTGGTCTCTAGAAACTGGAAAAGGCAAGGAAATGGATTCTCACCTAGAGTCAGCCCTGCCAAAACCTTGATTTTAGCCAAAGAGACCTATTTCAAACTTCTGAACTACAAAACTATAGGATTATAAATTTATGTTGTTTTAAGCCACTAAGATTGTGGTAGTTTGTTATAGCGGCAATAAAAATTGGAAACACTGGGTTGCTTACTGCTGCAAGAAACTGATTTCAATGCATTTTTTATTTAAGTAAAATATACATATATAATTTACCATCTTTACCATTTTTAAGTGTACAGTTCAGTAGTAATGAATACACTTTTGTCCCCTTCATCCCCCATCCCTCCCCTTCCTGGCCTCTTGTAACCACAAATCTACTCTCTATCTTCATGAGATCCATTTTTTTAGCTCCCACATATGAGTGAGAATATGTGATATTTGTCTTTCTGTGCTTGGCTTATTTAACTTAAGATAATGGCCTCCAGTTGCATCCATATTGCTGCAAATGACAAGATTTTATTTTTCTGGCTGAATAATATTCAATAGTGTATATATATACCACATTTTCTTTATCCATTCATCCATTGATGGGCACTTAGGTTGATTCCATGTTTTGGCTATTGTGAATAGTGCTGCAATAAACATGAGGATGCAGACATATTTGACATACTAATTTCCCTTCTTTTGAATATATACACAGTAGTGGAATTGCTAGATCATATGGTAGATCTATTTTTAGTTTTTTGAAGAACCTCTATACTGTTCTCCATAGTGGCTGTACTAATTTGCATTCCTACCAACAGTGTTCAAAAGTTCCCCTTTCTCCACATCTTTGCCAGCATCTGTTGTCTTTTTAATAAAAGCCATTTTAGGGTGAGATGGTATCTCATTATACTTTTGATTTGTATTTCTCTGATGATTGGTGATACTGAGAATTTTTTCATATACTTGTTGGTCATTTGTATGTTTTCTTTTGAGAAATATTTGTTCAGATCTTTTGCCCATTTTTAAATCATATTATTTGTTTTTTCCTATTGAGTTGTTTGAGCTCCTTATATATTCTGATAACTAATCCCTTGTCAAATGGATAGCTTGGAAATATTTTCTCCCATCCGGTGGGCTTCTTCACTTTGTTGATTGTTCCTTTCCTTTGCAAAGCTTTTTAGCTTGATGTAATCCCAAGCTTTGCTTTGGTCACCTGTGCTTTTGAGCTCTTACACAAAAAATAATTGCCCAGGCCAATGTCCTAGAGCATTTCCCCCAACGTTTTCTTGTAGTTGAATCCAGCAGGTCTTAGATTTAAGTCTTTAATCCATTTTGATTTAATTTTTGTGTAAAACGTAAGAGAGGAAATCTAGTTTTATTCTTTTGCATATAGTTACCCAGTTTTCCCAGCACTATTTATTGAAAAGATGGTCCTTTCCCCCTTGTATGTTCATGGTGCTTTTGTTTTAATATTATTATTATACTTTAAGTTCTGGGGCACACATGCAGAACGTGCAGATTTGTTACATAGGTATACACGTGCCATGGTGGTTTGATGCATCCAACACCCCGTCATCTACATTAGGTATTTTTTCTAATGCTATCCCTCCCCTAGCCCCCCACCACCTGGCTATCTCTCCCCTCGGCCTCCACCCCCTGACAGGCCCTGGTGTGTGATGCTCCCCTCCCTGTGTGATGGTGCCTTTGTTGAAGAAGAGTTGGTTGTAAATGCATGGGTTTATGTAAAGGTTCTCCATTTTGTTCCATTTGGTCTATGTGTCTGTTTTTATGCCAGTACCATGATGTTTTGGTTAGTGTAGCTTCCTAAGTCAGGTAGTATGGTGCCTCCAGCTTTGTTTTTTTGTTTGTTTGTTTGTTGTTTTGCTCAGGATTGCTTTGGCTATTTGGAGTCTTTTGTGGTTTCATATAAATTTTAGGATTTTTTTTTTCCTATTACTGTGAGGAATGTCATTGGTGTTTTGATAGGGATTGCATTGAATCTGTACATTTCTTTGGGTAGTATTGTCATTTAAATAATATTCTCTATTCCATGAATCTGAAATAGCTTTCCATTTGTTTGTGTCTTCTATTTTTTGTTTCATCAGAGCTTTATAGTTCCTTATATAGGTCTTTCACGTCTTTGGTTAGATTGATCCCTAAGTGTTTTATATTTTTGTAGCTATTGTAAATAGGATTGCTTTCTTGATTTCTTTTTCAGCTTGTTCACTGTTGGCATATAAAACGCTACTGATTTTGGGGCCGGGCATGGTGGCTCACACCTGTAATCTCAGCATTTTGGGAGGCTGAGGTGGGCAGATTACTTGAGACCAGGAGTTTGAGACCACCGTGGCCAACATGGAAAAAATCCCATCTCTACCAAAAAAATTAGTTGAGTGCTGTGGCACATACCTGTAGCCCCAGCTACTCTGGAGGCTGAGACATGAGAATCACTTGAACCTGGGTGGCGGAGGTTGCAGTGAGCCCAGATCATGCCACTATACTCCAGCCTAAGTAACTGAGCCAAACTCTGTCTCAAAAAAAAACAAAAAAGAAAGAAAGAAAGAAAGAAATGCTACTAATTTTCATATGTTGACTTTGTATCCGGCAAATTTACTGAATTCATTTATTAGTTTGAACAGTTTTTTGGTGGAGTTTTTAGGTTTTCCTAAGTATAAGATCCTGTCATCTGTGAACAACGGTAATTTGACTTATTCCTTTCCAATTTTGATGCACTTTTTTTTTCTTGCCTAATTGTTCTGGCTAGAACTTCAGTATTATTGTCAATAATAACGGTGAAAGTGGGCATCCTTATTTTGTTCCAATCCTCAAAGGAAAGGGCCTTTGATTTTTCACCATTCAGTATGATGTTAGCTATGGGTTTGTCATATATGGCCTTTATTATTTTGAGATACATTCCTTCTATACCCATTTTGATGAGGGTTTTATCATAAAGGGATGTTTAATTTTATCAAGTACTTTCTAGGCATCTATGGTTTTTATTCTCTACTCTGTATCACATTCATTGATCACATTTATTGATTGCATATGTTGAACCATCCTTACATCCCTGGATGAATCCCACTTGATTATGGTGAGTGATATTTTTAATGTGTTGTTGAATTCAGTTTGCTAGTATTTGTATTGAGGATTTTTGCATCTATGTTTATTGGTGGTTTTGGTCTGTAGTTTTCTTTTTTTGTTGTGTCCTTGTCTGGCTTTGGTATGGTAATGCTGACCTCATAGAATGAGTTTGGAGATAGTCCCTTCTCTTTTGTTTTTTTTGAGGCAGACTCTCCCTGTGTCACCCCAGCTGGAGTGCAGTGACACAATCTTGGCTCACTGCAACCTCTGCCTCCCAGGCTCAAGAAATTCTCATGCCTCAGCTTTCTGAGTAGCTGGGATTGCAGAGGCACGCCATCATGCCCGGCTTTTTTTTTTTTTTTTTTTTTTTTTGTAGAGACAGCATTCTGCCATGTTGGCCAGGCTGGTCTCAAACTCCTGACTTCAAGCAATCTGCCCATGTCAGCCTCCCAAAGTGTTGGGATAACAGGTGTGAGCCACTGCACCTGGCCTCTTTGTATTTCTGATATCTCAGTTGTTTTGTCTTCTTTTTGTTTCTGATTTTAGTTGGGTCTTCTCTTTTTTTTTCTTTAGTCTTGCTAAAGGATTGTCAATTTTGTCTTTTCAATAAACCATTTCATTTCAGTGATCTTCTGTATTGTTTTTCAGTCTCAATTTCATTTATTTCTGCCCTGATATTTATTATTTCTGTCTTTCTACTAATTTTGGGTTTGGTTTTGTGCTTCTTTTCTAGCTCCTTGAGATGCATTGTTAGGTTGTTTATTTGAAGTTGTTCCTCTTTTTTATATAGGTGCTTACTGCGGTAAACTTCCCTCTTAGCAGTGCTTTTGCCATATCCCATTGATTTGGTATTGCTGCATTTCCATTTTTCATTTGTTTCAAGAAATTTTTAAATTTCCTTCTTAATAATTAAATTTAAACTTCCTCCTTGACCAGTTGATCACTCAGGAGTATGTTGTTTAATTTCCATGCATTGTATATTTTCCAAGGTTCCTCTTGTTATTGATTTCTAGTTTTCATCCACTGTGGTCAAAAAATATCCTTGATATGATTTTTATTTTGCATAAGTTGTTCATACTTGTTTTTGCAGCCCAAGATATGGCCTATTCTAGAGAATGTTTCATGGGCTGATGAAAAGAATGTGAAATATCAGTTAGGCTACTAGATCTAATGTGTAGTTTAACTGTGCTGTGTTGCTGTTGTTGTTTGTTGTCGATTTTCTATCTGGATGATCTGTCCATTACTGAGAGTTGGATATTAAATTCCCCTACTGTTATTGTATTACAATCTATCTCTCCCTTTAGATCTACCAATGTTTCCTTTACATACTTGGGAGTTCCAGTGTTGCGTGCATATATATTTATAATTCTTCCATCCTCTTGCTTAATTGACCCCTTTATCATTATATAGTGACCTTCTTTGTCTCTTTTTAACAGTCTTTGACTTGATTTGATTTGACTCCTGCTCTTTTGTGGTTTCCAAATCCATGGAATATTTTTTTCAACTCCTTCACTCTCAGCATATGTTCTTTATCAATGAAGTGGCCCTCTCAAAGGCAGCATAGAGTTGGGTTTTCTTCTTTATCTATTCAGTCACTCTATGTTTTTTTAATTGGAGAATTAAGACCATTTATATTCAGTGATATTAATAACTAAAGACTTACTACTGCCATTTTGTTGCTTGTTTTCTGGTTGTTTTGAGACTTCTCTCTTTCTTTACTCCTTTCTTCCTGTCTTCCTTTATGGCTAAGTGATTATCTGTTAGTATGTTTTAATTTATTGTATTTTATTTTTAGTGAATCTGTTATAGATTTTTGTGCTGTGATTACCAAGAGGCTTACAAAAAAATTACGTAAATATAATAAATTATTTTAAAGAGATGAAAATTTATCTTAGATGACAAATAAAAAAATAGAAACAAAGGTAAAAAAAAAAAAAAGAAATTCTACAGTTTAACTCAATTTCCCCCCATTTTGACTTTTAGCTGCCTCAATTTACATATGTTTATATTACCTATCTCTTAATAGGTTGCTGTGGCTATTATGGCTTTTAATAGATTTGTCATTTGGGCTTTATACTAAAATTATGAGTGGATTGCACACCACAAATACAGAAATAGAATATTCTGGGTTTGCCTATGTACTTTATCATTATGATTTTTTTTTTTAAGATGGAGTCTTGCTCTGTCATCCAGGCTGGAGTAGAGTGGTGTGATCTCAGCTCACTGCAACCTCCATCTCCCAGGTTCAAGCAATTCTCCTGCCTCAGCCTCCTGAGTAGCTGGGATTATAGGTACATGCCACCATGCTCAGCTAAGTTTTGTATTTTTAGTAGAGACAGGGTTTCACCATGTTGGCCAGGCTGGTCTCAAACCTCTGACCTCGTGATCCACCCACCTCGGCCTCCCAAAGTGCTGGAATTACAGGCATGAGCCACCAAGCCCTATGTATCTAATTTTATCAGTGGTTTTTATACCTTGAAATGTTATCTCTTGCACAGCAGTGGTCTTTCTTTCAGATTGAAGAAATGCTTTTAGCGTTTTCTTGCAAGATGGATCTGTGGGTCATGAATTCTCTCAGCTTTTGTTTGTCTAGGAAAGACTTTATCTCTCCTTCATATTTGTAGCTCCCCCCGGCTCTGGCTCCTGGCTCTGCCTGTCCTCAAAGATATTTCTCCCATCTCTTAAGTTAAGGCAAGGACAGGTCTCCTGCCAGGGAACCCAAGAAAGTAAATTGGAGCAAGATTTTCCACACACTTGGTGCCTGGCAGAACTGGGTGGTGGGAAGGAATCACAGATGTAAAAGTCTGATTTTCCCACCACTACTTAAGAGTTTTTCCACTACTCGGTGGCCCTGGGAAGTGTCTTATCCTCATACCTGAGCTCTGGATTGTTGCTGGTAAAATCTCAGTGTTTTGTATCTGTTTTTGTTTTTCTGTGTAGGAGGGTGAAGCCAGGTTGCCTCTGTGCTGCCATTTTATGACCAGAATTCCCTCAGTGCATCTCATTACATCTCTTAGTGACCAGCAATCTCACTTCATACTCAGTTACTTCTGCAGGTCTTAATACAGGCCTACTAGAGCCACTTCCGGACAGTTCTTTTGTGTACAGACTCAGAAAACCAAGACTACAATGTAGGGCTGGCTTCATGGGTATACAGCCTGTGCAGTCACAGAGAGCACTGTGTTTAGAAGGGCCCCATGTTTGGCCTAATGCTCTACTATTGCTATCTTAAAATTCTTAATAATTTTTAAACAAGGGTCCCTGCATTTTCATTTTGCACTGGGCACTGTAAATTATATATTCAATTCTGCCACCATCCTCCTCCTTCCTCTTTACTTAGTACCAGGGCCAGCCCACCAGACAGACTACACTCTTAAGTTTTTTGAGACATTATTTTATGGATACTATTGTCCTTTCCTGACATTGGGCCTTGAAAAGGGCTACCCTGTCTACCTTGATCATTCCCTCTAACTCCAAGTCTCAACAAATGGATTGGAATTTCTTTCCATGGATGTATGGTGAATGGCCTACCCTCTATCTGGACATACGCACATCTGCCTGGTGAACACTGGATAACTGAGATGACCTCTTGAAGACCTGTTCCAGGATGCCCTTGTCACTCTGCCTGTATGGAGAGTGACTGGCAATTCCTTTCTCAGAAGAAGAAAAAAAAAATCATCTCTGATAGAACACCTCACTACATGTAAAATACCAGTGCCTGGGGATATTAAGAAGTGTTATAACAAAAAGGAGTTATATAGTCAAGGAAATTTGTCAAATTGAGTTTAAAAAATTAAATAGCCTTTTTTTTCTGGGGGACTTCTCAGCTTGCTTAAGGTGCTCAAGGACATATGACCCTCCAAGGTGGGGTAGAAGGAGAACTTCATAAACTCATTGAGGAAGACATCACTTTTCTCTTAGGGATCTTGCTGGACTAATTTTCCACAGAAAAAAGGTTTAACAAATGCTCTCCTAAACAAATTAAGCTCTTGCCAAGCAAACTGAGGCTTTAGTTTATCTCCTTTTCCATAGGAATTTACAAGAAAGCCAGCACACACTTAAGTGAGGAAACATTCTTTATCACTTTAACTCTTCCCTTTCTCTGCCCCTCTGCTAACACATGTAGTCTACACAGAAAGACAACAGCTTAGAGTGTATATTTAAATAAGTACTAATTGGGTGGGATGATGATGATGATGACGATGATGATGATAGCTAACATATATCAAACGCTTGCTCTGCAGTAACAAGCACTGTTCTAAGTACTTGTTGCATATCGTTTTATTTAACAACATGGCCTACTTTAAAAATAGCCCACATTTGTAATGCAAGGAACCTCAATTTATGATTGATAAATCTGAATGAACACAGCTGATGGTAAACCGAGTAATTTTTTTTTTTTTTTTTTTTTTTTTGGTCACAAAGTAGCAGCATTTCCAGCAGCGTATCTCCATCTGATGGATTATGGGAATTCCTTTTCTGTCCATAAAACAAACCAAAATTTTTTTAAACCAGCAGCAAACTACTAACAGCTTAATTGTAAACCTGCTGGGGATGAAATTGAAACACCTGGTATTTTTTCCATTCAAATATCCATCAGTGAATGACTGATGATACTGCTGTTCATGAAAACTAAGATTTGTTCTGAAAGCAGGGAGCTGATTATTCAAGTGAGCTCTAAAGCAAATGCTGGGGGAAATACACTCTCAACCTCTGAAGTTATTCTCAGGTTATAAAATATTTCTGTGAACACATGTAGAGGATGTTCAACTAATGGAATATTGAACACGAAAAGGAGAACTCACTTTTTTTTTTCTCTTTTATATAAAAAGTAATAAAACCAATATAATCAGACTGTCATTCCCACAGCAGATAGCTTTGGAACCCAAATTTCTTAAGGCTTCTTGAGCCTGTGGATACTAAAGGGGTTCTATTAAATGTAATCACCAAATTTTACTGCTTTTGTATTCAGTGCCTCCAAAACCCCGGCTTCTTCAATTAAAAGCCCTCCAGAGTATCTTCAGGCATTCTTAGGGAGTGGGTATCATCTGTGAGCACAAACTAATCTAACCAACTGTCCAATCATCCACCGTGTGGTTTCTGCCATTTCTTTCTTCTGCCTCTACCTCCCTTCCCCACTCTCTTAGCTGGACATTATGGCATCAGCCAGGCACCACTGTCCTGCCATCCCCTACCAGGCTCCTTGATGTCTTGCTGAAGTTGAGGATCCTAGAGATAGCAGATCTGCGTGGTGCTCCACTGTAACATGGGGAAGAAGGCTGCTTGTGTTCTGTTATCTTTTCCTACTGAAAAAAGGAAGAGTGGATAGGGTAAGTAAACGGATGCCTCTTTCTCATCAGGAGCATGCAGGTACCCCTTTTCATCATCAGCTACTCAGTCTCACATGTAAGTGGACAGGGAGACAAATTTGGGTGATTCTTTTTTCTTTAAACAGGGGTTCCTAACATTTTTTTGTGCCATGCAACTCTTTAGCACTCTGGTGAACCCTATGGACCCTTTCTCAGAATAATGCTCTTAAATGCATAAAACAAAATACATAGGATTACAAAGGAAACCAGTTACATCGTAATATAGTTATCAAACTATTTTTAGAACAAGTTTTCTATGGCATATATGCTTTTTATTAACACATTAAATAAATGATCCAGCAGCAGGTCTAACACCACGATTTAAAGTGATGCATGAGCAAATACTATTTTAAGACATCTGAAAAAAATGCAATGTGATATGAAAATATCTGTGATTTCTATCCATGACAGAGTCACAGATATGGCTAATGTGAATGTAGTTTGCTCTGTATGTTCATAATTAGGAGAAAGCACTAAGTTTCAAAGATGTAATTGTTTTCCCTTCCAAGTTCACAAACCCCATGGACCACTGGCTTAGAATGAGTTCATTTTAGGGGGTCCTTACAGGACCTGACATTAAAAGACATGGCTGCCCATCCCTGCAGTTCACTGAATAAGCCCAGACAGATCCAAATCCCAGCTAGAACTCAAGCTGAGAACTCTAGTATATTTAGAGGAAAAAAATTTTTAAGAGATGGAATCTTGCTCTGTCACCCAGACTGGAGTGCAATGGCACTATCATAGCTCATTGCACCTTCAAACTCCTGGGCTCAAGTGATCCTCCTGCCTCAGCCTCCAGAGTAGCTGCAATGACAGACCTGCAAACCACAGTCCCTGGCTTCAAATGTTCTTAAATGAAGATCAGTCTATTATTAGGATATTTCTAGATAACCAAGAGCTCTCCTTGTCTGGGTTAACCTGACATTGTTTCCCAGTCTCCACAATTCCCACTATCCCACTTAACATATTGTAACAAAAGTGGCCTTTTAGAATGCAAATAGGATCTCCCTCCCCACCGAATAGCAGTTTACACTGCAGTGATTCAGAATCACCAAACCATGTGCAATTGCCCATATACACCTCCTACTTTTGTGCATGCTGTTCCCTCTTTCTGAAATGTCCTCCCACCTCATCCTCACCTAGGAAATTCCTTCTTATTCTTTAAGATCCAGCTCAAACACTAACTCTTCTGAGAGAAAGTGTTAGGCCTTCCCTGGCCTCCCTGGAAAGAGTTTATTACTTTCTTCCATGTGCTACCTACTCACTGAACCTTGACTATACATATGGTGTAGCACTTAACTGGTTTATTGAATGAGCTAGACACAGTAGGGTGTAAGCAGAAAGCAATATAATTCTTTCACACCAGAAGCTCTGTGGAATCATTTTTTCCCCACCCCTGTGTGAAATTTCAGACAGATCTCATACCTTTTTCAGTCACTCTCAGATATTAAAATATAGTTTTGTTTTCAGGCATTAAAATTTTCAGTTCAGTCTAGTATTTTATAGCTTCAATCTGTCACCCATTTCCAAACATATCTCCTACCAAACTCAGGTCTAACTCAGCCAAGAAACTTAGTAGGGGAAGGATGCAGAGCATGGTTGGCTTCCACATTGGTCCATTTCCTCTTCTGATCCCTCCTCACACACACCCCACCACACACCCTCCCTGTGCTGTTCCAACCCTGAAATTATCCCAATAGAGGAATGAACTGACAGAATCCTAGGACAGAGGAGTTGAAAGAAGTCTGCCAGGGAAGGACTAGAAAAAGTAAGGGCCAAAAAGAGAGCTTTTCTTGACTGGTTGAATTTTAACCTAGCATTGATTGAAGAATGTGGCATATGTCCAAAGTTGACACTTTCTCTAAAGAGTTCCTTGAGCCTCCTATCACTGGAGATCTCTCACCTGCAGTTTTCCTGGCCTCGGCAACACTTCATTCGGCAGGCCTCTTTCAACTCCACTGTCCCAGGTTTCCATCTGTCCGTTTCTTTGTTTGGATTATCGCACACCTCTAAGCAATCCTTTTAGGGGAGACTGCGAATAAGATAACCCAGCTCTATCTTTCTACCATGGAGACTACCTCTGGTCCCTGGGAAATAGACAGCTTCACCCACACACTGGCAGAAGTACAGCTCCCTGCAAATGCAGCCCTCTCTCTTTCCTCTGTTTTCACAGGCTGCTATAGCCATAGCCTCTCTCACCTTTAGACTTTGTTTTTAGGTATGAGTAAGTTGCCAGTCCCTACAAATGTCAATCTCCAGGGAACACAGGTCAAGCTCCTGGAGTGATTTTCTTGTAGCCTCCTCCCCTTAAGTGAATGGGAAGCACCTCCTCCATTCCCTCATGACCAGGAGAAACTCCATAGCACCACTCCCATACCTCTCTTCAAAACTATCTTCTCTACCTCCTCTCAATCAGTCCACAGCTTCCTTTATCTGCCTTCAAGATATTTAACGGACACAAATCATATTTTGGAAGTTATCCTTTAGCAAGTTCTGTAAAAATGGTGTGTCACCTCTCTTTAGAGTATGTGAGCCCGTAATACCATTTGTTTTCAGCTTTGGAGATAAGTCCCATTTTAATATCCATTGCCTGGGACTGCATATGCTACCACACTATGAGCTCCTTGATACCATGAAATAAGTTTCATTCATGTTTATACTCCTAGCACCTAGCATAGTACCTGAAACAGGGAAGGTACTCAAAACTATTTATTGACCCCAGTTCAAGATGGTGGACTAGCTACATACATTGCTCCCAACCACTCCTAGATTCCATTAATATATAAGTACAGCAGTACATAGGAAAATAAACCTCTAAGGGCAAAAAGAATTAGACAGAAGTTGAGGAAATTACCAACAAGACATCCCAAAACGTTTCTGAAAGAAGGAAAGTAGATGTGAGCAAGTTGACAGATGAAACAGATAAAACCACAGCCTAGCAAAGGTTATGAGGAAGCTCCAGAGGAGACGGGAGCTAGCCTGTTTGGTGGAATCCTGGGGATACTCTGGGCTCTAAGTCAGCAAGTACAGAAGGGAACAGGAATAAGAAGTGGGGCTTTAAACTGGGGAATTAATTAAAGATGTGTAAAACAGAAGAGTGGCATCAGTCTGCACCATCAGATTCCTCCCAAATTCCTTACTAGAGTACCATTTACTGGCATTTGCTAACAAGCAAAAACAAAAAACAAATTAATGCTATGAAGAAAGCTAAAACTTTTGGTTTGAATATAGGCTTCTCAGAGAAATACCTTCTCACTAGGCATTTAGAAGGCTAATAGCCAGGCAGCAAATTCCCAGCCTACTCACCCCCACAAAAAAAAACTTGCCAAGCAACCAGCTCCCATCCCCACCCTACTACATAAAGATATCCCCATCAGATATCCCAGTCATCCATCAGAGGACAGACATACCTGGGAAAAAAAGCTGCTTTATGCAATAGCAAATGGAAAACCCACACCAAGTACCCAGTAATTTTTCTTAAAAAAAAAAAAAAAAATGGGGCCGTGCATGTTGACTCACACCTGTAGTTCCAGCACTTTGGGAGGCCAAGGCAGGCAGATTGCAAGGTCAAGAGTTTGAGACCAGCCTGGCTAACATGGCAAAACCCCATCTCTACTAAAAATACAAAAATTAGCCAGGCATGGTGACGGGCACCTGTAATCCCAGCTACTCAGGAGGCTGAGGCAGAAGAATCACTTGAATCCAGAAGGTAGATGTTGCAATGAGTCCAGATTGTGCCACTGCACTCCAGCCTGGGCAACATAGTGAGACTCACTAAAAAAAAAAAAAAAAAAAATTAGACAGGATAGTGATATCGCTGAAAATGGCAGGGGAACTCCCGTACTCCATCCCACCACAAAAGCAACTAGTAAACTGTCAAAATCAACTTTTGCAGAACTCTGAAATCTAGTCAAAAACTTACAATCAATAGGGAAAGCATGGTGAAGAAAGAACTGGCTGCAATGCAGTAAGAGAGGGATGTAGCATTTAAAATTGCCTGCCTGCCTGCCATCCCCCAACCCCCAGATCAGCAGTGGCTCTAAGGATGACAGCCCACACTCTTGGTGAAGGTTAGTACCAGAGAGCAATGAACAATATGGAACTTATACTCAAATAATTCTGGATGTCCATTTCTACCTGTCTGGTAGCGCACTGAAGAACAGGCACATGGGCTTGCCTTTGTTTTGCATGACTCAGAGCATTCCCAGGGCTGGGGCAGTATCTAAGGCAGCATTTAACATAAACATGTAAAGGCACAAGTAATGGCCACAGTGGATTGTGCCAAAGAACAACAGTGGAGACAAGCAATAGATAGACCAAGAAGCATGGGAAGAGATTAGGAAAGGAGTTATATGTGGGTGACATGGCTTTTTAAAGCTCCTAGATACTGCTGGGAAATTGAGAAAACCATAAGACTACTCAAAGATGGATACATATATAGAAAAAGCCAGAGAAGACCCTAAGCTTTCACCTCTGGATGACGATTAGGCTCTGCACAAGCGTGAAGTAAAGGCTGAGGTAGACTTGTAAGCAATGTGGCTAAGCTATGAATGAGTGACCCAACACAGAGCTAATATGTCAAGACTGAGAGTAGACTTTTCTTTCTCCTGTTCTAAGCATTTAAGGAAACGCTGTCAAAATATTAACTGTCCACCAAGCTAATGGACCACATACTTCAGTGATCACACACAACAAAGAATATCATCTTTACAAAAGTAGTTTAGAAAAGGCACTATGCAAAAAACAAAACAAGCAGCAACAAAAACTCATGAGAAGGGGTGAGAATCTAATCTCCTGAGTTACCACCTAACAATGTTCAAAATGTCTGGTTTTCAACAAAACATTATAACTCTTGACTTATGCCTATAATCTCTGTACTTTGGGAGGCCAAGATGGGAGAATCACTTGAGGCCAGGAATTTGAGACCAGCCTAGTCAACATAGCAAGACCCCATCTCTAATTTAAAAAAGAAATAAAATAAAGCGTACAAAGAAATAGAAAAGTATGATCTGTTATGAGGAAATATGAAATCAACAGAATCATGATATATGAAATCAACAGAATCCAAGAAAATTGACTTATCAGACAAAACATTATATCAAGTCTCTTAAACTTGCTCATGGAGCTAAAGAAAACCATGAACAAAGAACTAAAGGAAACCAAAAGAACACTGTGTCACTAAATAGAGAATAAAAGAATAAATCCAATAAAACAAAACAGATTATTTAAAAAGGTATAAAATAGAAATTCTGGAGCCTTAAAGAAAAGTAGCTAAAACAAAAGTTTTATTAGCGCCATTCAACAGCACATTTGATCAGACAGAAGGATGAATGACAGAAATTAAAGATAAGTTCATTGAAATTATCCAGTCTGAGGAGCAGAAGGAAAAAAAGAATGAAAAATAAATGAATAGAGCCTACAGGACATGTGGGACATTATCCAGTATGTCAACTTAGGCATAATAGGAGTTTCAGAAGGAGAGGATAGAAAGAAATTAACAGGCTGGGCATGATGGCTCATGCCTGTAATCCCAGCATTTTGGGAGGCCAAGGTGGGTGGATCACTTGAGCCCAGGAGTTTGAGACCAGCCCATGCAACATGGTAAAACTCTGCCTCTACAAAAAAAAAAAAAGAAAAAGAAAAATTAGCCAGTCTCATAACCTACTCTCAAAATAAATAAATATATTAAATTTTTAAAAGAAATGAAGACAAAGAAAATTTGAAAAAATAATGGCCCCAAATCCCCAAATTGGATGAAATATATGAATATAAACATCCAAGAAACTCAATTTATATCTAGTAGGATAAACTCAGTAAAACACTTAAACTCACAAAAACACTTAATAATTAAATTGTTGGCCAGGCACGGTGGCTCACGTCTGTAATCCCAGCACTCTGAGAGGCCGAGGCAGGCGAATTATGAGGTCAGGAAATCAAGACCATCCTAGCCAACATGGTGAAACCCCGTCTCTACTAAAAATACAAAAATTAGCTGGGTGTGACAGCACGTGCCTGTAATCCCAGCTACTCGGGAGGCTGAGGCACAAGAATCGCTTGAACCCAGGAGGCAGAAGGTGCAGTGAGCTGAGATCATGCCACTGCACTCCAGCCTAGTGACAGGGCGATACTCCATTTAAAAAAAAAAAAAAAAAAAATCAAATTATTGAAAGACAAAGAGAGAATCTTGAAATGACCAAGAAGTGACTCATCACATACAAAGGATCCTCAAAAAGATCAACAGCCAGTTTCACTTCAGAAACCATAAAGCCCAGAAGGCAGTACTATGAAATATTTAAAGTGCTACTGAAACAAAAAAATAACTTGTCAATCAATAAATCTGTATTTGGCAAAAGTATCCTTCAAATATGAAGTCGAAATTAAGACATTCTCAGATATGCAAAAGCTGAGGAAGTTCATTGCTTGTATCCCTCTCCTATAAAAAAATGCTAAAAGGAATTCTTCAGCCTGAAATGAAAGCACACTGGACAGTAGCTTGAAGCCCTATGAAGAAATAAAAAATACTAGTAAATATCACCAAATAGGTAAATATAGAATACATATATCAAAAAAGCATGTTGTATATCTTAAATTTATATATTTGTTTGTGAAGCATATGTCAACAAAGTGGGGGAGATCTAATATTATTGTGTTTTTGGTTTGTAATTCCTCTTTTTTACCTATGTGATTTAAAAAACAAATGCATGGCCAGACGCGGTGGCTCAAGCCTGTAATCCCAGCATGTTGGGAGGCCAAGGCAGGTGGATCATGAGGTCAGGAGTTCAAGACCAGCCTGACCAATATGGTGAAACCCCATCTCTACTAAAAATACAAAAAAAAAAAAAAATAGCTGGGTGTGGTGGCGTGCACCTGTAGTCTCCCAGCTGCTTAGGAGGCTGCGGCAGAAGAATTGCTTGAACCCAGGAGGCAGAGGTTGCAGTGAGCCAAGATCGTTCCTGGGTGACAGAGCAAGACTCCATATCAAAAAAAAAAGACAAATGAATAAAACAATAATTATAAATCTATGCTCATGTGCACACAATGTATAAGATGTAACTTGTGACATTATTCGCATAAAGAGGGAAGGATGGCCCTATATGGTAGCAGAGATACATATACTATCTTTATATATTATTGAAGCCAGGATAATATTAATTCAAACTTGTTTCTTATAAATTTAACATATTAATTGTTATTCTTAGGATAACTACTGAGAAGATAACTGAGAAATATACAGAAAAAGAAATGAGAAAATAATCAAATGGTATACTGAAAAAAATCAACTAAACACAAATGAAGGTAGTAATGAAGAAGTTGAGGAACAAAAAAGATATAAGATGTGTACAAAACAAATAGCAAAATAACAAATAAATCCTTCCTCATCAGTAATTACATTGAATGCAAAGGGATTGTACTTAGCAATTAAAAGACAGATCGGGAAAAAGGAAAGAAACACATGGCCCAAACTATATGCTGTCTATAAGAGATTTACTTTAGATGCAAAGATATAAATACATTGAAAGTAAAAGAATGGTAAAAGATATTCCATGCAAAAAAGATATTCCATGTAAATAGTAACTAAAAGAGAGCTCTGGCCGCTATACAAATATCAGACAAAAGAGTCTTTCAGTCAAAAATTATTATGAGACAAAAAAGGACTTTATATATTGATAAAAATAGTCAACCTATCAAGAAGGTATGACAATTATAAATACATACCTAACATCAGAGCCCCAAAATATACGAAGCAAAACTTAACAGAATTGAAGAAAAAAATAGTTGTATAATAATAGTTGAATGTTTCAATACCCCAATTCCAATCATGTACAGGACAACTAGACAAGAAATCAATAAAGATATAGAGGATAACACTATATGCCAACTAGAAATAACACATCTATATAGAATACCCCATGCAAAAATAGCAGAACACATATTCTTCTCAAGTGCAAGTGGAATATTCTCCAAAATAAACCATATGGTAGGCTACAAAATAAGTCTCAATAAATGTTAAAATATTTAAACCATACAAAATATCTTCTCTGACCGCAATAAAATAAACCTAAAAATCGATAACACAAAAAATGTAGAAATTAAACAACACACTCTTAAATAAACAATAGCAGAAGGAAGGAAATAATAAATTTTAAGGCATCTGCCTTAAACGAAACAGTGTATAAAAAACTATGAAGTAAATCAATAAAATCAAAAGTTTGTTCTTTGAAAAGATTCACAAAATAGACAAACCTTTAGCTACACTGACTAAGAAAAAAGAGAGAAGATAGAAATCACTAAAATCAGAAATGAAAGTATGCACATGATTACCAATCATACAGAAAAGATACTCAACATCATTAGTCATTAGGGAAATACAAATCAAAACCACAGTGAAATACCACTTCCCACCCACTAGAATAGCTACAATCAAAAAAACGGAAAACGATGTGGAGAAATTAGCACCCTCGCTCATTCCCTGAGGGGAAAGAAAATGGTGCATCCACTGTGGAAAACAATTTGGTTGTTCCTCAGTAACACTGGACACAGAATTATCGTATAACCTAGCAATTCCGTTTCTAGGTATATACCCAAGAGAACTAAAAAACAAATGTTCACACAAAAACTTGTAACAAATCTTCACAGCAGAATTTTTTGTTGTAAAAGCCAAAAAGTAACAACCCAAATATCGATTAGCTGATGAATGGACAAACAAGATGTACAATAATCACTCAATGAAATATAATGCAACTACTAAAGTCAATAAAGTACGGATATATATAACAACATGGATGAACTTTGAAACTATGCTGAGAGAAAGAAGCCAGAAACAAAAGGCCATATATTGTATTCTTCCATGTATATTAAATATTCAGAATAAGCAAGTTCTTAGGGACAGAAAACAGATTTGTGGCGGCTAAGGCTTGGGAGAGTGAGGAATGGGTTGTGATTGCTTTCATGGGCATAAGATTTCCATTTCAGATGATAAAGATATTCTGGGACTAAATAAAGGTGATGATTACACATTGCAGATGTACTAAAATATCACTGAATTGAATACACAAATGGTAAATTTTATGTTGCATGCATTTTTTTTTTTTTTTTCTGGAGATGGAGTTTCGCTCTTGTTGCCCAGGCTGGAGTGCAGTGGTGTGATCTCAGCTCACTGCAACCTCCGCCTCCCAGGTTTAAGCAGTTCTCCTGCCTCAGCCTCCAGAGTAGCTGGGATTACAGGCATGTGCCAGCATGCTCGGCCAATTTTGTATTTTTAGTAGAGACAGGGTTTCTCCATGTTGGTCAGGCTGGTCTCGAACTCGCGACCTCAGGTGATCCAGCCACCTCGGCCTCCCAAAGTGCTGAAATTACAGACATGAGCCACCCCGCCCAGCCTGTTGCATGCATTTTAACACAATTTTTAAAACTTTTATTTTTGGTTTATGGTACGTGGGAAGGTTTGTAACATAGGTAAACTCATAACAGGGGTTAGTTGTACACATTATGTCATCCCAACCCGGGAATTAAGCCCAGTACCCAATAGTTATCTTTTCTGCTCCTCTCCTTCCTCCTACCCTCCACCCTCAAGTAGACACCAGTATCTATTGTTTCCTTTTTTGTGTTCATAAGTTCTCATCATTTAGCTCCCACTTATAAGTGAGAACATGCAGTATTTGGTTTCCTGTTCCTGCATTAGTTTGCTAAGGATAATGGCTTCCAGCTTCATCCATGTTCCTGCAGAGGTCATAATCTCATTCTTTTTATGGCTGCATAGTATTCCATGGTGTATATGTACCACATTTTTTTTAATCAAATATGACACTGATGGACAGTTAGGTTGATTCCATGTGTTTGCTATTGTGAATAGTGCTGCGATGAACATACACGTGCCTGTGTGTTAATGGTAGAATGATTTATATTCTTTGGGGTATATATCCAGTAATGAGATTGCTGGGTTGAATGATAGTTCTGCTGTTAGGTCTTTGAGGAATCACCACATTACTTTCCACAGTGGTTGAACTAATTTACATTCCTACCAACAGCATGTGTTTCTTTTTCTCTGCCACCCCACCAGCATCTGTTATTTTTTGACTTTTTAATAATAGCCATTCTGACTGGTGTCAGACAGTATCTCATTGTGGTTTTAATTTGCATTTCTCTAATGATCAGTGATATTGAGCATTTTTTCATATTTTGTTGGCCACATGTATGTCTTCTTTTGCGAAATATCTGTTCATGTCCTTTGCCTACTTTTTAATGTTTTTTTTTCTTGTAAATTTGTTTAAGTTCCTTATAGATGCTGGCTACTAGATCTTTTTCAGTTACATAGTTTGCAAATACTTTCTCCCATTCTATAGAGTATCTGTTTACTCTGTTTATAGTATCTTTTGCTGTGCAGAAGCACTTTAGTTTAATTAGGTCCACTTGTCAATTTTTGCTTTTATGGCGATTGCTTTTGGCGCCTTCATCATGAAATCTTTGCCTGTGCCTATGTCCAGAGTGGTATTGCCTAGGTTGTCCTCCAGAGTTTTTATCCTTGTGGCTTTTACATTTAAGTCTTCAATTCATCTCGAGTTGATTTTTGTATGTGATATAAGGAAGGGGTCCAGCTTCAATCTTCTACATATAGCTGGCCAGTTATCCCAGCACAACTTATTGAATGGGGATCCTTTCCCGATTGCTTGTTTTTGTCAACTTTGCCAAAGATTAGATGGTTGTAAGCGTGCAGCCTTATTTTTGGGCGCTCTGTTCTATTCCATTGGTCTATGTGTCTGCTTTTGTAGCAGTACCATGCTGCTTTGGTTACCGTATCGCTGTAGTATAGTTTGAAGTCGGGTAGCATGATGTCTCCGGCTTTGTTCTTTTTGCCTAGGATTACCTTGGTCATTTGGGATAATTTTTCATTCTATATGAATATGAAAATGTTTTTTTCTAGTTCTGTGAAGAATGTCATTGGTAGTTTGACAGGAATAGCATGGAATTGATCAATTGCTTTGAGTAGTATGGCCATTTTAATGATATTTATTCTAACCATGAGCATGGAATGTTTTGCCATTTGTTTGTGTCAGCTCTGATTTCTTTCAGCAGTGTTTTGTAATTCTCATTGTAGAGATCCTTCACCTCCCTGGTTAGCTGTATTCCTAGTTATTTTATTCTTTTTGCGGCAATTGTGAAGGGGATCACCTTCCTGATTTGGCTCTCAGCTTGGCTTTTGTTTGTGTATAGGAATGCTAGTGATTTCTGTACATTGATTTTGTATCCTGAAGCTTCGCTGAAATTATTTACCAGATCAAGGAGCTTTTAGGCTGAGATTATGGGGATTTCTAGATACAGAATTAAGCCATTTGCCAACAGGTATAGTTTGACTTCCTCTCTTTCTGTTTAGTTGCTCTTTATTTATCTTGCCTGATTGCTCTGTCCAGCACTTCCAATACTATATTGAATAGGAGTGGTGAGAGAGGGTATCATTGTCTTCTGCCAGTTTTCAAGGGGAATGCTTCCAGCATTTGTCCATTCAGTATGATGTTGGCTATGTGTTTATCATAGATAGCTATTATTTTGTGGTGTGTTCCTTCAATACCTAGCTTGTTGAGAGTTTTTAACATGAAAGGATATTGAATTTTATCAAAAGCCTTTTCTGCATCTATTGAGGTAATCATGTGGTTTTTGTCTTTAGTTCTATTTATGTGATGAATCATATTTATTGATTTGCATATGTTGAACCAACCTTGCATCCCAGGGATAAAGCCTACTTGATTGTGGTAGATGAGCTTTTGATGTACTGCTGGATTGTTTCTCTGTATTTTGTTGAGATTTTTTGCATTGATATTCATCAAGGATATTGGCCTGAAGTTTCCTTTGTTTATTGTGTCTCTGCCAGGTTTTGGCATCAGGATGCTGCTGGCTTCATAGAATATGTTAGGGAGAAGACCCTCCTCCTCAATTTTTTGTAATAGTTTCAGTAGGAACGATACCAGCAGTTCTTTGTACATCTGGTAAAATTCGGTGATATTTTTAACACAATTTTTAAAATACATGGGCAATTTAACTACACAATCAAAACTAACACTATCAGTAATGGAACAAAGCAACATCATGTACCTCCTGATATGATATAGTGAGGACTCAACATCACTTGTTATTTCTATCCAAAATGCATAACCCAAATTTAATCATGAAGAAATATCAGACAAATCAAAATAAAGTGGCATTCTGTAAAATAACTAGACTGTCCTCTTTAAAAGTGTTAGTTCATGAAAGGCAGTGAAAAACTGAAGAACTATCACATTAAAGTAGACTTAACTAAATACATCATGTGGTCCTGGAATGTATTCTAGACCAGGAAAATGACATTAGTGGTTAATTGGTGAAATCTCAATAAATTCCATTGATAAAATTAGAGTGTTCTATCAATATTAATTTCCTAATTTTGATAATTGTGCTTTTGTTCCATAAGATGTTTACATATATATAAGAATTCATTGTACTGTTTTTACAACATTTTTTAAATTAGAAATTATTTCAAAAGGAAGGGTTGAAATATTTTATTTAATTAAACATGAATGAGCAACCAAGAATCCACAGTATCAGGAATCTGGGCTCCTTTTATCCTGTTGTTTTATCTTACCCAAATTGTTTCTCTCATATGCATGTTCCAGGCTGGTATACCCTCATGTACATCCATGTTCTAGGCAACAGGATGAAGGGGGTAAGAAAAGCACAATCTAGAAATTGCAAGTGTCACTTCGACTTGTATCCCATTGGCCAGAACTTAGTTACATAGTCACACCTACCTGTAAGAAATGCCAGGACTTATCTTTATTTGCCCATCTAAAAATTAGGGTATTTGTTACTATTTTAGAAGGGGAGAATGGAAATTGAAGGGCAACTTGCAGTCTTGGTCACATTATGCCAGCAAAAACCCTCATGTTCAGATTTTCCAGTGATGTGTTCTCATAGCTCAAATACAATGCACTGAATTCAACTTATACACTACCTAATTTTTCCTTCTATTTCAGTCTACACTCCCACATCCAGGTTGCTTCACCACTTTATTGTCTCATTCTGTCTTCTTAATATTTTCTCTCCCAACAGGGCTGCAATGCTTTAGCTATTTATGTAACAACAAATTGGATTTTGTATACTCTCCATTATTTCATCTGGCTTTTTTTTCCAAAATTCTAATGACAAAAGAAAGGGGTAAAGGATGAGGAGAGAAATAAATGCAAACTCCAGGGAAAGTTTTTAAATGTACAGGGAAATTGTGATCCAAACATCAAGCAAACTGAAATAGAACAGGTTTTATTCAATTGATGGATTTAAGAAAGTACCATAAAATACTCACATAAAGAACATCCATTTCACCTTAAGACTAGGATCCAGGCCAGGTGCAGTGATTCACCCCTATAATCCCAGCACTTTGGGAGTCTGAGGCAGGAGGATCACTGGAACCCAGGAATTTAAAACCAGCCTGGGCAACATGGTGTAGTAGTCCATTCTCACATTGCTATAAAGAACTACCTGAGACTGGGTAATTTATGAAGAAAAAAGGTTTAGCTGACTCACAGTTCCATAGGCTATAAAGAAAGCATGGCTGGGGAGGCCTCAGAAAACTTACAATCATGGCAGAGGGCAAAGGGGAAGCAAGTATATCTTCACATGGCTGGCAGGAGAGAGAGAACCAAAAGGTAAGTGCCACACATCTTTAAACTGCCAGATCTTGTGAGAACTCACTATGAGAACAGCAAAGGGGAAGTCCACCTCCATGATCCAATCACCTTTTACCAGGCCCCTCCTCTAACACAAGGATCACAACCTAACATGAGATTTGGGTGTGGACACAGAGCCAAACCATATCACATGGCAAATCCCCATCTCTACAAAAAATAGAAAAATTAGCCTGGCTTGGCGGTGCATGCTTGTGGTCCCAGTTACTCAGGAGGCTAAGGTGAAAGTATCACTTGAGCCTGGGAGGTAGAGGCTGCAGTGAGCCTTGATCTGCACTCCAGCCTGGGTAGCAGAGTGACACGTTGTCTCAGGGAAAAAAAAAAAAAAAGACGACAACTAGGATCCATAGAGGATGTGATGTAATTTTGGTGTATTGACTGTCTTGGTATTTCTTGACTCAATATTACGCAACTCAGCATTGAATAATCATGCAAACGTACACACTGTTTTACTTGGTTTTCAAATTTTAGAGTCTACTTTATGGACAAGTCATGAAAGCCTTGGTTGTATTTGCAGGATTGTATTAGTCAAGATTTAGCCAGGAAAGCTGAACCATTATGAGTACTATGGAAGAAGATATTTGCTATAGTAATAAAACTACAGTCATCCCTGGGTAAATGCATGGAATTAGTTTCAGGATCCCCAGCATATACCAAAATCCACATATACTCAAATTCCCCAGTCAGCCCTGTGAAACCCACATACGTGAAAAGTCAGCCCTTTGTATAGGCGCGTTTCACATCCCTGTGTTTGGTTGAAAAAAATCCACATATAAGCGGACCCGCACAGTTCAGACACGTATTGTTCAAGGGTCAACAATACATAATTGGGAAAGAGGCTGCAAAAGTAAGGACCAGAGAGAGTTGGAAGATCAGAGGAAAGTCACTAAACAGCCAGTTGCCAGAGTGGTAACGGAAATGATTGCTGCTAGAGAAGTCTCTGGAAAGCTGTTTCCACTGCATCTAGTGGTGGGTCTAGGGTAGGGTTGCAAGACCTTGCACATGCGTGCAAGCACACACATACTGTATGTGTATATGTACAATGTGTGTAAAATATGTATATCCATTATATAAGTTTGAAATAAGTATAAAACCACACACATATGTAAAGTATATATATAGAGAGAGATATGGATATATAGCATGGGCCATATTTATACTAATACAGTATGTCTAAATACAAATTTAACTCTTTGTCCTGCATTTTATCTGGCAACCTATCATACTAGCCTGGGTTTACTCACTCTTACTGGCAATTGGGAAGAAGAGCTGGACTCTGAATGGAGAAAAGCAAGCATACGCTGGAATGAGCAGGCACCTCTATGTCTACTTCTTGCTGCATGTAACAACAGCCTTCACAGAGTGAAATAGACCACTTCATTTTGGTCTTCCAAATCTTGCACAGATTTCTCTTTTGGCAAACTCTCATCTGGTGCCATAAAGGGAAGGGGATTCTGGAAAACATAATTCCAGCTTAGCCAAACTAATAATAATTATGAAGGATGGAAACCCATCTAATATGTTTGAATCCTATGAACTGTACTGTTGGGTAACCCAATAGTAGATGAGGATAATTGTTCTATATAAAACTATTTCAACTAATGAGTAGGAAATATTATAGAATTAAAATATCAGAACTTTACAACCTCCATGACTTGATAAATATAGGCTTTAAGCATTAATATCTATTCACATCACAAAAAAAGAGACAGCCAGACACTATTTGCCTCCCATAGTCTTGCCAAACACCGCCTATAATTTTGCCAAAGAAATCAAATCTGAGTTTGATCCAGCCTCTGGATCCACCTGATAATTTTTCAGAAATGCAAAGGACAGAAAAATATGTTGGACTCCACATAAATATGAAATTAGCAAAACTCAGATTATGAGAAATTACAGATATTATTCTCTGAGTTTAAGAGCTAAATTGTAAAGAAAAGAAAGGTCTGAAGGGTGAGCCTACAGATTTTAAAAGACTTAAAAAGATGTATCAAAATGTGCAGATTTAATAAGACTATTTTTAAAACACAAGATAGTGATTATGCGAAAAATTGGGGTAGTGGTTACTTACAATGGGAATGAGGAAGTTGTAGTTGGAATGGAGAACGTGGAAGGGCTTCTGGGGCGGCTGGCTAAGTTTATTGATCTGGGTGACAGTTACAAGAATATTTTTATACAGTCCTCCATTGAGCTATATATGTTTGTTTTTTTTCTGCATCTGTTTTTATTTACAATAAAAATTTTAAAAAGTGATTTGGAGGAAACAGATTATTTGGGGGAGACTTTTAAAATGTCATTAAATATCAAGATAGATAGAGATAAGAAAACAGACTATCCACAAAACAAAACAGGGTTCTAGAAAAGGAACATTTAAAGAATGAAAAATGAAGGGCTCTTAGAAATAAAAAATGGATAGCATAAATGAATATATATATATATATAAATTGTGTGTGTGTATGTGTTGTATTAGTCCATTCTCACACTCCTATAAAAAACTAACTGAGGCTGGGTAGCTTAACTGGCTCACGTTTCCACAGGCTGTATAGGACGCGTGACTGGGGAGTCCTCAGGAAACTTATAATCATGGCTGAAGGTGAAGGGGAAGCAGGTACATTTTACCTAGCCAAAGCAGGAGGAAGAGAGAGAAGTGGGAGATGCTACACACTTTTAAACAACCAGATCTCCTGAGAACTCACTCACTATCATGAGAACAGCAAGGGGGAAGTCTACCCTCATGATCCAATCACCTCCCTCCACGTCCCTCATCCAACATTGGTTATTACAATTGGACGTGAGATTTGGGCAGGAAACAGATCCAAACCATGTCAAATACATATACATGTATATATATATGTGTGTGTGTGTGTGTGTGTGTGTGTTACTTTTTAAAACTCTACTTTTGCTTAAAATTCCTATAGGAAACAATCCCAAAACACCCATCAACAAGAAACTAAGTAGACAAATAGTAGTATATTTGTAAAAAGTAATACTGTATGTCAATTAAAAAAATGACAGAAATGCACAAGAACATGAATGAATCTCAGAAACATTGTGCTGAATGAAAGAAGGCAGATATAGAAGTGTGTGTGGTGTTTGTTTCCATTTATATGAAGTTCTGTAACAGGCAAAACTAAACTATGGTAACATAAATCAGGACAGCAGCTATGGGTAGGGAAAGATTTACCAGAAACAAACAAGGAAATATCATTCATCATGATTGGGGTAGTGATTACATAGGCACATACATTTGTTAAACATACAAAAACTTCATTAACTTACACATTTAAAACATATGCATTTGATAGTATATACATTTTATTTCAATAAAACTGATTAAAGAGACATCCACACTATGTTTATTCCAGCACTATTCACAATAGACAAGAAATGGAATCAACCTAGATGTCCAACAACAGATGAGTGGATAAGGAAAATATGGTATATATGTTCAGTGGAATACTATTAAGCCATAAAAAGGAATGAAATCCTAGGGCCAGGTGCAGTGGTTCACGCTTGTAATCCCAGCACTTTGGGAGGCTGAGGCAGGAGGATCACTTTAACCCAGGAGTTCAAGAACAACCTGGGCAACATGGCAAAAACCCACCTATACAAAAACTACAAAAATTAGCTAGGCATGGAGGTACACACCTTTAGTCACAACTACTCAGGAGGCTGAGGCAGGAGAATCACTTGGGCTTGGAAGGTCAAGGCCACAGTGAGTTGTGATCGAGCCACTGCACTCCAGCCTAGGTAACTGAGCAATACCCTGTCTCAAAAGTAAAATAAAATAAAGGAATGAAATCCTGTCATTCACAATATGGAAGACATGATAAAATAAAATAAAGCTGATTATTTAAAACACCTACAGCAGGAGGTATAGCATTAGAAGAAATACCTATTGTAGATGATGAGGTGATGGATGCAGCCAGCCACCATGACACATGTATACCTATGTAACAAACCTGCATGTTCTGCACATGTAGCCCAGAACAAAGTACAATAAAAATAAATAAATAAATAATCTACAAGGGGAAAAAAGCATTAAAACTATGATTCTGGCTGGGCACAGTGCCTAACGCCTATAATCCCAGGATTTCGGGAGGCTGAGGCAGGTGGATCACCTGAGGTCAGAAGTTCAACACCAGCCTGGCCAATATGGTGAAACCCCATCTCTACTAAAAATACAAAAATGAGCTGGGCATGGTGGCAGGCACCTGTAATCCCAGCCACTTGGGAGACTGAGGCATGAGAATCACTTGAACTCAGGAGGCAGAGGTTGCAGTGTGCCAAGATCATGCCACTACAGTCCAGCTTGGGGGATAGAGTGAGACTCTGTCAAAAAAAAAAAAAAAAAAAAAGATTCTGAAAACTCTTTGGCACAGACTTTGCAAATTGGTAGCCCTTAGGCCAAAATAAACCCATAGACGGGTTTTGTTTTGGACTCATTTTTTTTTCTTTTTCTTTTGTCAAACTTCAGCATCCACCAGAGGATGGACTCAATTGTTTTTTAACCGAACTAGTTGTCAGCATTTGAAAATCCACATTAAAGATGTTTTGTTAATGTCCAGCTTCTCCTGAAAAATCTTGATATCTGGCAATGTTCAGGCAGTATTTTTGCATGATAATAACCTGCTGGTATACACACTCTGTAAAACAAAGCAGGTACTGTCAATCCTCCACAGCTCCCACCATGAGACATTGTCGTACACCAGATCCATTGAGTTATGACAGAACAAATTGCTACAACTAATAGAAATAGTGAAATTGGGGAGAAGGAAATGGGAGTGGGAAAGTTGGTGAGTTCTGATGTGCACATGTGAACTTGAGGTGTGAGAAGGATATCCCACCAAAAACATTCAATAGCCGGTTGGAAATTCAAAACTGAGCTTCAGTTGTCAAGCCTAGACATACAGATTTGAAGCCCAAACTGAAGTAACATTTCTTGATCACCTAACATGTGATAGGCACTATATCAGGAAATTTCCCAGGTAGCATCTGCATAGTTGAAGACACAGAAATGAACTCAATTACTAAGAGTGGGAAAAGAAAAGAGTAAAGACTGAAGACAGGACCTAGGGGAAGAAATGTTCAAGTTTAAAGGGTTTTACAAAAGATGAGACTTAAGGGACCATGAGACAAGGGTGGTTAGAGATGGAAGAGCAAGAAAGGATAGTGCACAGTACCAGAAGCAAAGAGAAGAGAGAATTTAAAGATATCAACAGTGTCAGTTACTACGGAGAAAGCAAGGAACATGAGAACAGAGAAAAGGCCATCTGGGCAATAAAATGGTCACTGGACATGTAGATCTGAATGGTTTCAATACAGTACTGGGAATGGAGGTAAGCTCACAAGGGGTTAAAGAGTAAAGGAGTGGTTAATAAATGAGAAGTAAATGGGAGAATGATGACGGAACATAAGAAATAACCAATCCTAATAATGAAAGCCCATCACCAGAGTTCCCTAGGTTATGGACTAGATCATTTCCATGATCTTTCCACAAAAACACTAGACCATTTTTATTAGTGAGTATAGGTGCAAAAATCTCATTAAAAGTGCCAGCAAAATGAATCTAACAGCATACAGAAAGAACAACATATTATTACTAAATACGGTTTATTTCAGGAATATAAGGATAGTTCAATATAACGAAACCTATTTATATTATTCATCACATCAGTAGAGCAAAGGAAGAAAATTACTGTGTTTATAAACATAAAAGGCAAAAATACATTTGATTAAATTCAATTTTGAAAAAAAGAAATGAAAAACCTCTTAAACTTGAAATAGAATGATATTCCTTAATAGAGATAAAAATATATTTCTTAAGCCAAACGCCAACATCTTACTTAAGAGTAAAACAAGGCTGGGCGTGGTGGCTCACACCTGTAATCCCAGCACTTTGGTAGGCCGAGGCGGACAGATCACCTGAGGTCAGGAGTTTGAGACCAGCCTGGCCAACATAGTGAAACCCCATCACTACTAAAAATACAAAAAAATTAGCCGGGCATGTAGTGGGCGCCTATAATCCCAGCTTCACGGGAGGCTGAGGCAGGATAATTGCCTGAACCTGGGAGGAAGAGGTTGCAGTGAGCTGAGATCATGCCACTGCACTCCAGCCTGGGCGACAGTGTAAGAATCCTTCTCAAAGAAAAAAAAAAAAGAGTAAAACAGTAGAGTCACTCCCTTTAAAGTGGGGGACAAAACAAGAACTCCCCCCTGCAATTAGCATTAGGTATACTTTTCTAAAAGTATATTAGTAAAATATAAAAAATAAATTTGAAGCATAACTATTAGAAAGGATACACAATTATAATTCTTACAAATTAAATATTTGTCTTCTGGCCTGGCACAGAGGCTCAAGCTGGTAATCCCAGCTACTCTGGAGGCTGAGGCAGAATTGCTTGAACCAGGGAGGAGGAGGTTGCAGCGAGCTGAGATAGCATGCATTCCAGCCTCGGCGACAGAGTGAGACTCCATCTCAAAAAAAAAAAAATTGTCTTCCTAAAAACACCAATAGAATCAATCAACAGAAAATCCATGAAAACTAGTAAGTAGCTGTATGCAAAATAAATATATAAAATCAGTAGGTTTTCTATACAATAGCAACTCCCTGTGAGAAAATATAGTAGGGGGAAGATTCTATTTACCTTACCAGTATATTATATGAAATCACTAGAAATTAACTAAGAAGTATGCAAGTCCTGTTTGAAGAAAATAACATGGATAAACTGAAGGATACAAAGAAAAAAGACTTGAGCAAATGTAAAAACATACAAGAGCCTAGATAATAAGCACAAGGCTGACAACCATAAAGGTGTCAATTATTCCCTTAAGTTATAGTTATATGGCAATTTCAAATTGATACTGAAAAAGTTATTCAACTATTGGAAAGACAAAATAATGTGAGAACATCTCTTCAAAGTTTATACCAAAATAAATTCCAAATGTATTCAAAAGTTAATTTTAAAAAACTGAAATTCTAGGCCATGGGCTCACACCTATAATCTCAGAACTTTAGGAGACCAAGACAGGAGGATTGCTTGAGCCCAGGAGTTCAAGACCAGCCTAAGCAGCATAGTGAGACCCCGTATCTAGGAAAAATTCAAGAATTAGCCAAGTATGGTGGCTCGCACCTGATGCTACAGAGAGTTATAATCATGCCACTGCACTCCAGCCTGGGTGACAGAGTAAGACTCCCATCTCCACAAAGAAAAAGAAGGAAAGAAAAAGGAAGGAAGGAAGGAAGGAAGGAAGGAAGGAAGGAAGGAAGGAAGGAAGGAAGGAAGGTAGGAAGGAAGGAAGGAAGGTAGGAAGGAAGGAAGGAAGGAAACCGAAATTCTAGAAGAAAATTTAAGGTAGATTATAAATGTAAAGTTGGATATCAATCTGATCTCAGGATGATAAAGAACTTTTCCAGCATAATGGCAATGAAAAAAATGACAAAGGAAAGTGTTTATAGATAAAGTTGTAGGCAAAGTCTATAATCCTAACACTTTGGGAGGCTGAGGTGGGTGGATCACTTAAGGCCAGGAGTTCGAGACCAGCCTGACCAATATGGCGAAACACTGTGTGCACTAAAAATACAAAAAAGGCGTGGTGGCATGCACCTGTAATCCCAACTACTCTGGAGGCTGAGGCAGGAGAATCGCCTGAACCCAGGAGGCAGAGATTGCAGTGAGCCGAAATCACATCACTGCACTCCAGCCCAGGCAACAGAACACAACTCTGTCCCAAAAAAAATTATAGGTAAAGTCTGTAATGTTATTTTAAAAGATAATAAAATATAAACAAGAAAAATCTTTCAACAAATATGATAGACAAAGTATTCATATACAAAGGACTCCTAATAAGCAAAGGACATAAACAAGCCATAAACTAATATATACAAATGGTCACTAAGCATCCAGAAATAATATTCAGGCTCACCAATAATCAAAGAACTACTGACCAAATTATTAACATACCTTCCTTTTTTCCTATCAAATTGGCAAATGTTAAAAAAGAGAAAGAAGGAAAAAAATACTCAGTGCTAACAGAATTTTGTGAGACGGTCTAACTTGTGCACTACTGGTTGGAATATTAAATAGACATAATTTCTAGGGGAAAAAAGGTGTCAATGTGTATCAAAAACCTGAAAATGTTTCTGTTCTTTGAGCCAGAAATTCTTTTTCCAAGAATCTATCTTAAGGTTATTATCAGATAAATGGACAGATATTTATGTTTAAAATAAGATGGCCATAGTAATTTATTTTCTAAACCAGGATACTTTTGAGTGTTAATAGGGCATTATTAATAACTATTCCATCACAACAGTGGTACCAGGCAAACTTGATCATATGGTCATAACTAGTTTAAGGCCATTGATTGTTCCATTAGAAAAAAAATGTAAAATAAGAAGGCAAAGGAGCCTGGGCACAGTGACTCATGCCTGTAATCCCAGCACTTTGGGAGGTCAAGGCGGGCGGATCACTTGAGCTTAGGAGTTCCAGAGCAGCCTGGCCAACATGGTGAAACCCCATCTCTACTAAAAATACAAAAATTAGCCAGGCATGGTGGCAAGCGCCTGTAATCCCAGCTACTCAGAAGGCTGAGGCAGGAGAATCACTTGAACCCAGGAAGCAGAGGTTAGTGAGCCAAGACTGTGCCACTGTACTCCAGCCTGGACAACGAGAGTGAAACACCATCTCGAAAAAAAAAAAAAAAGGCAAAGGTTAAATGACATTACATTCATATGATACAATATTATGTAGCTAATTAAAAATCATGTTTCAAAATGTATTAAAATATAATATTACATATATTTAAAAATCAGGATAATAAACTATATGTAGTATAATCCAAAGTGGCTAAACATTTATGTAGTGAACATTCATTGATTGCCTATCCAATATCCAATTTCCTTTGTCCTCTTTCTAAAAGCATTCAGATTTCCCTCCTTGTCATAGTTCGTGGGTGGGCAACAGTAAGCCCAAGGCAAGAGCCCACAGCAGTCATCTGGCCACAGTTTTTAGTTCATGTTGTTCCAATCAGAGTAAAACTTAAGACATTTATTCAAAGCTTCTATGAGTCACAGGAACTTATGTTCCTTTTTCCCTCTAGATTTGAACCACCAGGGAAGCTGGCACATTGAGGAGACCTGTCAAGAGAATTTCAGAGAAACTTAGCTGGAGTCCTGATCACACAATGCCAGAAGCCTTCATTGCCTCTAGACTTTTCAAGTAACGGT
The DNA here is from genome assembly GCF_009761245.1 of Sapajus apella. Classification (NCBI taxonomy): domain Eukaryota; kingdom Metazoa; phylum Chordata; class Mammalia; order Primates; family Cebidae; genus Sapajus; species Sapajus apella. The sequence goes on along the minus strand of NW_022437116.1, from coordinate 21,500 downwards.
AACCAAAAAATAATCTTTTATTTTTAAAAACCAGTTTTATTAGTAATTCTGTTACTTGCAACCAAAAATTTCAAAATGATGCAATATATAGATATATTAACAGTAGTATTCAACTGAAACTGCATGTTAAAATCACCCAGAGAACTTCTAAAAGTAACCATGCCTGGATCTCACGCCCAAAGATTCTGATTAAAATGGTCTGGGTATGGGATCCTAGCACTAGTATTTTTTTAAAAACATTCCCTTGTGATTTTAATGCACAGTGAAGATTAAAGACCATGAATATATTATATAATACATATGTTAGGCATACCTAAATGGTTGGAAGGAAAATACACTAAAAGTTAAGAATGCTAACTGGGCGCGGTAGCTCACACCTGTAATCCCAGCACCTTGGGAGGCCGAGGTGGGTGGATCGCCTGAGGTCAGGAGATGGAGACCATCCCGGCCAACATGGTGAAACCCCTTCTCTACTAAAAATACAAAAAATAGCTGAGTGTGGTGCTATGTACCTGTAGTCCCAGCTACTCGGGAGACTGAGACAGGAGAATCACTTGAACCAGGGAGGTGGAGGTTGCAGTGAGCCGAGATTGTGCCATTGCACTCCAGAATGATGATAGAGCAAGACTTGTCTCAAAAAAAAAAAAAAAGTTAAGAATGCTAATTCCCGGGTATTAATAGTGCATTATTTTTGCTGCTGATGTTGTTTTTATATCAATGAAACAATTTTTTTCAACTTTATTTTGTTACTAAGTCTAACTCATCTTTGGGTCATTATTTATTACCTAGTGAAAGAATAATAAAATATATGTGTTTTTCTTTACTAGTTGTTGTTGTTGTTGTCGTTGTTGTTTTGCGATGGGGTCTCACTCTGTTGCCCAGGCTGGAGTACAGTGGTGCAATCATTGCTCACTGTAGCCTTGAACTCCTGGGCTCACATGATGCTCCAGTCTCAACCTCCCTACTAGCTGAGACTACAGGCACATGCCACCATACCGGGCTATTTTTTTAAGAGACAAGATCTTGCTATGTTGCCCAGGCTGGTCTTAAACTCTTGGTTTCAAGCAATCCTCCTGTCTCAGCCTGCCAAAGCACTGAGATTCCAGGCATGAGCCACCATGCCAAGCCTCCTTTACTGTTTATTTGGTTTTGTTTTTACTTTATTAAAATACTGAGTTTTATTTCACATGAATATTTTTGTCTCCCCACCATTTCCATGTCTGACCACCACTACTACTATGTCCTGTCATAACATTCCATATATACTTAAAACCAACCAAAGGGCTGAGTTCCATCTTTGAAAACTAAACAGGCATTTTGGACAACACATTCTTGGCAATGGAACCTGGACAACATTTATCAAACACAGTAGGGAAAGTTCTCACTCTGCATTATGGAAAGGACAGCCAGATATCAACTGTTACATGAAATAAGATGGAAATTTTTTAACAAATTGTTTAAACTGTTTTCTTAAAGAGACTTCCTCCACTGCCAGAGATCTTGAATAGCCTCCTGGTCAGTCATCTGGAAACAATTCCTCATATAACTGATGAACTTGGCTTCCACTTTGGGAAGAGAACTACCTTTTTTTGTACTTGCTTGCATTTTTGCTTTAATGTCTTCCACAGAACTAGATACTTTTGGTGTTTTAGGAGATTTTTCCTGTTTTTTGAAGGATTCTTGTACTTTTGATCTTGGTATTGATAGTTTTGGGTCTTTTCCATTCTGGTTTGACTTTTGTGTATTTTCGGCTGGAGTATCTTGTATCTCTTCATTGGTGATTTTATTCAGCTTCCTGATCATCAAACTCATCATCATCATGTTCATCATCATTTTCTTCAGCAGCAGCAAGTTTTACTTTTTCTGTGGAAACTTGCTACCACCTCCAGGGACAGATCACTGGTATACTTAAGAGTTTCACATCCTCCTCTTCATCTTCTGACTCTGCATTTTCCTCCACAGCTACCAAGTGCTGTCCATTAACATGCACTGGCCCTGAACCACACTTCAACCATAAGACGGTGTTATTTCAAAGCCCCCAGTGGAAACCATTGACTGTACAGACATTTTCAAAATTGCCAGTGTTATTTAATTGGACTGCCTTCATAATTCATTGGCTCTGCTTCAAAAATGTGCAAGACACCCTTTGCACCAGCCCCTAATCTGACCATTCTTAAAGATAACTGGTGTTCATTTTCATAATTATCTGCCTTAAAGTGATAATCTTTGTCCACCTTTAGTTCACAACCAAGAAAGAGTTCTTGGGCCTCAGGGGGCTCATGTCCATGTCCATCAAATCTTCCATGGGGTGGTGGTATGCACTTAGGTGGGAAATGAGGTGGAAATGAGTTGTTCTCTGGAACAACTACTGCTCCAGAGAACAGCTGTGCAGGACAGAAGCACACCAGGCCCTTTACTGTTTTTAATTACAACGGTAATAGAAGCTCAAAGTATTAAATTCAAGGAGGACAGAAGTGTAAAATGCAAAAAGTGAAAATTCCTTTAAAAAGCAAAAATTCCCTTTTATTTCTATGTACTTTCCTTTTTCCTACAAAGAACAAATATAACTTCTATCCTGAGACACAAAGTATTTTTAATAAAGAAAACAACATATGAAAAATAAGTGGTAGCGATTTCAAATTATTGCCTTTGAAAGAATTCCCCCTCATCTATACAATTTGAAGAGAAGAAAGCATAGGCTATATTAAAGATAAGAAAATACAACATATTCAGTGTCTTGTGCTAAGTGAGGACTGGAATCTTGATTAGTCAGGAATGTGAATAAATCTTTGTTTACAATGATCTGGTTCTATGGGAAAATCATCTGTCTAAAAAGCATGCTCACACATGTAATCCCAGCACTTTGGGAGGCTGAGGCAGGCAGATTGTCTGAGGTCAGGAATCAAGAACAGCCTGGCCAACATGGTGAAACCCCAACTCTATTAAAAATATAAAAAATTGGCTGGTCGTGAAAGTGCATGCCTGTAGTCCCAGTTACCCAGGAGGCTAAGGCAGGAGAATCGCTTGAACCCGTGAGGCAGAGGTTGCAGTGAGCAGAGATCATGCCATAGCACCCCAGCCTGGGCAACAGAGTGAGACTCCATCTCTAAAAAAAAAAAAAAAATTAAAAGCATGCTGTAGGATACACACAGTCAAGAACACACAACATGCATCATATGTGTAGCACTTCTCTGTGGGCAGGGTTTACTTATAATATTTGATTTTATGTAAATATTTAATATAACAAGACTTTTTATTGAATATAATTGTCATAGCAACTAATAATTTTCTTTATATCTAATTCCAAAGCAGAAATTTCCTTGATGAATATATAATTTATTCCAGGGTTGTTTATAAAATCTAAATTTCTAATTTATTCTATAAATTAATTTATAATTGTGTAATTTTTAGAAATATAACTTGTAATCTTACAAATATAATTTATTTATGAAATATTTTATTAATATAAACACATTTATAGTATAGATATATAAAACTTGCCAGGCGTGGTGGCTCATGCCTATAATCTCAGCACTTTGGGAGGCCTAGGCAGGTGAATCACTTGAGGTCAGGATTTCGAGACCAGCCTGGCCAACATGGCAAAACCTTGTCTCTACTAAAAATACAAAAAATTAGCAGGGCACAGTGGCGTGTGCCTGTAATCCCAGCTACTCTCGAGGCTGTGACAGGAGAATCACTTGAACCTGGGAGACAGAGGTCGCAGTGAGCCAAGATCACGCCACTACATTCCAGCCTAGGTGATAGAGTGAGAGACCCTGCTCCCCCAATATATATATATATATATGTATAACTTATATATATATGTTATTTATAAAGTTAATTTCTGATTATAATTTTATTTCTACAATATTTTCTAAATGTTTGAGGGAAGATGGGAGAAGGAGGCATTTTGAGGTGTTTCTCTCTGGATTCCTGTTTTCCTATTTTGACCTCCAGAAGTCAAAAGGAAAGATGAAATCAATAAAGAAAGAATAGCTTCCACATTGTGTATGCCTCAATGGACTCTTCCAAAGCCAGAGGAACTAGATGCATTCTAGGCACTCACTAAATAGCAGATAAATGGGAAACTGGGGAACCTGTTATTACATTTAACTGCTCCATTCCTTCCACACAAGTAGTTGAACCTCTTTTAGTTGTGGTAACAGAAAGCAGTAATGGCACATATAAAGTAGGATAATGTATCATCACTGCTCTAAGACTTTGAGGCTCATTAAAAAATAGATTGTACAAACAATCTAGCAATTGCCTTTATGATGTATCAATGAGGTGAAACGTATTCCAATAGCATGTCAAAAAAAGTATTGAGATACTGGGGAATTATTTAAACCATTCTCTTCAGTTAACTGGGTTTTTTTTTTTCTTTTGAGTATTTTTTTTTAATTCAGTCATAAAAGTTAACTATTTCTAAAGGCTGCTCTTGCTTCATAAAATCTTGTAGCCAGCAGAGAGGAAGGTGTTTGACTTACTGTGTTTATTCAATATATTCAATGAGTATTAAGTTATTAAAATGGAAGATATAGAGAAGGGCATCCAAAACAAAGCCCTGCTTTACACTACATCCAGTTATAATTTAATCTGTAGGTATTTTTACCCACTCTGATTCTTAATTGTCTCCTTTTTTCCAAGAAATCTAATATATACATAAAACTTCAGAAACTAAGATAACCAAATACCTATGTTTCCAGCATACAAAACTGAAGATTGTTGATACTATCATCAATGCTTCAAGTTTTTGTACACATGCAACACACACATGCACACACACAACGTTGTGCTGCCACCGGGTCATACTTGTTCTTGATGTGTGTTAAATTTTCAAAAGTTTTGCCAGCTGGTTGCTAAATCATTGGTAGCTTAAAATCAGCCATACTGGGAGTATTTCAACACAGAAATCCTCCAATGCTATAAATCAGTGTTTTCTAAATTCCTGGAGGACCAGTTGTTAAATATTTATCAACATACTACTCCTCACATATAAAAGAAAGAAAACCTTATAAGTAAAGTCAGATCATCTTAGACCCACACTCTCAATCCCTCCATCCTTGCCACTCCTCAAAGGCAATAACCATTATGAATTTTTGTGTGCATTATTTCAGAATATCTTCCATACTTTAAGTGTGCTCATATGTATCCATTAACAGCACAGAGTTTAGTTCGGGTCTGTTTTAAAATGTATATACACTGCAACTTGCTTTATTCACCTGGCATTTTGCTGCATATGGATCTAGATCATTCCTTTTACCTACTATATAAAAGACTATTAAGGGAATAGACCTTGTTTTGTCTCTCCATACTCCTATTAATGGACACCTAGATTGTTTCCATTTTTTTGCCATTAGAAACAATGCCAAAATGAATGGTCCTTGTCCATATGTACAAGAAAATATCGAAATATATACCAAGAAGTGTTCATAGATGGATTGTATACATGTTGCCAAGTTTACTAGATATTGTCAAACTCCTCTCTCACGCATCTAAATCCAATTTACATCCTACCCAACAATAAATGAAACTTCTCTTTGTTCCACCTTCTAGCCAACACTTGGTACTGTCAAACTTTTAATTTTTGTCAGCCTGATAGGTATAAAATGACCTCTTATAATTCATTTGCATTTCCTTGATTAGCAATGGGGAGCATTTTTTTCTTTTATTTATTGGCCATTGTGTTTTCTACTCTGAATTTCTTGTTTTTTCCTATTCTTCTATTGGGTTGCTTACCTTTTTCTTCTTGATTTACAGGAATTCTCAATATAGTCTGAATACCAATGCTTGTCTTTTCACTTTGTTTATAGTAAGTTGTGTGTGTGTGTGTCGTTGTTGCTGTTGTTGGACAGAAAGACAGGAGGATTGACTCTATGGGCCCTTTGAAGATGTAGTCTATGGGAAGAGTGTTCAGGGTGCTTGTCTCACTTGCCAGGGTGAGGTCTGATCCAAAACGTGTAACTTCCAAAGCCGCAAGTTCTGGCTGGCAGCAGATCTACAACCCTCAGATGTATTTTCTACTCTAGCCAAACTACATTTTTTTCAATTGTTCAAAGATACTGTACTGTCTTGCCTCGAGACCTTTGCCCATGCTATTCTTTTACCTGGCATACTCTTCAATGCCATAACTGTCTTTACCCCCAGGGAACATTTTACTTTCTTTCTTTTAGCACTCACCACACTGCATTACAATAACCTGTTAGCTTATCTGTCTCCTCCACTGGACAGTGAGCACTTCGAGGGAAGAGAAGAGTCTTTTTCTGCCTTTGTAGCCTTAACAACCAGTGGAAGCCTTGACACATAACAGTTGCTCAAAGAATATTTGTTTAATCAATGAGCAAATGAGTGAGTGAGTGAGCATGGTAAGGCAAGAGGCAGTCATACTGTTCCTCATGATCAAGGAACATTTCATTCACTCACCCAACAACAAACCCTAGCACTTGCCAGGCACCTGTTAATGATATGGTTCCTTTTCTCGCTGACCTCACAGATGAATAGAGAAGACAGACTACACCTGCCAAGCACAGTACACTGACATCAGTGACTTGATGGGAGAGAAGCACCTAGTACTGTGAGCATGTGAAAGAGGCATTAATTCCAGCAAAGGGTTGAAAGGAATTTGGGAAAATATCCCTCTCACAGATGGAGATAAGCCACAAAGAGACAATTGTTCAATAATCAGCTTCTTGACTGAAAGTGTAAGTGAAATTCTCTCTAGCAATCCCACGGGCTGCTATCTGGCATTTTTAGATTATGAAAATAAATGAATTTGACCTGGTGTTTTCCTCCTCGGTTTAGGTTAGGATAGCCCCTTTCAGTGAAGTCCCAGTACTAGAGCCCAACCACGTGCTTCAGCTCTGCCCCATGGATGACAGATGAAACCTAAGGGTCACCCACAACCCCTCTTCTTCTCACTCTGTTCTACACTTGTTCGTTTTACCTAGAAAATTCCTCCCATCCCCACCTTTATCTGCATCCCCATCACCAAGCCTGACCTCTTCACCAAACATCTATAGGCCAGAATAAACACAGTTGCCCCACTAATGTCTGCTCCCTCAGTGTTTCCTTGGTTCCAGGTATGTACTAGGCATTGGCAAGGGCCTGAAAACTCAATAAGAGGAGTAGGAGTTAGTGCCAAATCCCTGCTGATGATTAAGCCTGGAATGTTCTAGAAACTGACAGAAAGCCAGGGAGACAAGAGAAGAATAACTGGAGGCACAAGATGAAATTAGGGAGACAAGTGTTAGTAGACCACCGGAAGGTTTAAAGCAAGGAAATGATAGGTTTTCTACAAGCATTCTTTTCTTCCATGGCATCTGAAGTCAGGGTTGAATAAAGTATATAGTCCAGACCTTGTGGAGGATCTATGCACAGCTGGGGTTTTCCAGAAGAAATTCATAGATAAGAAAAGCTCTGGGGTCTTATCCAATGGGGACTTCAGTCCAAGGAAAGCAATCTAAGAAAGCATAAGGCTGGGAGAGCTGTAAACATGTTGTCACAGCTCTATCACCACTCCTTCTCTGGCCCTGGTTTTTTGGCTCTTCCTGAATCACGTTTCAAAGCTTTTTCAGTCTTTATCCCCAGAGTAGTCAGCATCTAGGAGCTAAGGCCCAGACTGGTCCAAAGAGACAAAGAAAATTGAAGCAAGCACAAGTTCATCTGTGACTTGCTGTCTAGGACTCAGGTACCTGCACCTGCATGGGAATACTCTTCACTCCCTGGGCCAGGGACAGCCCACGCATCTCTGGGAGTCATTTCAATTGAGCATTACATCATTGACACAGCATTACAGCCTCCAGGGTCCCTTTGCTGTTATTCAAACATCTGTTTCCTCCTCCCTCCCCTTGCCGCCTCTTGGGGTCAAGAGCCCTCTTTGCACATGGCTCCCTTTCTGAAAAATCAATCATTCTGATTCGTTTTCCTGGAACTAGAGAAGAGTCACAGGGTTTGACCCTCTCCCTCCTGGGATCTGCCTCTGAACTGTTAAGGCATCTGACACTGCAAAGTCATTGGAAAAAGTGGAGTCTCCTGCTCTACTCCCGAGGACAAGAAACCTTTTTCAGAGCTTCACTTATGCTTCTACTGTGCTCACAATGCCTACTGTCTGCTTGAATATGAGAGTCCTAGCCCAGGCCCTGATTTCTTTATCTTTGGTCTATTTAGAGATACAAGAGCATATGTCCCTGGTGGCCACATTTTGCAGCCAGCTGAAGTCTCTGCTAGACTGAGGCACGCAGGCTGCAGCGAGGCAGAGCGCCCAAGGTTGACCAGCTCAAAGAACCACCTTCCTCCCGTCAAAAGGAGCCAGTGCTTTGCCATGAGAGAAAGTACCAGAGCCCCCTCTAACACCTCTTCCTCAGAATAACAAAGCATACACTATTTACTAATGAAATGTAATGTTCAAATCAAACAATAAAAGATGCTTATCTATATTCAATTTTAGCTCTCCTAAAATAGAGGCAGTATATTTTCATTAGGTGATGTTTAAAGTCAATTCACAGCTTCTTCCAGCTCTCTTTAGATCTGATATAAAGTCAATACTTGTCAATATTACTAGAGAAAGACCAAGAAAGAAGTCTGAAGGGCAGCAGTGGATCAAGTATGCATTTGCTTGTTATTCTGTATACTGAATATTCTACCTCACCTCTCCTAATGCCTCTTGAATCTGCTGGGAAGATAGCATCAGAAGGAGAAACACATAATTCCATTCCCAAAACAAAGCATCCCATTTGCCTCTTTCATATTTACATAAAACAACTGGGTCTAATACTAACGGAGAAGATGCATTCCAAAGCCTTTTTTGTTTTGTTTTTCATAGAGAGCAAAAAGAGACACTTAACTCTAGCGTGGAATTTGAGATAACTCAAGATGCATTCCATTTCAAAGCCCCTTCAACCCATGTTTTTCTCTTCACAGGCACATTCCTTCACATCCCTTTACACACTCACACATACTCATAGTTCCCTCTCTGAAACATGTCATGAGTTATCAAGATTGTATTGTAAGGAAGCAGAGTGGAAGTACTAAGTTTTAACCATGGACTATCTGGGTTTCTCATTCGTTTCCATGTTCCTTTCAAATTCTCACTAAAAGAGAAACAGCTTACTTCTTTAAATGTCCCTCCCATGTCCAGGACACTGAAGCACTTTTTTAAATTTTTTTGAGACAGGGTCTTGCTCTGTTACCCAGGCTGGAGTGCAATGGTGCGATCTTGGCTCACTGCAGCCTCTGCCTCCTGGGTTCAAGCTATTCTCCTGCCTCAGCTTCCCGAGTAGCTAGGATTACAGGCATGTACCACCACACCCAGCTAATTTTTGTATTTTTAGTAGAGACAGAATTTCACCATATTGATCAGGCTGGTCTCAAACTCCAGACCTCAAGTGATCTGCCTGCCTCAGCCTCCCAAAGTGCTGGGATTACAGTCATGAGCCACCATTCCTGGCTGCACTTCTTTTGACTAGTCATTTCCTTGTGCCAATTTGTGCCATGTGATTGTAAAACTGGGTATCATGATCAAGTTTGACCTTCAGCTGACCTCAAAAATGAACCTATTTTGTGTACTATAGTCAGAGGCATGATTGGTTTTGATATAAATCTAATGGAAAGAGTAGATTCTAACATACTCAGTGAAAGGAGAGGAGATATTGCTGGTAAAGAGCTCAAATTCGCCCATCTTTGCATGGGGTTTAAGGGTCCAAGAGGAGAGGAAGATGCCTGTCTGCAGAGACCTGAAACTACTAATCACTGCTCTTTATTGAACACTTTCTAGGTGCTAGCAACTTTAAATATATTATCTCATTGGATTTTTAGAACAACCCTGTGAAGGAAGATGTACTTTCAGCTTCAAGAGTCTCCAGTGATCAGTAGGGATAGCTAATTTGATTAAAGTAAGAGAGAGGATGGGAGCCTGGGGCCCCATCTGTTTTCCACCCTCCCCACGCCCCCAGTGAAGCTCCTCAGAACCCTCAGCACTCCATGAAACATAGCTTTAAAAAAATGGGCAATTCTACTTCCCCTAAGGTTCAGTTTCTTCTCCTTAGGTTAGGCCTCTGTGTCTGCCTGGCCTATCCTTTATTTAAATTTTTTAAGTTGAAATTCATATACCATAAAATTAACCATTTTAAACTGAGCAATTTAGTGGCATTTAGAACATTTACAATGTTGTACAACCATCATCTCTATGTAGTTCCAAAACATTCCCATCACACCAAAAGGAAACACTGTGCTTATTAAGCAGTATTCCCCATTCTCCCTCTCCCAGCCCTTGGCAACCACCAAGCTGCTTTCTATCTCCACAGATTTATCTATTCTAAATATTTCACATAAATGATCATATGTGACCTTTTGTGTCTGGCTTCTTTCATTTAGCATGTTTTCAAGGTTCATCCACATTGTAGCATGTATCATTACTTCATTCCTTTTTTATGGATATTATTCCATTTTATGGATGTGCTACACTTTATCCATTCATCCACTAATGGACATTTAGCTTGGCCTGTCTTCTTGATCCTTCGCCTCTTGCAGTCATGAAAGTCTTTGGATTCCATCTGTCAAATCAAGTGTGGCAGAACCATGTAATCTGTAGAAGATTAGAGTCAACTCATGGGAACTCTCAGACTAAACCTGTACTGTCTTCTAAGCCAGTGATTTTTATTTATTTTGTAACTTTTAGGTTCGGGGTACATGAATGGGAAGGTTTGTTACATAGGTAAACTCATGTCACAGGGGTTTGTTGTACAGATCATTTCATCACACAGTAATTAAGTCCAGTACCCAGTAGTTATCTTTTCTGCTCCTCTCCCCCCTCCTACCCTCCACCCTCAGGTAGACTCCAGTGTTTGTTGTTTCCTTGTGTTCATAAGTTGTCATCATTTAGCTCCCACTTAGAAATGAGAACATATGGTATTTGGTTTTCTGTTCCTGTGTTAGTTTGCTGAGGATAATAGCCTCCAGCTCCATCCATGTTCCCACAAAAGACATGATCTCATTCTTTTTTATGGCTGCATATTATTCCATGGTGTATATGTACCACATTTTCTTTATTCATTCTGTCACCAATGGGCATTCAAGACCCATTGATTTTTAACTGGGGGCTGTTTTACTTTCTTCGTCCCACAGGGACATTTGACAATGTCTGGAGATACTTTTGCTCATCACAGGTAGGATGTACTATCAGCATCTTCATGGGTAGAGGCCAGGTATTGTGTTAAACACTCTATAATGCAAGGATAGAACCCAGAGCAAAGAACTATCTGGCCCAAAACGTCAATAGTGCCAAGGTTGGTAAACCCTGTCCACATAATCTAAATCAGCCCAGTTGCCAGAGATTCCAGAAAAATTTGATCAGATGAACAACAGCTCATAGATTTGTTACATTGTCTTAAAGCTATAATTATATATAGGACATTCATGGATTTGACATATATGTACTGAGCACCTATTTATGCGCCAGACTCCAGCCTGCATCAAAGTATTCACAAGCTAGTACTGTATAAAACCATTCATTTAAGTAATGTGTAGAATATATGAGATGTTATAAAACTAACAAATTGGTTTCCTATCAGGTTGGTGCAACAGTAATTGCAGCAGTTTTTTGCACCTTTAATGGTAAAACCACAATTGCTTTTGCACCAACCTAATAGGAGGGAAAGCTTTTTGTGTTCGCTCTTTAAACTGTGGAAACATTGAGAAACTAGTTATTATAGTTACTATATGTACAGTGTATTATGTTACTATCATGTTAACTCAATAAACCTTTGTATTTAATCTGCCATCCCTAAATTTATCCATGGCTTTGTGCCTCAGACCTTAGCTAATTGTGCAGGAGATTTCACAATGGACTCTAAACCTTAAATCCCATCCGTTTCAACTGAGTAGATTATTTCATTTCCTTTTAAAAGTTAAAAATACATGCTTTTCCTTGCCTTTACACTTCCTTTTGGTCTGATAGTTCTTCGCTGTGTTTGGAGTTTTCTTGGTTTTTGTTTGTTTTGTTTTAATCACAAAGAAAAATTCATTGGCGAGGAGGAACAAGGCATTATATCTATACCCAAACTGTTAGCACAGGGCATTTCAAAACTGCCTCTCCACTCTCTAACCTCTGTGAAAGACAATTACATAAATAGGTCCCCAGGAAATGCGAAATGTCAACATCTACCACCCTCCCTTTGCCCAGACCTGTGCCACATCAGTTTATGATTAAGAGGAATTCTTGCCTGTTTAGGCCATACCGTAAGTGTTATTGTGAAGTAGACAGTCCTGTTGAGATTTATATCATTTATTTTACTGCTGCCATGAGAGATTAAAAATTAAATCATAATTTTAAATATTTTCATAAAGGTTAGGTAGGCATGTTTGATTTCTTTATTGCTTCACTGAATGTCAGAGGCCAGAGTGTTCACAGAGGACTGACAGTGAAGAATGATGGTATTTATGAAACAAATGTCATTAAGTTTAACTTTGAAAGAGATGTATTCTGGACTCCATCTAGAAAATTATGCACAAATTAAGTCCTATAATAAACATCGTTTTTTCCACACAAATATTGTTGTACTGTACTTTAAAAACCATGACAACAAAATATGTCTAATACAATGAACATGTCCTATTATGGCATTTCTTCTAAGCTGATCACGTGTGCAAGCAGGCCCGGGAACCTCAGAAGCCTCCTGAACAGCTCTGGCTTGTTAACACACTTGAAAATAAGCAATCAGGCCCTCAGGAAGACTATGAAATGTTTCTTCAGGCCCCAAATCTTAGGTTTCTGTATTCCTTTCCCCCCAAGGGAAATGTGAAAGCCAGTACAGAACCTGGTCCAATGACAAAGCCAAAGCATTCGGTAAGGCTGATCACATGAGGCGAGGATGAGAATCCCAGAGGGAGGTAATTGAGCTGGAGAGCGTAGAGCCTCAATACAGAAGTAAATTTGGGAGAAGTATGTATATGTAGGCCTTTTCTGCAGGACTTTCAGCACCTTTAATAGCCTAATGTGCACTTCGACTAAGAGGGCAGTTTATTCTGTAAATATATTTGACCATCTAAGTACATTTGACCACTTATTGGACCCTATGGTTTTATGGAATATGGTTTGAGAAGTGTTGCCACAGACAAATTATATCTAGAAGTCAGCAAGCCATCTGATAAACTTCTTATAATATCCCTGTGAATGATACAGGGTAATTAAAACTGGATGAAAATACTCTTAGAGGGTTGCCAGATAAACGATAGAATACCAAATATTGTACGAGGCATATCATACTAAAAAAAAAATTGTTGTTTTTCTGACATTCAAAATTCAAATTTAACTAAGCATCTGTTTTTGTTAAATCTAACAAATTTACACTTTTGATGAGGTTTGTGAATCTCCTGAAAAATAGATTATTTTTGTCTTAACTAATATATATATTTTTTTTTTTTTTTTTTTTTTTTTTTTTAATGGAGTTTTGTTCTGTCACCCAGGCTGGAGTACAACGGCTGGATCTCAGCTCACTGCAACCTCCACCTCCCAGGCTCAAGCGATTCTCCTGCCTCAGCCTCCCGAGTGGCTGGGATTACAGGTGCACACCACCATGCCCAGCTAATTTTTGTATTTTTAGTAGAGATGAAGTTTCACCATGTTGGCCAGGATGGTCTCGATCTCTTTACCTCGTCATCTGCCCACCTCAGCCTCCCAAAGTGCTGGGATTACAGATATGAGCCACTGCACCCAGCCCACAAAATACATTTCTTTCTTTTTTTTTTTTCTTGAGATAGAGTCTTGCTCTGTTGCCCAGACTGGAGTGCAGTGGTGCCACCTCAGCTCACTGCCACCTCTGCCTCCCAGGTTCAAGTGATTCTCCTGCCTCAGCCTCCCTAGTAGCTCAGATTACAGGCACACATCACCACACCTTGCTAATTTTTTATTTTTAGTAGAGACATGGTTCCACCATGTTGGCCAAGCTGGTCTCAAACTCCTGGCCTCAAGTGGTCTGCCCGCCTTGACCTCTCAAAGTACTGTGATTACAGGCGTGAGCCATCACACCCGGCCCTATGTTTCATTCTTTACCAGCAACCCATTGTTGCACAGTTGAGAAAATTAGATCCTGCTCAACATTATGAATGTAGTCTACTGTTTTAACTTCCAGTATCTTTTTTTTTTTTTTTTTTTTGAGACAGAATCTCACTCTGTCACCCAGACCTGGAGTTGCTCACTGCAACCTCCACCTCCTGGGTTCAAGGGATCCTCCCACCTCAGCCTCCTGGATAACTGGAATTACAGGCGTACACCACCACGCCTGGCTAATTTTTGCATTTTTTTTTTTTTTAGTAGAGACAGGATTTCACTATGTTGGCCAGGCTGGTCTCAAACTCCTGGCCTCAAGTGATGAGGCCATCTCGGCCTCCCAAAGTGCAGGACTCACAGGCGTGAGTCACCTTGCCCAGACAACTTCCTGTATCTTTCATTATCTGCCTATGTCATTCCTTTTACCCTATAAAAGAAATGAAAATGCTACCTGTACTCCCAAGCCCTTTAAGTTTCACATCCAACTTTAGAATCACTAAAGAGACAACTCAGCCTCTTTCACTTATATCATTTGTTATTATGTGAATCAACAGATGTGTGGAGAGGTCAGTGAGCATGATAAATCTTGGCAGATTCTGTTCTGTGGCTATACCCACCATGAAAAAGAAAAATTATGGCAGTCCTGCATTGTACTCTGTTCTTCTCACTCATTCATTTATTGAGCAAATAACTTCTGATCATCTAGAATGTCCCAGACAGTGTGCTAAGCATTGGGTATATACAATAGCTGAACAAGACAGACACAATCCCTGCACCAAGGTTATATTCTGCTAGGCAGAGAAGAGAAGAAAAACAAGAAAATAAACTAGATCATTTCAGATAGTTAAGTTAGATAAGTTACTGTGAAAGAAATTACATAAATCCAATATGGACAGTGACTGGGCTTGGGGGGTGGTAGATAGGTTAGATAGGATGGTCAAGGTAGGCCTCTTTGAAGAAGTGACATATAGGTTCAGGCATGAAGAATGAAGAGTTAAACATGCAAAGAGCCAAGTGAAGAGCAACTCAGAACCCAGACTACAATGCTTGTTCCTAAAAGACCAATGTTGATATGGTTTAGTGAAAGTATCCAGTAACACACAAGTTCTTTCCTGTAAGTTCTTTTCACCTAAAAACCTACTGTGAGCCGGATGCAGTGGCCTCGCGCCTATAGTACCAGGACTTTGGGAGGCCAAAGAGGGTGGATCACTTCAGGTCAGGAATTCAAGACCAGCTTGACCAACATAGGAAGACCCCATTTCTACTGAAAATACAAAAAGTAGCCAGGTGTGACGGCACACACCTATAGTCCCAATAGTCCCAGCTATTGGGAGGCAGAGGCAGGAGAATCACTTCAACCTGGGAGGCAGAGGTTGCAGTGAGCTGAGATCGCACCACTGCACTCCAGCCTGGGTGACGGAGTGAGACTCTGTCTCAAAAAAAAAAAAAAAAAACTACTATGATTTTTCAGATTCCCTTTCCCTGGTTTGTTCCTTGGGGAAAATATGCAGCAGTGTATTTTGGACTCAGCACACAGACCAGATGATTTGGCTCTGCATAGTGGAATGAAATGATTCTCAACATTTGGAGAACTTTTCCTCCCTATAGTGGGTAGCAATAACAGCAACAGCAATTAGTTTGAGATTTTTTACACTTATTTTTAAATGACTCCCATATTACCTTCTTTCTGAGGTGACAGAATAACTGTTTTCTCATAGTTTGGTGTGGTTTACTATCAGGTTGCTAAAAGTGAAGAAGGTGGCCAACTGAAAACTCAAGTGTCAAATGCAGACTAACTAATGTAGGTTGTCTCAAAATGATTACAAAATGTAACACAGTGAATGTAGGCAAGATATGCAAAAGAAGATTAATTAAGATTTAGTGTTTTAATTATGTATGAAAATTGTATAAAGTTACTTTAGCTTTCAGATAAGA
The DNA here is from genome assembly GCF_009761245.1 of Sapajus apella. Classification (NCBI taxonomy): domain Eukaryota; kingdom Metazoa; phylum Chordata; class Mammalia; order Primates; family Cebidae; genus Sapajus; species Sapajus apella. The sequence continues at coordinate 5,521 of NW_022437116.1, read as the reverse complement.
GGAAAAGGTATTATTGCTGCCAAAAAGTGCTTTTAAAGAACTTTCTAATAGAAAGGGACAGATTGAGGTCTCTTCAGGAGCCTGGCTAGGTGTTTTCCAAGAATCTTTCAGAGAAACAACAACATAGTGATCTTTCCATTGCGTGACCTTCAGGCTTATGGTCCCAGGAGCCTTACTTTGTCAGCATACCCAGAGTAAATTTAATTCTCCAGAAGTCTCACTGTTCATTCAACCGTGTCCTTTAAAATACTGCTATATGCCAAATTCTGTGTTCTAGACACTAAGATATAACGGTGAACAATAAAGATATTAACAAGTCCCTTCTGTTGGGCACATTCTTTCTTCAATTAGGTTAATACATCAACAACCTAAATATCTCTAATTACATGGGTATGTGAGGTTACACAAACCTTTAATGACGAAATCTGAGCATTCATCCCACTTAACTGCAGAAAATCTAGTCTTTTATCAAATTCTCCTTTCTAGGAATTTTTGAGTCCTTAAAGGATACTTATAAAGTCCATACATCTCTCCTAGTTATCCAGCATAGTAGGTAATCAGAAAATTATTATATACACAGATTAATTTTGATAATCCATGATTATTTAGGTTTACAAAGCACTTTCATGGTTCTTTCATCTTAATCACTTACTATGTGCTCTGCACAATACATGGCACAATGGGAAATAACTAAGGAAAAAGACCCTCTCTCTGTCCTCAGGTGGGTCAAATCTCATTTGTGGAAAACAGATATACACATGAAACAGATAGCTAAGAATCCAAATGAGTGATATAGCTAGTGAGCAATCTAGAAGAACTCAATAGGGCATTAGTAGCTAGGTAAAGCCTCACATTTAGGAATTGGGAGATCCTAATCTAGCAAAAGAAAAGAGTTAGTTTGAGTTGTGCATAGTGCTTGCAGCCCAGTGGTAAGACACCTGGTTGCAGCAGGAAGCTTCATAGGAAACAGATTTAGTAGAGACAGGGTTTCATTATGTTGGCCAGGCTGGTCTCAAACTCCTGGCCTCAGGTGATCTGCCCACCTCGACCTCTCAAAGTGCTGTGATTACAGGCATGAGCCACCACACCTGGCCCTATATTTCATTCTTTACCAGCATCCCATCATTGCACAGTTGAGAAAATTAGATCCTGCTCAACATTATGAATGTAGTCTACTGTTTTAACTTCCTGTATCTTTCTTGTTTTTTTATTTTTTTTATTTTTTTGCAGAGGAGGTATCAGGAATTGAACCAGGGGCCTGCTGGTCTGCAGTCCAATGCGTTACCCCTGAGCTATACCTCCTCCTTTTTTTTTTTTTTTTTTTTTTTTCCTTGAGACTGAGTCTCACTCTGTCACCCAGACTGGAGGGCAATGGTGCAATCTCAGCTCACTGCAACCTCTGGGTATGAAACATCATTCATACCCCAGAGTCTGGGCTTCACTAGTAGACAGAAAGGAGCCATTTATGGATAGTTTTGTGCAGAGAGAAGCAAAATGATATTGCTGTATTCTTCTAGGATTGAAGGAGGTGAGAAGGTAAATACTTCAAATTTCACTGATGAAGAGAAAATTGATACCACTGATGAAAATGAGAAGATTTTTAGTTTTCCTCTAAAAGGAAGAAATTTGTATAAATATATGAGAAGAGTTATTGCAATAAGATTTGGGGTTAGAAAAAATTCAGAATGCCTTTCAAAAGTAAGTTATTTCCCAAACTATGCATCTGACAAAGGTCTAATATCTAGAGTATACAAGGACTTTAAATAATTCAACAAGCAAAAGACAACCCCACTAAAAAGTGGCCAAAGGACATGAACAGACACTACTCAAAAGCCGACATACAAGCAGCCAACAAGCATATGAAAAAATGCCCAACATCACTAATTATCAGAGTAATGTAAATCAAAACCACAAGGAGATGTCATCTCACACCAGTCAGAATGGCTATTATTAAAAAGTCAAAAAGGCTGGGCATGGTGGCTCACGCCTATAATCTCAGCACTTTGGGAGGACAAGACAGGAGGATCACTTGAGCCCAGGAGATCAAGACCAGCCTGGGCAACATAGCAAAACCCAGTCTCTACAGAAAAATCAAATATTTAGATGGACATCGTGGTGCATAACTGTAATCCCAGCTACTCTGAAGGCTGAGATAGGAAGATCACTTGAGCCGTGCAGGTTGTGGCTGCAGTGAGCTGTGATTGTGCCACTGCACTCCAGCCTGAATGACAGATTGAGAGCTTGTCTCGGAAAAAAAAAAAAAAGGCAACTAGGTGTAGTAGCTCATACCTGTAATCCCAGCACTTTGGGAGGCCAATGTGAGAGGATCATTTGAGTCCACAAATTCGAGACAACCTGGGCAACATGGCAAACTCCATCGCTACAAAAAAAAAAAAAAAAAAAATCAGCCAAGCGTGGTAGCATGAGCCCACAGCCTCAGCTACTTGGGAAGGTGAGGTGGGAAGATCACTTGAGCCTGGGAGATCGAGGCTGCAGTGAGCCATGATGGCACCACTGCACTCCATCCTGGGTGACAGAGCAAGTCCCTGTCTCAAAAGATAAAGTCAAAAATTAACAGATGTTGGCAAGGCTGTGGAGAAAAGGGAATGCTTATATACTGTTGGTGGGAATGTAAATTAGTTCTGCCACTGTGGAAAGCAGCTTGGAGATTTCTCAAAGAATATAAAATAGAGCTACCATTCAACCCAGCAATCGCATTGCTGGGTATATACCCAAAGGAAAATAAATCATTCTACCAAAAAGACACAAGCACTAGTATGTTCATCACAGGACTATTCACAACAGCAAAGAATAGAATCAACCTAGGTGCCCATCAATGATGGATTGGATAAAGAAAATGTAATATATATATATATATATATATATATATATATATATATACTAGAGAATATCACATAGCCATAAACAAGAATGAATTCATATCCTTTCCAGCAACATGGATGCAGCTGTAGGCCATTAACCTAAGTGAATTAGCACAGAAACAGAAAATCAAATACTACATATTCTCACTTACAAGTGGAAGCTAAACATTGAGTATACATGGACTTAAAGATGGGAACAGTAGACAATGGAGACCACTGGAGGGGAGAGGGATGGAGGGGACAGAGGCTGAAAAATTACCTGTTGGGTACCATGCTCACTTCCTGCATGATGCAATCATTCATACCCCAAACCTCAGCATTATACAATATACTCATGTAACAAACATGCACATGTATTCCCCGAATCTAATTTAATTCCCCAAATAAAAGTTGACATAAAATAAAATAAGTTCTTTCAGCAGAGATAAGGATAGTAAATTAGTTGAAAGTTTCTAATGTTGATTGTGCTAGATTCCTAAATCACCTTTGTTCTGATATGTCTTTTCCACTAATTCTATTCAGTTCAACACGTAGTAAATGAGCACACCTAGTGTATACTAAGATCTATGTTAGGCATTGTGAGTATAGGAAAAAAAAAGAGCACATAACATGGTTCCAACCATCAGGAGGTAACAATCTGGTGAATAATGCCATCATTATTAGTACCTGCTATATGCCAGATTCCTTACTAAATGCTTTCTGTGAATCTAATCCTATCAAATACCCTGAGAAGTGGATATTAGTATCTTCATTTTGTGGGTGAAGAAACTGATTCAAAAAAGGTCAGAGCTAGCAAGCAACCAGTGGAATCAGGATTCAAATTAAAATCTGTCTGATGTTCTTGCTGTTAACTGCTACCCCATTATCCAGGGTTTACATGTGTAAAACGATTAAGGAACAAAAGAAGATAATGCCGTCCACCACTTTTTCTTCTCTGTGGTCTTGTGTGCTTTGTGTGACCGACGAGGCAGGTTCATAAGGGGAATGAGATGTGCTGTAGAGTACTACCTCAGGATGAACTTTCTAAGGCCTGAGGTGGGTCAATCTGGAGCTGTAGAATGTCACAAAATTTCAATTCTTCTATAACTTGATTCATTTCTCCTTCTCCAGTTTTTGGCCCGTACTCTCCTTCTAGCATCTTGGCTGCTCTACTCTTTCAACTTAACCCATCCTTAAACAACCTAGATAAGTAGCCTTTATATGGTCTAGCTTGAGCCAAGGATAGAATGCATAATACCTATTTGGGTCAGTGGGAGGGATGGTTAGCATGTCCCTTACCTAAATATCAGTTCTCTCAGCCAGGCTCTTGATAGGAACTGTAGCAGATAACTCAAGGCTATGTTCACTATCAAGTGTCTACAGCTACTAGTTGTGTAGTTTAGTGGCCTCCAAATTTTAAGATAATCAGGTGTCTTTGTTTTGTTTCATTTTTTGAGGAGTCTCACTCTGTTGCCCAGGCTGGAGTGCAGTGGCGCAATCTGGGCCCACCGCAACCTCCACCTCCAGGGTTCAAGCGATTCTCCTGCCTCAGCCTTCTGAGTAGCTGGGATTACAGGCAAGTGCCACCATGCCCAGCTAATTTTTTTTTTTTTTTTGTATTTTTAGTAGAGACGGGGTTTCACCGTGTTGGTCAGGTTGCTGTTGAACTCCTGACCTCGTGATTTGCCCACCTCGGCCTCCCAAAGTGCTGGATTACAGGTGTGAGCCACTGCGCCCAGCCCAAAATGAGGTGTTTTTTTTTAAGCCCATGCCACCCCAAAATTAAATATGAGTTTATTTATTTACAAATTATATATATAGTACAAGTATATTATTGCACATATTATAATATAAACATATATAGAAATATGAATTTTAAAAGAAAGATTAAAAATTATCAATACTTAAGACTTTCTAAATGGTCCAAAAATGGTTTTGTTCTCACTTAAAATTATTATTTGACATAATTTACCAAATGAAAGTAATATGACTCAACATTGTTTAATTTTTCAAATCTTATGTTACAGCAATTTGAAGGACTTGTTCTAAATCACTTATTTACTAGGTTTTAATAAACATCTTGGTTGACATTGTGGAATACAGTGTGGCGATTCATCAAGGACCTGGAAATAGAAATTCCATTTGACCCAGCAATCCCATTACTGGGTATATAGCCAAAGGATTATAAATCGTTTCATTGTGGAACTGTTTACAAAAGCAAAGACCTGGAACCAACCCAAATGCCCATCGATGATAGACTGGACAAGGAAAATGTGGCACATATACACCATGGAATACTATACAGCCATAAAAAATGACAAGTTCGTGTCCTTTGTAGGGACATGGATGAATCTGGAAACCATCATTCTCAGCAAACTGACACAAGAACAAAAACTCAAACACTGCATGTTTTCACTCATAGGCGGGTGTTGAACAATGAGAACACATGGACACAGGAAGGGGAGCATCACACACTGGGGTCTGTTGTGGGAGACTGGGGGGGCAGCGGGGGGTAGGGAGGTTGGGGAGGGATAATATAGGGAGAAATGCCAGATATGGGTGATGGGGGGATGGAGGCAAAAACCACATTGCCATGTATGTACCTATGCAACAATCCTGCATGATCTGCACATGTACCCCAGAATCTAAAGTACAATAAA